>NW_016107515.1:744929-748497 GCF_001604975.1 Cebus imitator
TTTAAATTAGCCAGACATGGTGGTGCATGCCTGTAGTCCCAGCTACTCAGAAGGCTGAGGCAGGAGGATCACTCAAGCCCAGGAGTTTGAGGCTACAATGAGCTATGATGGTGCCACTCCAGGCTAGGTAACACGGCAAGACCCCATCTCTAAAATTAAAGACATTATTATTTTTTTTTTAAGCATAATAAACAGCTAGGCACGGTGGCTCACACCTGTAATCCCAACACTTTGGGAGGCCAAGGCGAGCAGATCACCTGCGGTCAGGCATTTGAGACCAGCCTGACCGACATGGAGTAGCTCTGTCTCTACTAAAAATACAAAATTAGCTGGGAATGGTGGCGCATGCCTGTAATCCCAGCTACTTGGGAGGTTGAGGCAGGAGAATCACTTGAACCCGAGAAGTGGAGGTTGCTGTGAACTGAGATCACGCCATTGCACTCCAGCCTGGGCAACAAGAGCGAAACTCAATCTTAAAAAAAAAAAAAAAAAAAGGATAACATTTATTGAATAGTATGTTATCTTGCTACATAATAAATTGTCCCAAAACTTAGTGGCTCTGGAATTCAAGAGTAGCTTCATTAAACTCAGGATCTCTCCCGAGGTTGCAGTTAGGAAGTCAGTAAGGGCTGTCATCATCTGAAGATTTGACTGAAGCTGGAAAACGGCAGTCAGGATTTCAGAGCCCACTCAGCACTGTACATCACCTCCCATCTTACGTCTCTATGTCCCCAAACAATGAACGGTGTCACACTGAGGGTGTGGGTTATATACAACCTGACATCTTCTAACTAGGATATTCCCTCTCAGCACGTATTTTAAGATTGGTAGACACTAAACTACAGAGTTCTACCTCCTTTTAAATTTGCTTCCAGTCAAGAAAGACCTTTTTTTTTTTTTTTTTTTGCATTAAAACCCAGTGCTATTTAGTTCTGGAATTAATTCTTGACAAGAGTTTTGGCCCTGCCTTTGGGTCTATTCAGCTTTCCCCAAAGATCTGGACACCTGTTTTGCGGGTGCTGGTAAATGTTTAACAACCAGCTCTCCAAGGAAAAGTACTGTGAGTTATGGTGTTTGCCAGTTGCCGTGGTGCAAATACTGCCACTGTGGTCGATTTCAAGCTATCAGTGTGATGTGACTAAATGCAGAGATTGGGAGAGATGTGCCCAACTGGCTGTCACAGCTGGTGTGACCGACTGCAGCACACCCCTGATCTACATTGATCCCTCTAGTCATTGCTATTAAACTGAAATCTTGCCAGGCATGGTGGCTCATTCCTGTAATCCCAACACTGGGAGGCTGAGCCAGGAAGAACCCTTGAGTTCAGGAACTTGAGACCAGCCTGGGCGACACAGTAATACCCCATCTCTACAAGAAATAATAATAAATAAATAGCTGGGCATGGTGGCATGTACCTGTAATTCCAGCTACATAGGAGGCTGAGATGGGAGGATCGCTTGAGCCCAGGAGTTCAAGGCTGCAGTGAGCCATGATTGAACCACTGCATTCTGGCCTGGATGACAGGGAGACCCTAGCTCAAAAACAATCTGTCCTGCAGTTTAGTGATGACACTCATCGAATTCCTTTTTGGGAGGACACCAAGCTGTTCTGTCAAGTTCTCAATCACTCTGCAGTTTAGTGACGGCCAGCTGACACTTGGCAAGCCCTGGACCCAGCCCTCAACCTGCTAATCCCATGTGAAAACGTGTTTAATCTCCGTGTTAACCAGAGTGAACAGAGCTCCGGCTGTCTATGCCAGGCTTTGGCCCCAGAGCTGGGGCTGGTGGGAAGAGGCAGCAAAGCACAGAGGTTCCAAGCCCAGCCCTTCTGGGTGGGTGGGACGTGGAGGGTGCTGTGAGGGGGAGAAGTAGAGGCCAGGTTGGAAAGGCCTTGAAAATGCCAAACTGAGGGCTTAGGCTTCATCAAAAGGAAGTGCATGGTGTGCCAACCTCTGGCCCTGGGCAGTCACAACCTGTTCCTGCTCCCTGGGACCTGTCATGTGATTCCCAGTAGGAGCAAGGCTTCTTCCCTTGGGCCTGGCAAAGCAGTTTGACAGCATCCTTCCTCCTCCTCACAGGTACCAGGGCAAAGAAGGCTGGGCCCCTGCCTCCTACCTAAAGAAGAACAGTGGGGAGCCCTTGCCCTCAAAGCCAGGTCCTGGCTCACCTGCCCACCTGGGTGCCCTTGACTCGGATGGTGTTTCCCGGCAGCAGAATGCGGTGAGCAGGGAGAAGGAGCTGCTCAGCAGCCAGAAGGATGGGCGATTTGAAGGCCGCCCGGTGCCCGACAGCGATGCCAAGCAGAGTGAGTGATGCCCACCCAAGCTCCCAATGCTCGGGGCCCCCTGTGTGCCAGCTCTGTGCTTAGGGCTCCTCACATCATCCCTCATCCTCACAGTGGCCCAGCTGCCCACCCCACCATCCTCTAGATAAGAAAACAGAGGCTCAGAAACCCCAGGTAACTTGTTGCAGATCACTCAGCCCGTGAGTTGCAGAATCTGAGTCAAGAGGCATTGCCGGCCGGGCGCAATGGTTCACGCCTATAATCCTGACACTTTGGGAGGCTGAGGTGAGTGGATCACCTGAGGTCAGGAGTTCGAGACCAGCCTGACCAACATGGTGAAACCCTGTCTCTACCAAAAATACAAAAAGTAGGCGGGTGTTCTGGTAGGCACCTGTAATTCCAGCTACTCAGGAGGCTGAGGCAGGAGAATTGCTCGAACCCGGGAGGTGGAGGTTGCAGTGAAACAAGATCGTACCATTATACTCTAGCTTGGGTGACAAGCGTGAGACTCCATCTCAAAAGAAAAAAAAAAGAGCTGTTGCTTTCCTACCCCAGGTGACATTCTTTCCACTATCTCACAGTGGTCACACTGGCTACTGTTTTTCAAGCACTTGCTACATGCCAGAAACCTTCTAATCAGTCTCATTGACTCCTCCTAACTACCTTTGAGGGAATTACTACTTTTTCTGTTTTACAGATTGGGAGTCTGAAGGGTGAGAGGGTGTGCCCAAGGCCCCCAGCTAGCGGACGTCAGTGACAGGGACTTGAACCTGGCAGTGCTGTGCTCTCTATTCCTCCATGTGACCTTGTTTCTAAGCCAGAGGAAGAAGAAGACGACCCTGTGGGGTTTGCTCCGGCACCAGTGCCTCTCCCATCTTGCTTTTCAAAGCCTCCTAGTGTATAATTTACTATTTCATGTTCCCAGCACACCTGAGAGTAGAGTTCATTACTGTGGTCAGCCTGGTCACACTAGCTAACATACCATGTCTGCATGGGCACACTGGTGCCCAGGACTCACACACAGTACCCATGATCCTGTCTTGGTCATGCAGGGCAGTGGACTCTGTCTGTTAAGAAAGGACTTTGAGTTACCCACAGAGCCACCGCCCCTGGCTGGGCTTCTCCCCGCTGTTTTTAAGTGGCAATGAATTTCTTCAGTCCCTCAACTAAGCTTCATACTCTGCTCAGCTGCCCTGAGAAGTCACTGATCGTGTTTTCTTTTTTTTTTTTTTTTTAAAGACGGGTTTCAGGCTGGTCTTGAACTCCTGACTTCAGGTGATCCGCC
>NW_016107515.1:748632-766184 GCF_001604975.1 Cebus imitator
GGCTGGAGTGCAATAGCGCGCTCTCGGCTCACCACAACCTCCACCTCCCAGGTTCAAGCAATTCTCCTACCTCACCCTCCCAAGTAGCTGGGATTATAGCTACCCACCACTCCCGGCTAATTTTTGTATTTTTAAGTAGAGACGGGATTTCACCATGTTGGTCAGGCTGGTCTCGAACCCCTGACCTCGTGATCCACCCACCTCAGCCTCCCAAAGTGCTGGGATTACAGGTGTGAGCCACCACACCCAGCTGAATTTGTGTGATTTTAATCTGTCAATCATGGCGAAGAGGATAGGTGTATTCCCATTAAGACTACAGGAGCATATGAAACTCTGCAACCTCAATGTCTTTGTTAGCATATAGGTTCAGGCTGGGCACAGTGGCTCAGACCTGTAATCCCTGTGCCTTGGGAGGCTGAGGCTGGAGGACCACTTGAGGCCAGGAGTTTGAGACCAGCCTAGGTAATGTAGTGAGACAACCTATCTACAAAAAAAAAAAAAATTTTAACTAGCTGGGCATGGTGGCACGCACCCATGGTCCCAGCTACTAGGGTGGCTGAGGTGGGAGGATCACTTGAGCCCAGGAAATTGAGGCTGCAGTGAGCTGTGATTGCACCACTACACTCCAGCCTGGGCAACAGAGCAAGACTATCTCTCAAAAAATAGATATAGATAGATAGATAGATAGATAGATTCAGATGCTAAAACAAAGACACACCCCCACCACTGAATATACACATATACACACATCCAATAACAGTGGCTCAAATAATCTAGGTATGTATTTCTTTTTCACAAAACACTCTGTGTATGTGTCCAGAGCTGGCATGGCAGCTCCGGGCAATCAAGAGTCTTATCACTCTGCATGTGTCATGTTGCCCTCATCCATCTCATCCAGAATGGCTCACTACTAGTCCAGCCAATGAAAAGCAGGGGGGGAGAAATGGGGGAACAGCTCAGAAGTGACACACTTTCTACTTTGTCTCACATCCCATTGGCCAGAACTGAGTCACATGGCAATACCTGGCTGCAAGGGTGTCTGGGAAATGAAGTCTTTATATAGGCGGCTAAGTGTCTTGGCCAAAACTCTGTTGCTATTTTTTTCTAATGGAAGACAGGTAAATGGGAATTTAAGGGATTAGCAATCTCCTCTACACCCCAACTCCAAACTACCCTTCTGTATGGACCCGTGCTGAATCTGGTCAACATTCTGCCTTTAGCCAGGAGCCTTGGACCACTGCAAAGTACTCATCCTCCTGGCCCTGAGACCCAGAGCTAGGGCAGCCCCCTCCAGAGTATAAACCCCTGAGTCATCAGCCCAAGTGTGTTTGGTTCAGTGTGTTTGTGTATTGTTGTGTTTGGGTTGTTCTAGAGCACAAAACCAGGTGCAGTTAACATTTATTGTACGCCTGCCACATGCCAAGAGCTTCACCGATGTTTCCTTTCATCCTCACTGCTGCCCTGGGTGGCACACACTATGCCAGCTCTACAGATGAGGGCCTTGTGGCTCAGAGAGTCCAGTCATCTGTCCAGTGCCAGCAGCCGCAAGCCTCAGAGCTGGATTGGGACCCATCTCTGTGTTATTCTGAAGACTCTGCTTTTTGCCCTTTCTGGAGGATTTTCATTACTTGAGGACTCACCGTCATCCCCTTTCATTCCTGTGTAGAAAAGATCCAGGAAAAACTATATCGAGAGGGTCCTGAGCCAAGCATGAGCCACGCGTGAGCAGCTCCTTCCTGCCCAGGCTCTTCTCGCAGGAAGGGTTGCAGCAGCATGCGAACGCCTGTGTTCAAACTTCTGCAGGAGAGAATAGATCTGTCCTGGTGCCCAGCTCAGGAATCTCATCTGTAGCACTCTGCACATGAGTGTAATAAGCTCTCATTTCTCCATAGGATCACCAAAGATGAGGCAGAGACCCCCTCCTCGCCGGGACATGACCATTGTAAGTCGACCCTTGCTACTGGGGAGTGGCCACTGACTTGAAGGCTGTGAAGAGTGTCCACCAGCCCCTCACACACCCCTCGCCCTTCCAGAAATGCTCTCTTTGTTTTCTTTTTTTTTTTTTAATATTAAATTTTTATCATTACTAAGGCAGTCCGCCATTACCGAGGCAGTCCACCATTACTGAGGCAATAACCTCACCTATGTAAACAAATTTTTTTTTTTTTAAGACAGGATTTCACCATGTTGGTCAGGTCAGACTGGTCTTGAACTCCTGACCTCAGGTGATCCACCCGCCTTGGCCTCCAAAGTGCTTGGATTACAGGCGTGAGCCACCACGCCCAGCCCAGGAATGCTCTCTTGCCTGTCCACACAACAGCCTTGAGAAACAGGCTATATAAATGCTCGTCCCATTCTCAGGCGGAAAGACTGAGGTGCAGGCAGGTGAAACAGTTTGCCCACAGGGCCAGAGTGCTCTTGTGACAGTTGGGCCTTGGGTCCTGCTTTCTGCTCCCTGAGCCCTTCTCTGGGTCTTAGATTGGTCTTCTCGGGTCAAGCAACGAGGCCCAGGCTGAGGTGAGACACAAATATCATCTGTGTTCATGCTCCATCTTGTGTCTGCGTTCATACTCCATTTTGTAAAATTCTAGGTACCTTTTTAGCCAGTACTTTGAACAACGGGTTGTTGGATTTTGGGGGTTTTTGTTTTATTTTTTTGAGACGGGGTCTTGTGCTGTCGGGGTTGTATTTTTTTTAATGTCTGCCATTTCTCAAACACCTGTTGTGTGCCATGCCGTGTGCTGAGTGCCTCGCATCATTAACTCATTTAATACTTGAACAACCTCACCAGGTAGACACTGTTATGCCCACTCTACAGGAGAGAAAACTGAGGCTCTAGAAGGGGGTGATTTGCCCAAGATCACTCCCACTGTCAGCATTTCCAACCCAGATGGATCTAACCAACAAACCCAAGTTCCCGCCACAGCCCTCACTGCCTCTTATTTCAGAGAATATGGTCTTGCGCCAAATTCTCATGACTGTAACCAGATGCCCCATGTTTCTTCTCATCTCCCTAAAGCTGATGGGCCAGTGAGATCTTACCGAGGAAATGACAATCTGCATGGTCCTATTTGTGTTGTCCCTTAGAATCCAACTAGGTCCCCAGCACCCTCATGAGGATGATTGCATGCCCCAGGCCCTCAGTCTCCCCTGGCACAGAGTCACAGGAGTGCACTTAGCATTGGAGCTAACCCTGTGTGTGATCATACCAGCCTCGAGGCCTCAACCTGCCGAAGCCGCCCATCCCGCCCCAAGTGGAGGAAGAGTATTACACCATCGCCGAGTTCCAGACAACCATCCCAGATGGCATCAGCTTCCAGGCAGGTCTGAAGGTCGAGGTGAGTGGCCCTGGTGTTCCTTTGCCTACTTGTGGTTCCTGATTCCAGGCATCACCTCCTCCTTCTTCCCTGTCACCTCCTACTTCATTGGGTGGGTGGAGATTAACAGTTTTATAGTTCACATACCATACAGTTTACCAATTTGAAGTGTAAAATTCAGTGGCTTATGATATTCACAGGGTTGCACAACCCTCACCACTATCTAATTCCAGAACAAAAAGAAACCCCTTATCCATCGACAGTCACCTTCCATTTCCCCTCAATCGTCCCTGCCAGCCCTAGGCTGCCACTAGTCCACTTCCTGTCTCCATAGAGGTGCCTGTTTTAGACATTTCACATGGATGAAATCCCGCAGTATGTGGTCTCGTGTGACTGGCTGTGTGCCTTTCTTTACCACCTCCTACTCCATTCTTGCTTCTCCTCTCTCCTTTCCTTCCCACTCCCTCTGCTTGCTGGCTTTATTCCCTGGATTCTCTTCCTGTATTTTTCTTTCCTTTCTTCATGGGGTTGGAGCTTAAAGTTAGTTCTTTCTCATATTTCCAAGAAAACCTGTAAGTAAGGGGATGGCAACAAGGACCAGGGTTTGGAACCCTTTGGCAAACATGGTTCTTGAGACAGTTTCAAAAGCAGGTGAGCCAATCACGGGTATCACCAAGTCCACTCTGTCATGCGTAAGAGTTGGTCAGATCCTCCCCACTCCCCTTGGGGGGCAGAGGTTTAATTTATTCATCTCTGCACCTCTTCTGTGTCAGGTGCCTTACCTCCTTGATAACTGATCTTCACAGAAGTCCCACGAAGTCAATACCAGCAGCATGGCATTGGTTCACTGATTCGTTGGTTTTTCTTTTTTTTTTTTTTTTCTGTCAGCATGTTTTATAGATGAGAATCAGAGGCATTAGGTAAATTAATTGCCCATAGTAACACAGCTGGTAAGCAATGGAGTTGGGATGTGAAGCCAGGTGTCTCTGTTATTTTTTCTGTTTTATTTCCCCCTTCCCCCTGGTCTCTCTGGTTTTAAAGCCCACTCTCTTTTCTTTTCCCTCATTCTTGTTATCTTTTTTTTTTTTTTTGAGATGGAGTTTTGCTCTGTCGCGCAGGCTAGAGTGCCATGGCCCAATCTTGGCTCACTGCAACCTCCGCCTCCCAAGTTTAGATGATTCTCCTGCCTCAGCCTCCCAAGTAGCTGGGATTATAGGTGCCCACCACCACACCCAGCTAATTTTTGTATTTTTAGTAGAAACAGTGTTTTGCCATATTGGCCAGGCTGGTCTCAATCTCCTGACCTTGTGATCTGCCCACCTCAGCCTCCCAAAGTGCTGGGATTACAGGCGTGAGCCACCATGCCCGGCTTCTGAACTTGCATTTGCTTTTATTCATAGTGGCTCATGGCCTCCCTCTAGTAAGCGAAAACGCCCACTTACCATGGTTCAGAACACACATGTTCAGAGCTTCTACCACAATACTTTGCATGGAGTGTAGGCTGGACAAATCTAATACATCTAATATTGATTATCCTATTTTCAGTTTCTCACAGAATTAAGATTAATGTTGAATTTATGAATGTGCTGACAACGACTTGTATGCCTAGCATGGCCTGTAATTTTTACCAGAGCTGTCAAATGTTGATAAGATGCCAGTCTTCCTCACATAAAGAGCTTACATTTATCAGTGGCCTTTCCTGGAGATTCCAGTGGGACTTATTAAGTGCTGCCTGTCAAGTGCATCCCGCTGGCTGGGTGACCTTCGCTCAAATTTAATCACAGGAGCATTTACCAAGTGCACAGCATTTATCAAGTGCTGTTGTATGCACTAGCGCTTGAGGCTCCAAAAATTCCACAAGTGGGTGTTAAATTGTTCTTATCATCTTCCTTCTGTGATGTGGAATCTGAGGCACATGGCTGCCCCAGGCCTCTCAGGCAGTAAGCGGGAAAGTCAAGACTAGAACCCAGGACTGCAGGCCCAGAGCCCAGTACTTTGCATCCTGGCGCTGAGTCTGTGGCTGGCGTCCCTCTCCCAGAGGGGCCACAGTGTGCCCGCAGCCATCTCTGCTCCTGCAATTTCTCACCCCAGACACGGCCCTTCTCCAAGCAGGGTCTCTTCTGAGAGGCGAGATTGGGTGACTCTGAAGCCCACCCCCGCCTTTGACTGTCCTCCAATTGCTGGACTTTCTACACGATCTGCTGTGTGTTCGTCAGCTTTCCTGAGGCTCAGTTCTGCATGTGTAAAGTGAGGTGACAGTCCCCAACTCACAGGGTGTCTTCCAAGTACAGAGAGAGCCTGTTGTATTGGACCGAGTGTAGAAAGTTATCACCAAGACAAAAGTATGCCAGATTGCAGGGTCATTTATTATGCCGGCGACCACAGAGGACTCACGTCTCTCCAACCTGTGGTGCCAAAAGGAGGGTGCCACGATTTTTTATACCCGAAAAACCACCTTGGGAGTGGGGGTGAGGGGCGGGCATGGGGATGAAAAGGCTTCGGACATTCCAAGGGGCAGGGGACTTTTGTCATTCTGTTTGTTACTTCAGTGGTTTACAAAAGTCAAGATATACATTTGTTTACACATCGTCTGGGTGGTGATAGAAGTCACAGATTTTAGCAGTTACTGATAAGAAAAGGTAAGCAGCTTTACATAGTTTTGAAGAACAAACTAGCAGTTCTATTTACAGAGGCCAAGGACAGTAGTTATTGTAAGGAGAATGGGGCAGCCATTTCAACTTATCTAAAAAACAGTTTTGCTCAGGTTCTGGCTCTAGGCCAGCACAATATCACAAGCCTACCAGGGAATTGCAGTGTGCATCTCTGCTGGCTGCATAAACAAATACCAGACTGGGTGGCGTGGCTCAAACAACAGCAGTTTATTGTCTCCCGGTTTGGGAAGCCAGAAGTTCAAGATCAAGGTGTCAGCAGGTTTGGTTTCTCCTGTGTCCTCTCTCCTTGGCTTCTATATGGACACCTGCCCACTCTTTCTCATGCGGTCATCCCTCAGCCTCTGTGTGTTTTCTAATCTCCTCTTCTTATCTGGACTAAGGCACGAGAATCTCTTGAACCTGGGAGATGGAGGTCATATTGAACTAGGGCCCATGTATTAGGCCATTCTTGGATTGCTATAAAGAAATACCTGAGACTGGGTAATTTATAAAGAAAAGAGGTTTACTTGACTCACAGTTCGGCATGCTGTACAGAAGGCATGGCGCCAGCATCTGCTTGGCTTCTGGGGAGGCTCAGGGAGCTTTTACTCATGGCAGAAGGCAAAGCAGGAGTAGGCATGTCACATAGCGAGAGTGGAGCAAGAGAGAGTAGCAAGGAGACACCACACACTTTTTAAACAACCAGATCTCGCGGGAACTCATTACCATGGGAAGGACACCAAGCCATTCATGAGGGATCCGCCCCCCATGACCCAAACACCTCCCACCAGCCCCTACCACCAACAGTGGGGATTCCATTTCAACATGAGACTTGGGTGGGGACATACATCCAAACGCTATCAGCCCACCTTAATGACCCATTTTAACTTTAATCACCTCTTTAAAGGCCCTGTTACCAAATACAGTCACATTTGGAGGTATTGGGGGTTAGGGCTTCAACATATAAATTTGGGTAGGGGGGCACAATTCAGCCCATAATAGCAAGCACACCTTTCACCTGTGTAAATTCAGCCATGCGGTGCTGAACAAGAAAGAGACAGAACAAGATCTGAAACAACATGGGTGATTCCACCCACCATTCCATCCAACAGGCCAGTATCCACAGGGAAGTAGAGATGAGATGAAATTCTACTCTACTTCACCAGCCCCAGATCCCCTGTTTATAAACACAAGCATCTCTTCGAGCTGAGTGTAATTCCTGTGTTCAAAGATAGGTATTTTTCAGGCCAGGTGTGGCAGCTCACACCTGTAATCTCAGCACTTTGGGAGGTTGAGGGGGGCAGATCACTCGAGGCCAGGAGTTCGAGACCAGCCTGGCCAACATGGTGAAACCCTATCTCTACTAAAAATACAAAAATTAGCCAGGTATGGTGGCACATGCCTGTAATCCTAGCTACTTGGAAGACTAAGGCATGAGAATCTCTTGAACCTGGGAGGTGGAGATTATAGTGAGCTGAGATCATGCCACTGCACTTCAGTCTGAGTAACAGAGCAAGACTCTGTCTCAAAAAAACAGGTAGGTATTTTTCATATGTTGTGGCCTCTATAAACACTAGCTAACTTCTTCATCCGGTGCTTAACCAGAGAAGCTAGGATCCAGGGTAGCTTTGGCTTTTGCGTTGTCTTTAGAATTATAACAGGCACTGCCAGTGCCCTGATCCACCTGAATTCACCTGCGCCTACACACAGGTCCCTGCAAGCTGACAGCTTCCCAGAAGGGGAGAGGAGTTAATGCCCTGGGTAGAGAGGGGCTGGGAGTTAATAGATGAACGCGCACCTCCCCAGAGGGACCATTCTGAGGCACTGTCTTCATGGTCTCTCTAAGGGTCCCGGCAGGTCAAACCCTATGGGCCAGAGCAATAACTTGCTCATAATTGGCCTCCCTCCTTCCCTTCTTTCTCTCTCTACATCCTTACTTGTATTTCCTAGGACCAACTCTCAGATTAAGTACCTATACCTGGCCGGGTGTGGTGGCGCACACCTGCAATCCCAGCACTTTGGGAGGCTGAGGCAGGCAGATCACGAGGTCAAGAGATTGAGAACATCCTGGCCAACATGGTGAAACCTCGTCTCTACTAAAAATACAAAAATTAGCCAGGCGTGGTGGCATGCACCTGTAGTCACAGCTACTCGGGAGGCTGAGACAGGAGAATTGCTTGAACCGGGAGGCGGAGGTCACAGTGAGCCAAGATCGTGCCACTGCCCTCCAGCTTGGTGACAGAGCGAGACTCCGTCTCACACACACACAAAAAAGTACCTATACCCAAGTCCACGTCTCATGGAATACTTTAGGGGGAATTCAATTAGACAAGAATCTACCCCCAGTAAAATATTCCTAGAACATGGTAACATCTCCATTGGTGGTCCCCTTGTACTTGCAGGAGGAGCTGCTAAGTACAAAGTGACAGCTTCTAGAGCTCCAGTTGGGCTCTCCCAAACCATTCCCTCTGCTGGCTGTGGCATCGCACCCAAGTGCCTTTCTCTATGCTCCCTTGCAGGTGATCGAGAAAAACTTGAGTGGCTGGTGGTACATTCAGATTGAAGATAAGGAAGGGTGGGCCCCGGCAACCTTCATTGACAAGTACAAGAAGACCAGCAATGCCTCGAGACCCAACTTTCTGGCTCCCCTGCCCCACGAGGTGACCCAGCTCCGGCTGGGGGATGCAGCAGCGCTAGAGACCAGCTTGGGCAGCGAAGCCACGGGCCCCTCCCGGCCCCTGCCTGAGGCACCACATGGGGCCATGGACTCAGGGTTGCCGTGGTCTAAAGACTGGAAGGGCGGTAAGGAGGTCCTGAGGAAGGCCTCTTCAGACATGTCTGCGTCAGCAGGCTATGAGGAGATCTCAGACCCCGACATGGAGGAGAAGCCCAGCCTCCCTCCGCGGAAAGAATCCATCATCAAGTCGGAAGAGGAGCTGCTGGAGCGTGAGCGGCAGAGGACGCAGCAGCTCCGGGGCCCCGCCCCCAAGCCTCCGGGCGTGATTTTGCCGATGGTTCCAGCCAAGCACACCCCTCCAGCCCGGGACAGCAGGAAGCCAGAGCCCAAACCTGACAAAAGCAAACTGCTCCAGCTGAAAAATGACATGGGGCTGGAGTGCGGCCACAAGGTCTTGGCCAAGGAAGTGAAGAAGCCCAACCTGCGACCTGTCTCCAAATCCAAAACTGACCTGCCGGAGGAGAAGCCAGAAGCCACTCCCCAGAATCCCTTCCTGAAGTCCAGACCTCACGTTAGGCCAAAACCAGCTCCTTCCCCCAAAACAGAGCCACCTCAGGGCGAAGACCAAGTCGACATCTGCAACCTCAGGAGTAAGCTCAGGCCTGCCAAATCCCAGGACAAGTCACTGTTGGATGGGGAGAGCCCCCAGGCAGTAGGGGGTCAAGACGTGGCCTTCAGCCGAAGCTTCCTCCCAGGAGAGGGGCCTGGCCGCACCCAGGACAGGACGGGCAAACCGGATGGGCTCAGTCCAAAAGAGATGTCCTGCAGAGCCTTTCCGAGGCCAGCCAAGACCACAGATCCTGTGTCTAAGAGCATGCCTGTTCCTCTCCAAGAGACTCCCCAGCAGAGACCTGTGGTCCCACCCCGGAGACCACCCCCTCCCAAGAAAACCTCTTCGTCAGCCGGGTCTCTCCTAGACATCAGAGGTCCACAGCGTGAAGCCCACGAAAGCAGGGCCGCTCCCACCCCAGGCCATGCTCTCCAAGTCCCTCCAAAAGCCAAAGCTTTTCTCTCCAACTCTTTAGGGGGCGAGGATGATATTCGAAGCAAAGGCAGCCTGGGGCCACGGGGGACCGGCAAGATCGGGGAAAACTGGGAGAAAGCAGCTGTAGCCTCCGTCCCCAATGCCGATGGCCTGAAGGACTCTTTGTATGTGGCCGTGGCCAGCTTTGAAGGAGACAAAGACACCAGCAGCTTCCAGGAAGGGACGGTGTTTGAAGTCCGGGAGAAGAACAGCAGTGGCTGGTGGTTCTGCCAGGTCCTGAGTGGAGCCCCTTCTTGGGAAGGGTGGATTCCTTCCAACTATCTTAGAAAGAAGCCGTAGCCAACTCCCGTTCTGCCTAGAGGGCCCGCTGGTCCTTGCTGGCTTTACCACATATTTAATACACCTCTTAATTTATCATTCTCCACGCAGCTTCCAAGGCAGACAGACTCTGGGATACGATGGCTTCTTGCCTCCCTTGGGCAGAGAGTGAGTTTCAGATACCTCGGGTGCCCCTGGGTCTGATCCCTGCCATCACAGCATCCCTGGAGGCTCAGCAGCCACGGCCCTTGCTTTCTGTCCATGTCAGCCTCCCTGCCTTAAGAGAGCTCCTGGCCAATGGCATTGCCACCCAGCAGTGGGACCAGGACTCTCCAAGGCCTCCAGGCCTGGAGCCCATCACCTGGAGAAACTCCAGCAAGGGTCTCATGGCTTGGACACGGCACAGGAAGGGGCAGCCCACCCAGTCCTTGATGACTTGCTCCAACTTCATGTTTCTAAAAGCCCAGTGGCTTTATTCACTCTTCCTAAAATGCCTGGTACCAGAAAGACCGTTATCCTGAAGAATTCCATTCCATTGCCAGTCCCAAGGAAAGTGTCCCTCCCCTAGGCCTCAGGCTGGTGCGCCCCTGAGGTTCCACTGGATGCCGCTCCCCCAGGAGTGGGCCTGGAGGTCCGCTTGGCAGCCCTGCCTCCCACCTTCTATCTTGGGACCATGGTCCGCCCTGAAGGGTGATTCCAGCCCCGCGCAGGCTACACTTTCCTGCTGTAGGCTCCGGTCGCGCCGGGGTTTCTCAATAAGAATTCCCTCCCAGCTTCGAGCATTTCCTTTTTGCCTACCTAAAGCAAGAATCTCAAAGTCTGAGTAAGAGGCCCATTCACAAGTCGTGCCCTCGTGAGCACCCTTTTGCTGAGTGCCTCGGTGGTGCCACTGTACCTGGCACTTTGCATTCATGTTGTGACCCTCACAACCTCCCTTGTGATATTATATCCCCTTCATAGATAAGGAACCTCGGGCTCCATGTGAAAGGGACACAACAGCCAGGAAGAAGAGGGAAGAGGATTTGAGTCCAGGCCTGCCTGACTTCAATACCTGTGCCCTCCCCTCTATAAAAGGCAAACCAGGCAGGGAAGAGATAGAAGCTGGCCAGGTGCCAAGAGCAGGTGGCCAGGTGGCTTCATTGTGGTGGGGGTGACGGGGCCTTCGTGGCTGCTCCCACTCCCACCATCCCTCTGACCCACAGCAGCTTCCACCAAAGGCTGTCCTGGACTCAACAGCTGCAGCTTCATAGCAGGAGAATGCCAGGGTCCTGGTGGTTGGCACAGAGCCCTGTTCCCTGCTTCTAAGCTGTTGCCCCTGGGGAATAGAGCTGATGGAGCAATGGGAGCTGAGGTGGCCTCAGGGGCTGGCCTCGAGGGGCCAAACGTAGCAGGCAGCAGTCCCATAAGGAGACAGGGAACCCAGGGCCAGGCAGAGCTGCTTCCTGCACCTCTCTGGCATTTGTCTTTTTTTTTTTTTTTTTTTTCCTTTTTTCATACACGTACAAATCTGTTTTTCTCCCTGGACAAAGCCCAGGGCAGATGTGGTCATCTGTCAAACTGAGGCATGGAGAGGCATCGCTGAGTCACTGCAAAAACAAAATCAGGACCCAGCCTTTCTAGCTCCCAGCCCAGAGTAAGAGAGCAGAGCAGAGCTCCTTCCCATTCTGCCCAACCAAGGTAGCCCTGCCCTGCCCGAGATCTCCAGTTCATGGTGTTCATCTGCTGAGATACTTTTGGACCCACAAAGCCAGTGTTTTGAGGGGATGCTCACTGTCTAGCTGCAGTGCCAGAGTTTTTCTGGAACAGCCTCCTTCTGCCCTGCTGCCCAGCTGTACCCCTTGCCACGTGGGTACTGGCTGCTTCTGCATGAGAAGGAGCTTCCTCTGCTCACCTGGAGCATCTTCATTCCCTTCCTCCAGTTGGCCTGCAAATTCCATTCCCCAGAGAGGCTTGGGCAGGGCCCTGAGGCACCTCTTGCAGGGTCCACTTGCCCCGGTGCCCAGAACCTTGGGGACAGATGGCAGCCAGGGGAAGAAGGGAGGCAGGGAAGGTCTGCCACCACTTGAGGGTCCCTTGAGAGGAGGCCCCATGGCAGCTTTCCTGAGTTCTTGATCCACTTTGGTCTAAACGACTTTTGTGAGGCTATGTGGGATTTGACTACATTTCAAAAGACAAAACTCACATGTTTTTTTTTTTTTTCTGATTTGCTCTTTGGCTTTCAGTGACATTTTCAGGTATTTTGTGAGTGCCTACCATGTGCTAGGCACTGAGTAGACTGGGATGTGTGTGGCTCCATCCCTAGCTGGGAGAGCTTTGAGTTCTGTCTGCTGACTTCACTGAAGGAGTTTCTCTCTTGCCTCATTCCTTCCTCCCAGGGGTCAGCTGGGTAGAAACAGACTTGCCCCGCCTTCCTCTGGGCAGGAAGTGTTCCCGCAAATGAAAGAATCTACCTTTCTTTTTTTGCTATGATGATAACTATTATTCTGACATGAACTGTAGGTACTGAAGCCACATTCCTCTCTGTTCACTGTTGTCTCCGCAGGTCCTGTCTATGTCCTGAGGACATCTGTATCCAGCTCCTTTTCCTACAGTGCTAGACACTTCCCCAGGGAGCTAGCAGTGGGTGGGTCTGGATGGCCAGTTACTCTCCTCGCTGCCCTCACCTGGGGACTTAGGTTTACCCCATCCAGGACTGTGGTCACTATTCTGAACAACTGATGGGACATAGGCAGAACTCTCCTGGAGTCATGGCTCTAGAAGGTGTCCAGGCCCATTGCGCCAGCTGTGCCAAGCACCGGGCTGGGGACCGGTCCCTAAACACACTCCTTTAATCCTTGCAGCAATCCTGTGAGGCGGATAGGACCAGCCCTGATCTATAGTGAGAAAATTAGGGCTCAGAGAGAGAGGTCACATGTCCCAGCCTTGTCCAATTAATGACCAAGCTGGGACTCAGATCTAGGGTTTGGGTTTCTTTATTATATCCTTTTGCCCATGACTTTTCGTCTGCCATTCGCAGGGAAATGTGCGTAGGGCCTCCAGGGAATCACGTGACCCTCCCTCTGAATTGTGGTGTCTGTTCCCTCCACCTCTTGGTCACACATTTCAGTAGGTCACAGGCCAAATGGCAGCCCAAAAGGTGGGCAAAGATTTTTTTTTCTTCCCATCACCCCTGCTTACCATCGCAATTGTGATGACAACTTTACCTTACGTCGCAGGGCAAAGGGACAGCTGGTGGTACCTCCGAAAATTTGGAAAATCTGAGTCTTAGGACCACCTCTCGATAAAAGAGGCCTTTGCTCACATTTTTTTGCTCAGAATCTTTCTTTACCATTTGGTGGGTGTATATCATTGTCTCGGCTGAGACTTGGGGAGAGCTGAGCTCCAGCTTAAACCGCTTTTAATGGCCCCTCCCTATCTGGGGATTGTTAGAGCCCATGCCAAGTTACAGTAGTCATTTTAAACCTCTGCCACAGGGCCACGCCAGAGAATCCATTTCCAAGGCAATGGTCTTGGCCTTAAAATGTTTGTGCCCACTGCGGATTTCCTTTCCAGGGAGAAAATGGGGGAACACCTATGCCACATTAAAGAGCAGATGCTGAGTATGCCAGGACTTGGGAAGGACCTTAGGCTGAGGAGTGGACAGGCTGGTATTTAGCCTCTCCCAGGTACCCCTCACAGAGTGGGAAAAAGAAGAAACTGCTCCTGCCTTCCAATACCTGGCAACTTGGCATCAAGAACAAAAACATTAGACTGGGTATGGTGCCTCACACCTGTAATCCCAGCACTTTAGGAGGCCAAGGCAGCTGGATCACCTGAAGTCAGGAGTTTGAGACCAGCCTGACCAACATGGAGAAACCTTGTCTCTACTTAAAATACAAAATTAGCTTGGTGTGGTGGCGCATGCCTGTCACCCCAGCTACTCGGGAGGCTGAGGCAGGAGAATCACTTGAACCCAGGAGGCGGAGGTTGTGGTGAGCCGAGATCGCACCATTGCACTCCAGCCTGGGCAACAAGAGTAAAACTCCGTCTCAAAAAAAGAAAAAAAAAAAAAACGTTTGTAGCTGGGCTCCTGTCCTTTCATTGCGCCCAAGTGTCTTACATGTTGGGTTAAGTTGCCCCCGTGGAGGCTGTACCCTTCTCTTTGGACTGTGACAGTGGACACCAAACAGCCTGAACCATGCGCGGCAGTCGTATCCCCCAAGGGTTGTCCAGGCCCAGTGCGCAGGGGTTTTGTATAGACTGCAGACAGCCATACCTCACCACAGACCAAAGATGACCTCGTGTCAGACTGTGGGCTGATGAGAGGTAGAGCAGCATGCATGGAGGCCCGAGGGTGCAGGGCACCCTCCCTTGGCCTGGAGGAATTGCTCCTAACTAGAATAAGTTTCCACGAGGGTCTCAGGCAGAACCGCAGAGCTAGCGCTGGAGGCTCCACAGTCCTTGCCTACTCATAAACCTTTCAGAGCACCTTCTACAGAATGGACTGCCCAGCTCCGTGGGGTGACGTCTGGTTTCTGGTGCTATCCTGCCAAGTTATTGAGCTCCTCTTCGTATTTCAACATTCCATCTTCTCGTTTCTATCCTTGACTCCAAAGGAAGCCTTCTTAGCTCCGATCAGGGATGAGGGGCTCGACCTCTTTTGTCCTCAGAGAGGCCAACCACAGTGCCACAGCCAGTAGCCTTCACTTTCAGACGTCCTATTCGTGTAAAAAAGAACGTGCCCCACCAGGCTTACATCAGCAATAAGCAATTCTAATGTAACAGTGGTGTCCATATTTTACCCCAGTGTGTGCCCTTGTATGCCTTTGTGCCCATGTAATTGTTGTTAGCACCCC
This sequence comes from Cebus imitator, assembly GCF_001604975.1. Taxonomy (NCBI): domain Eukaryota; kingdom Metazoa; phylum Chordata; class Mammalia; order Primates; family Cebidae; genus Cebus; species Cebus imitator. The sequence continues at coordinate 763,476 of NW_016107515.1, forward strand.
TTTCACTTAGAGGGGTGATGATAAACTATGGTCACCTAGACTACAACCCACACTTCCTGCTTTGGGGAGCTTCCAAGTAACAGGTCATTTCTTACCTCCCTCCGCGAACAGTGGGCACCGCCCACCACCTCGTGTCTGCTCATAGGATGACGCTGGAGATCCCCGCGCTCTACCCTCTTGGCAAATTGGCATTCTGGTGGTGGCTTTTGTTTCCTTTAACACTTTAAATAAACGATACATAGGAGATGAGGGGAGGGGTGAGAACAACTAGCTGTAGCATGTATAGGCTATATACTTTACCATTAGACTTTTTTTCCCTTTTTTTTTTTTTTTAAATAAAAGTGCTTGACTGGTTTCAAGCTTCATCGCAAAGATGCAGTGTCCATGGATTTTATTTGGCAGGAGAAAGGGTACATAGCTTTGTGCCTTGGGGTCTTTGGGATCCAAGAACAGAAACGTATGCCAACTGTGTCTGAGCACTGCCAAGAAATAGGGGTGACCCCTCTCTGGGCCAAAGTGCACCTTCATTCTCTTAACTACAATGTCCTCAAACCAGGGGAAAGCTTCCTTTATGTCCAAAGAATGGTGAACCTCTTGCTGCCATTGCCTCCTGATAATCAGGAGTGTTCGGTAGGGGACCAGGCACGATAGCTCACACCTGTAATTCCAGCACTTTCGAAGACCAAAGCAGGCGGATCATCTGAGGTCAGGAGTTTGAGACCAGCCTGGCCAACATGGCAAAACCCATCTCTACTAAAAATACAAAATTTAGCCGGGCATGGTGATGGGTGCCTGTAACCCCAGCTACTCACCAGGCTGAAGCAGGACAATCGTTTGAATCCCAGAGGCGGAGGTTACAGTGAGCCGAGATCATGCCACTGCACTCCAGCCTGGGTAGCAGAGCGAGACTCGTCTTAAGAAAAAAAAAATACTCGGTGGCAGTTGGGAGTGGGGGGTGGGAAATGCCGCCACATTCGGGCCGCAGGACTGCCCAAGCCATCTAGGAGGTGGAGAGTACTGCCTAATGTTTTAGTACTTTCCCAAAGGCAGTGCCAAGGCAAGATCATCCCCAGTGTGGAGCCCCCTTGGTCCCAGGTGAGTAACAGGACACCACCACCCCACCTTCCTAAGGAAAGAAGACACCCCAGCAGAGTCACTGAACAAAAGAACTTGGAGGGAAGGGATTTACATGCAATATTCATTCTTGCTTGGAGGAAACAATATAATGACTTTCCGGCAGACCTTGCATAGGAATAATGGTTATTAATATATTAAAAATACGTTAATCTGTGTTCCTATTAGTAGGAAAAAGTCAGAGGATGTGGTGGCTCACACCTGTAATCCCAGCACTTTGGGAGGCCAAGGCGAGAGGATCTGTTGAACCCAGGAGTTTGAGACCAGCCTGGGCAACATAGCAAGACTTTTCTTCTACTGAAAGTTAAAAAAAAAAAAACGTAGCCAGTTGCGGTGGTGCACACCTGCAGTCCAGCAACTTGGGAGGCTGTAGTGGGAGGATTGCTTGAACCCAGGAGTTCAAGGCTGTAGTGAGCTGTGTTTGTACCACTACACTACAGCCTGGATGACAGAGCAAGACTGTGTCTCAAAAAAAAAAAAAAAAAAGAAAAGAAAAGGAAAAAGTCGTGTGTTCCGAGCCCCCATGGGAGCAGGTTCACCCAAGTTCTTCCAAACCAAGAGTGCTGAATGATAACGGGACTGGCAATGGTATGGGCTTCCCAGCTGGGTTTGAAGAGGCGTCAGCCTCCTGGGGTGGGATGGCAACGGGACTATGATCAGGAACCCAGCCTGGCTTTCTCTTTGCGTGTTACATGCTCTCTCACTACATTTCTGCCCCACGACCTTCCTTCATGTCTCACTTGGAAGTGTCACACTCACCTTTCCCTGTCATACTGTTTTTTGTTTTGGTTTGGTTTGGTTTGGCTTGGTTTGGTTTTTGGGGAAGGAGTTTTACTCTTGTCATCCAGGCTGGAGTGCAATGGTGCAATCTTGGCTCACTGCCACCTCCGCTTTCCAGGCTTAAGCGATTCTTGTGCCTCAGTCTCCCAAGTAGCTGGGATTATAGGCATGTACCACGAGCTAATTTTTGTATTTTTAGTAGAGTCGGGGTTTCACCATATTGGCCAGGCTGGTCTTAAACTCCTGACCTCAGGTGATCCACCCACCTTGGCCTCCCAAAGTGCTGGGATTACAGGCATGAGGCACCATGCCCGGCCCCGTCACACTGCTTTAGCCATGCTAAACATGACCCAGCTGTCTCACCCTCACATACCTGCAAACACTCCCTCCTCTAAGGTGAGTTTCTGGGTCCAAGAGTCCCATCATGGGGACACACTTCTCCAGGTCCTTGGCCTTCAATGTCCAAGTATCATTTGGTCCACGTGGGATTCTTCAGCATCTTGCAACTCATGCTTCCCAATCAATGGTTCTCAAATTTTAATGACCTTAATGATTCCCCAGGGAGCTTGTTAAAAGACAGATTTCTCAGCTTCACTCCCTCAAAGTCTAACTCAGCAGGAATCAATATCCTGAAAAATCTGTTCTAAGGAAATAATCCACATGATCCATCCTGAGAAATGGCTGGGCTTTACACCTTACCTGGTATAGTCTACATGTTCAAAAATGATACTCTGGTACTGATTTCCAGGACTGTAAGGCATTTTATATACACATTTCTTTTCTTTTCTTTCCTTT
>NW_016107515.1:766270-773850 GCF_001604975.1 Cebus imitator
ATAGGTGTGCTAAAATCTTTTTTTTATTTTTTTTTGAGACAGGATCTGTCTGTGTTGCCCAGGCTAGAGTGCAGTGGTGAGACCTCAACTCACAGCAACCTCCAACTCCTGAGCTCAAGTGATTGTCCTGCCTCAGCCTCCCAAGTAGCTGGAATTTAGCTGGGATTACCAGGGTGCAGCACCATACCTGGCTTGTTTTTGTATTTGCAGTGAGTTACAAACAGAATTTGGGTGAAGGATGTGGCTAAGGTTAGACAGGTGTTATGGTTCAGGTAGAATGCAAAGTAGAGCTGAAATTTAGAATTTGACATTTTCCAGAGTTTGTTATGTGAATCATTAAGAGACGGGGTTTCACCATGTTGGCCAGGAGGTGGAACTCCTGACCTCAAGTGATATGCCTGTCTCAACCTCCCAAAGTGCTGGGGTTACAGGCGTGAGCCACCATGCCTGGCCATATATATACTATTTTATTCCATCCTCACAATGCAAAATGTGAAGTAGAGATCTACGTTTTACATATGAAGGCACTACATTTTGGAAAGATAAAGGTGCTGGACACAGGCTCGCATAACTAGTGTTTGGTGTATCTGGTACTAAAGCTGGTCATTTCATGGCAGCTATGTCCCCTCCCCAATGTTAATCAAAGCACCTCTTTCATCCTGATAAAACTATTTCCTGGAATTCCAAATCTTCTTCAAGAAATATTTTCTCTTCCCCAAACTTAGCTCTGTAATTAAGAAAAAAGTCTAACTTTTTTTTGAGACAAGAGTCTTGCTCTGTCGCCCGGGCTGGAGTGCAATGACGCAATCTCGGCTCACTGCAGCCTCTGCCTCCCAGGTTTAAGCAAGTCTTCTGCCTCAGCCTCCCAAGTAGCTGGGATTGCAGGCATGTGTGCCTGCAAGTGGAAGCCACCACACCCAGCCAGGATCTAACATTTATTGAGTACATGCTATTAGTTGAGAAGTTTATAGCTGTTATCTCTTTTCATCTTCACTACAGTTCTTACAGATAGGAAATATTACAGCCATGTTACAAGTGAGGAAATTTACAGTCTGAGAGATTAATTTACCCATGGTCACAGCTAGTTAAGAGGATGAACTTGGATATCTGAACCCAAAGCCCCTTACCATAATGGTCCCCAAATCTATAATCTTCCTGCTTAGCATTTCCCAAAGTGTTTTCCAGAGCAAATGTCAGTAGGAATTTGGAAATAAGCCTTCTGTGGATACATTAGTTTGAGAACTACTGTGTTAAATAAAGGCTATTGCAGGACTTCTTAAGTAAGCGTAATCAGCTTCTTACATAAGACTGCAATGTGAATGTCTGAGAGGGGGTTTATTTATATTGGGTTTCTCAAATGTATTTGATGGTGATACCATTCACAGAGCATCTGTCAGGGGCAGTTTCACAAAACAAACTCTAGAAAATGTCAAATTCTAAATTTCAGCTCTGCTTTGCATTCTACCTGAACCATAACACCTGTCTAACCTTAGCCACATCCTTCACCCAAATTCTGTTTGTAACTCACTGCAACAGAGAGCTGCTCATCAACTTCAAGGTTTCCTATTTGCTATTGGTCTACCTTGGAGTTGTCTGAAAGGATTTTCCCATACAAATTGAGGTGTTTTTTTTGTTTTGTTTTGTTTTTTTTTTTTTTTTGAGACGGAGTCTTTCTCTGTCACCAGGCTGGAGTGCAGTGGCGCAATCTCGGCTCACTGCAACCTCCGCCTCCTGGATTCAAGTGATTCTTCCGCCTCAGCCTCCCAAGTAGCTGGGACCACAGGCGTGTGCCACCACGTCCAGCTAATTTTTGTATTTTTAATAGAGATGGGGTTTCACCATGTTGGCCAGGATGGTCTCCATCTCTTGACCTCGTGATCTGCCCACCTCGGCCTCCCAAAGTGCTGGGATTACAGGCATGAGCCACGTTGCCCAGCCATACAAATGGAGTATTTCAAAACCCAAAATTGAAATACTCCAAAATCTGAAGCAATTACCTGATGTTCGCAGGAAATGCTCATTGAAGCATCCAGATTACAGATGTTTGCATTAGGCACACTCACCCAGTGTGTGTATTCTGCAAGTATTCTGAAATCTGAAAAAAAAAAAAAAAATTGATATCCAGAACACTTCTGGTCCTAAGCACTTTGGATAAGGAATACTCAACCTGTAGTGAGATTGCCACATATAGGAAACTTCAGAAAATAGCCACCAGGTGGAGAATGTTTCTACCTCCTAAACACGGTTTCCTTTACAGACTTGCAAAATGATGGCAGTGTACAGAACATACACATTCTATTAATAAAGCCCACGTTCGTCTCCTATTAAGATCCAGGAGGCCCAGATCCTACAATAAACTATGCCCTTATTCCCTTTCAGCTGCATGGAACCTGGCCTTTGATACTTCTACATTATAGTATAGAATAGTGGACTTTAGTTTTCATTGCATACCCCTCAGGAAAAATGTTAACATGTGGCTGGGCGCAGTGGCTCATGCCTGTAATCCCTGAACTTTCGGATCACCTGAGGTCAGGAGTTTGCAATTAGCTTCGCCAACATAACGAAACCTCATCTCTACTAAAAATACAAAAAAATTAGCCAGGCGTGATGGTGCATGCCTGTAGTCCCAGCTACTCAGGAGGCTGAGGCAGGAGAATCATTTGAACCTGGGAGGTGGAGGTTGCAGTGGGCCGAGACAGCACCACTGCATTCCAGCATGGATGACAGAACAAGACTCCATCTAAAAAAAAAAAAAAATTATATATATATATATATACATATATATATATATACGTATATGTATATATATACACGTATATGTATATATATACATATATATGTATATATATATGTGTGAATGTATATGTATATGTGTATATATATGTGAATATATATATGGTAACATGTACAAAATACATGGATTAATAAATAAATGACATGGACAATATTATTAGGTGGGAAACTTACAAACACCCTGTGCTTGGTTTGTTCCCTTCCATGTGAATGGAGCTGCAATCAGAGTCAGGCTCCAGCCCTCTCTCTCCCTAGGAAAGAGTGACTGATATTTAGGGGAGCAGGAACCAGCATGCGTAGCTCAGCCTCTCTCCTCTTCGGGATCAGATGGCGCAGGGACACATATTCCATATGACCTCTGGCTGTGGGAGAAGGCCAGTGCCTTTCAGGGGTGTCTGTGACTGGGTCAGTGAGCTTGTCTTCATTCTCAGATTCAAGCTTGAGACACCATGACTGCCAGGCACCACACCTAAGCCAGATTCTCCCATGGCCCTCTCAAGAATAAACCTAACATTTGTTTTCTATTGCTTGGATTCCTCTCTCTCAGTTAATTCTGAACTCAGGTGAGGAGAACAGGGAGCTATTTGTTAGCCTCCTTAAAAACCATCTACTGTGGATGGAAGCAGTGGCTAACCTGTAATCCCAACACTTTGAGAGGCTAAGGCAGGAGGATCATTTGAGGCCAGTAGTTTAAGATCAGCCTAGGCAACATAGCCGAGATCCTATCCATAAAAATTAGCCAGTTACAGCTGGGCGTGGTGGCTCACACCTATAATCCTACCACTTTCAGAAACTCTTGACTTCACCTGAAGTCAGGAGTTCGAGACCAGCCTGGCCAACATGGTGAAATCCCATCTCTACTAAAAATACAAGAAGTAGCCAGGCATGGTGCTGCATGCCTGTAATCCTAGCTATTCGGGAGGTTGAAGCAGAATTGCTTGAACATGGGAGGCAGAGGTTGCAGTGAGCCGAGATTGTCACTCCAGCCTGGGTGACAGCGCAAGACTCCATCTCAAAAAGAAAGCCAATTACAGTGCTGTGCACCTGTAGTTCCAGATACTCGGGAGCTGCGACAAGAGGGTTCCTTGAGCCCAGGCGATTGACCCCTCAGTGAGTTATGATCATACCACGGTACTCCAGCCTCAGTGACAGAGTGAGACCCTGTCTCTAAAATAAAGAAACTGGCCGGGCGTGGTGGCTCAAGCTGTAATCCCAGCACTTTGGGAGGTCGAGGTGGGTAGATCACGAGGTCAAGAGATCGAGACCATCCTGGTCAGCATGGTGAAACCCTGTCTCTACTAAAAATACAAAACATTAGCTGGGCATGGTGGCGCGTGCCCGTAATCTCAGCTACTCAGGAGGCTGAGGCAGGAGAATTGCCTGAACCCAGGAGGCGGAGGTTGCGGTGAGCCGAGATTGCGCCATTGCACTCCAGCCTGGGAAACAAGAGCGAAACTCCATGTCAAAAAATAAATAAATAAATAAAATAAAATAAAGAAACTGTCTATTGGCTACTGGTTAGGCTAATTTTAGTTGATGTGTTATGTATTATAATAAAATATACATGCAAAATTAAACATGCCTGAATGATATGCTAAAAAATACACAATGAAAAGAGAGAAGGTTCAGTGTGCCCCAGTGGCTTGTCTTATATACTCCCTGGGATTCATGGAATCCACTTTGTAGACCACTGACAAAGGAAGAATTCTGGGCTTTAGGGTTAGACTTGGGTTAGAATTCTGGCTCTGATTATACGTTTTATTCCTCTAAAACGACGTCCTCATTTATAAGATGGGGACAGCAGTGGCTTTCTCACAGGATTGTTGTAAAGATTAATGGAAATAATGTATACTAACACATAGTAGGCCCTTCGAATGGCACATAATAATTATTATTGTTTCTGTGAAGAGTAGAATCTTCAAATTAACAATCTTCAGGCCAGGTGCAGTGGCTCATGCCTATAATCCCAACACTTTGGGAGGCCAAGACAGGCGGAACACCTGAGGTCAGGAATTTGAGACCGGCATGGCCAACATGGTGAAACCTTGTCTGTACTAAAAATACAAAAATTAGCCAGTCATGGTGGTGAGCACCTGTAATCGCAGCTACTGGGGAGGCTGAGGTAAGAGAATCACTTGAACCCAGGAGGTGGAAGTTGCAGTGAGCCGAGATCATACCACTTCACACCAGCCTGGTCGACAGAGTGAGACCCCGTCTCAAAAAAAAACCAGAATGTTATCCAAGTACTTACATAACTATTCAAAATACAATAGTCTGAAAATGTACAAACCATTCTCAGCTCTGTGAAAAAAAAACAAACATGCAACTGGATGTGTTTAGGTCCAAGGACCATATAGCTTAACGACCCCTGCCTAATATATATTTATCTTCTATTTTATTATTTTTTCCCACAGTGGACATCTTTCCAAAGTGTGTTTATGAAACACTCTCCTTCAACATGATCATGAAAAGCTGTTCTGCAGCCAAATCTATTTGACAAACACTTGTCTGAATATCCTCCAAATCTCCCTCCCTGAGGGCCACACACTGCCACATTAAAGACTCCAAAGCCTGCAATTAACAAGCTGTTTAACCTAGTTCGATCCAGTTATTTCCAAAATATCTTTGACAACAGAATGCTCTTTCACATGTAACATTTATGAACATCCCACAGAACATACTTTGGAATGTACGCTGCTGTAGATCCTAAATTTTAAGCATTATTCAGAACTTCACTATATTAAATTTAGTTTATGCCTTACGATGAATAAATATGAGGAATCTGGGTTGGGTGGTGCATGTTAGTTACTATCCTCAGCAGAGGAACCAGGCTGCGATGGTTTGAATGTGGTCCCTCCTAGATTCAGATGTTGCCAATGTGACATTGGCCTTTACGTATTAAGAGGTAGTGCCTTTCAGTGGTGATCAGGCCATGAGGGCCCCTCCCTCGTGAGTGGAATTAGTTGCCGTCATAAAGGGGCTTAACAGAGGAAGTGGGTGCCAGCTGCTCTTCTGCTCTGCGAGGACACAGCAATCATCCCCCTCTTACCTTTCCGCCTTTCACCACGGTGAGGACACAGCAAAAAGGCCATCACCACGTGCCAAGGCCTTGATCATGGTCTTCCTAGGCCCTAGAACTGTGAGAAATAACTCCCTGTTCTTTATCAATTACTCAGTCTGTGGTATTCTGTTATAGACAAACAGACGAAGTCCCAGGCCACGTTAGTCTTTCATTTGGAAAGAACTGAAGATTTGCTGATTTTTCTCCCTGCATTTATCTAGGATCATAAGAACATTCACTTGGAGCCGTGTGGAAGTCCCTCTTAGAAGAATCAATACGGGCAGCTCTTGGGTAACACATGGGGGCTTCCATGGAGATCTGAGAACCAGGTCATGTCCATGCTGCTATGAACACGAATTTGCTAAACTACTTTTACTGTATTTTTTTATTGAGGTAAAATATGCATAATATAAAACTTACCATTTCAATCATTTTTAGGTATTCACTTCAGCAGCGTTAAGTACACGCTGTTGAGCAACCACCACTACCGTCCATCTTCAGAAACTTTTCATCTTCCCAAACTGAAGCTCTGTGCCCATTAAACACTAACCCACCAACTCTCCCCTCTTCCCCCAACTCCCTGGCAACCCACCTTTTACTTTCTTTTTTTTCCGAGACGGAGTTTCCCACTGTCACCCGGGCTGGAGTGCAGTGGCACGATCTCAGCTCACTGTAATCTCTGCCTCCCAGATTCAAGCGATTCTCCTGCCTCAGCCTCCCAAGTAGCTGGTATTACGGGTGTCTGCCACCACATCTGGCTAATATTTTTTGTATTTTTAGTAGAGACGGGGTTTCACTATGTTGGCCAGGCTGGTCTCAAACTCCTGACCTCAAGATCCGCCTGCCTCAGCCTCCTGGAATGCTGGGATTACAGGTGTGAGCCACCACACCTGACTAATTTTTGTATTTTTAGTAGAGACGGGGTTTCACCCTGTTGGCTGAGATGGATTTTTGCTCTTGTTGCTCAGGCTGGAGTGCAATGGCACGATCTCAGCTCACTGCAACCTCCACATGTCAGGTTCAAGTGATTCTCCTGTCTCAGCCTCCCAAGTAGCTGGGATTAAAGGCATGAACCACCACACCCAGCTAATTTTGTATTTTTAGTAGAGATGGTGTTTCACCATGTTGGCCAGGCTGGTCTCTTAACTCCTGACCTCAGGTGATCCACCTGCCTTGGCCTCCCAAAGTGCTGGGATTACAGGCATGAGCCACCGCATCTGGCCCACTTTACTTTCTGGCTCTATGAGTTTGACTACTCTAGGTACCTCATATATGCGTCTGTCCTTTTGTGACTGGCTTATTTCCCTCAGCATAATGCCCTCAAAGTCCATCCATTTTGTAGCATGTGTCAGAATTTTCTTCCTTTTTAAGGTTAATATTCCATTGTCGTTTTAGATCACTGTGTTAAGCCGTTCCTGCACTGCTATAAAGGAATACATGAAACTGGGTAATTTATAAAGAAAAGAGGTTTAATTGGCTCACAGTTCTGCAGGCTGTACAGGAAGCATGGTGCCAGGTATCTGCTCAGCTTCTGGGGAGGCCTCGGGAAGCTTGCAGTCATGGCAGAAGGCAAAGGTGAAGCAGGTATCTCACATGGCAAAAGCAAGAGCAAGAGAGAGAGTGGGTGGGAGGTGACACACACTTTTAAGCAACCAGATATCATGAGAACTCATTGACTCAAGGACAGCACCAAGGCATGAGGGATCCTGCCCTTTCTTGCGCCTGT
>NW_016107515.1:774455-776562 GCF_001604975.1 Cebus imitator
TTTAGACGGGGTTTCACCATGTTGGTCAGGCTGGTCTTGAACTCCCGACCTCAGGTGATCCATCCGCCTTGGCCTCCAAAGTGCTTGGATTACAGGTGTGAGCCACCACGCCTGGACACATCTGCACTTTCACTACAATTTCCCATCACATTTTGGAAGTGAATCAGGAGTAGGTCATGTATTGCAGGAGTGGGATCCTGATAAAAAAAAAAAAGGATGAGTGAGTGCCCTTCCCTTTCTTGCATATGCCTTTCTTGCCCTTCTGCTTCTGCCACAGGATGACACAGCAAGAAGGCCCTCACAAGATGCAAGCCCCTTAACCTTGGACTTCCCAGCCTCCACAACTGTGAGAAATAAATCCTATTCCTTATAAAGTACCCAGCCTGTGGTATTCTGTTATAGCAACACAAAATAGACTAAGACAACAGTTTTTCAAATTTGAGTTTGTACCCACCCATCTTAAAGATAATATAATTTTTATAGACTCCCAGTATTTAAACTTAAATGATTTTAATTATAACATTAATGTATATTACATACATAAGCCAGACATAAACATGTTGCCTTGTAGCTATTATGCAAATAAAAAATGAATACTGGGCCAGGAGCAGTGGCTCATGCCTGTAATCCCAGCACTTTAGGAGGCCAAGGTGGGTGGATCACCTGAGGTCAGGAGTTCAAGACCAGGCTGGCCAGCATGGTGAATCCCCTTCTCTACAAACAATACAAACATTAGCGGGGCTTGGTGGAATGCCTGTAGTCCCAGCTATTTGGGAGGCTGAAGCAGGAGAATTGCTTAAACCTGGAAGGCGGAGGTTGTAGTGAGCCGAGATCATGCCATTGCACTCCCACCTCAGTGACAAAGCAAGACTCCATCTCAAAAAAAAAAAAAAAATACTGTTACAGGTTAAGCACCAAACCAACAGAGTTTACCTTGACAACATTAACAGGAGACCTGATGGTGCTTTTTATTTTTAATTCATACATATGTATATACATACATACATATACTGATTTTTTTCAGCTTTGCTGAAATTATATCTCCACTCACACTGACAGGATGGAGGCAACCGCACTGGAGTAGGTTTTTGGAATCAGCCTGCCTATATATTCTGAGTATTGTGGTGACTCATTTTTCTCTAATGGAAATACTGGGAAAAGCTTTGTTAAAGCAGCACATAGTGGTGTATTTAACACTCATTTGGCACAAATATATCACTAATGTATGACGTCAACTTGATTCTTTTCTCCTTAGCTCATGAAATTTGAAGTCCTAGCCTGAGATCCTAATTCACTTGCCAGCAGAACTCAGTTGTTGGGGCTAATATTCAGATTCTCCAGAATATGCCTATCCATCTATTACTTATTTTATTTTGTTTTTATAAATGTATGGGGTACAAGTGTAATTTTATTACATGGATACATTGCATAGTGTTGAAGTCAGGGCTTTTACCAATCTATCGTTTTTTACATTGTCATTGAAATGGAAACTCAGAATTTAAACATTCTCATAAAGAAGTTCTTTTTCCATTTTTTAAAAATGTATTCTCATAGGGAGGTTTTATATCCAACTTAAGAAACACTGTTGGGCCAGGTGTGATGGTGCGTGCCTGTAATCAATGGGCACTGAGGCGGGAGGACCGCTTGAGCCCAGGAGTTCCAGGCTGCAGTGAGCTATGATCATATCACTGCACTTCAGCCTGGGTGAGAGAACGAGGCTCCGTCTCTAAAAAGACAGAGAAAGAGAGGAAGGAAGGAAAGGAGGAAGGGAGGGAGGGAAGTAGGGAGAGAGGGAAGGGAGGGAAGAGAGAAAGAGAGAGAAGAAAGAAAGACAGAAAGAGAGAAAGAGGGAGAGGGAGGGAGGAAGGAAGGAAGAGGCCAAGCACGATGGCTCACCCCTGTGATCCCAGCACTTTTGGAGGCCATGGTGGGCCAATCACTTGAGGTCAGGAGTTTGAAACCAGCCTGGCCAACATGGCAAAACCCCGCCTCTACTAAAAATACAAAAATTAGCCGGGCATGGTGGCACACACCTGTAATCCCAGCTACTTGAGAGGCTAAGGCAGGAGAATCGCTTGAACCCGGGAGGCAGAGGTTGCAGTGAGCC
>NW_016107515.1:776709-791490 GCF_001604975.1 Cebus imitator
AAGAAAGAAAGAAGAAAGAAAAAAAGGAAGGAAGGAAGGAGGGAGGGAGGGAGGGAGAGAGGAAGGGAAAGAAAAGAGAGAGAGAAACTCTGTCGTCCTATTTAATCCTAAACTTTCCTTTAACTGTCCCAGACTCTGGGATGAATAGGCAGGTTGCTCTCTGGTTGAAAAATCTCTTTGCCACCAGTCTCCCCTCTTCCTGTAAGGGAGTGTGTCCAGAGCCCTGTGTGTATTCTGGAAGTCATTCAGAAACTGCTGGGATCACCCAGGGGCCTGCCTTCACACTGGGGCTGGCTCCCAGGAGCACACAGCAGCAGTGTGTTAAGAGATACCTAGAGCTGCTCCTGGAAAACTTCATTTTTACCCAAAAACTGGCAATAGGAAAAAAAATGGGGAATAAAGATTTAAGCAATTTAACCAGTAAGCTATTTTTGATATTTTCATATTAAAACAAAAAAGAATATGTTATGCATCAGAATTCAAAGCTCATCCGAATTTTTAAGATAAAACTGCAGACTTGAAAGAAATGTTGGCTGCAGTGGGCTGCTTCGGGCCAGTCACCAGGGCCCAGGCCCCGAGGGAACTTGAGTAAGCCAAGTTTGAGAAACTAAGTGATTAATCCTGCCACTGGCAAGTAGGACAAACACAATTGGGAGACTTTCTCTTTCCAGGTGTATTCTACTCTGTGGGCTTATTATCAGTCCAAACCAGATGCCCTGTGGGGGATGAGCTGGGGAGAGTCTCAGGAAGAGAGAAACTCTCAAATACACTCTTTGCTAGTGCTATAAGTAGAGGAAGAAAGGGTTGGTTCGTCACTGCATGTTACTTATAAGTGGGACCTGAACAATGAGAACACATGGACGCAGGGAAGGGAACAACACACCCTGGGGCCTATAGTGGAGGGTGATGGGAGGGATGGCATCAGGATAAATAGCTTATGCATGTGGGGCTTAATACCTAAGTGACAGGTTGACAGGTACTGCACACCACCATGGCACACCTTAACCTATGTAACAAACCTGCATGTCCTGCACATGTCTCCCGGAACTTAAAATTAAATAAAATTAGAATTAAATGGTTTGTTTGTGAAAGCAAATACTGGCTTGAGCCCAGGAGTCTGAGACTGGGCAACATGGTGAAACCCCATCTCTACAAAAGATACAAAAATTAGCTGGGCATGGTGGTGCACACTTGCAGTCCCAGCTACTTAGGAGGCTGAGGCAGGAGAATCACTTAAACCCAAGAGGCAGAGTTTGCAGTGAACTGAGATCGTGCCACTGCACTCCAACCTGGGCAACAGAGGGAGACTCTGTTCCAGAATAAATAAATAGGCCAGGCACGGTGGCTCACACCTGTAATCCCAGCACTTTGGGAGGCTGAGGCAGGTGGATCACTTGAGGCCAGGAGTTCCAGACTGCAATAAGCTATGGAGTTCGAGACCAGCCTGGCCAAAGCGGTGAAACCCCACCTCTACTAAAAATACAAAATTAGCCAGGTATGGCGGCACACACTTGTAATCCCAGCTACTCAGGAGACTGAAGCAGGAGAATCACTTGAACCCGGGAGGCAGAGGTTGCAGTAAGCGGAGATCACGCCACTGCACTCCAGCCTGGGCAAAAAGAGCAAAACTTTGTTTCAAAAATAAGAAAATAAAGAATGAGGAAAATGAGTCTAGAGCCTGTCTGCACAACCTTGAAACCTCCATCTTTATCCACAAGAGCACAGAAACAACTAGCTTATTTCTGGAACCCACTCTGGGACAGGCTTGTTTCTGGGAAGACGAAGAAATAAATGAGAGAAGTCCGCAGTCTAGCCAGGAAGACGCCTACTAATAGCCACAGGGGACTCGGGAAAGTTATGAGAACGTCTGCACCAAATGTCCAACGGGTACAGAGCAAAAAGGAAAGTCTGGCTGAGTGTGAAGCGTGTGAAGAACCGCCTAAAAGGCCAAAACTATGGGACCCAATAGATGAGGACGCTGTTTCCCAAACTGGAGCTGTTTGAGCAGCACCATGGCAAATACCGCTATGTCCACAGCCCACCTGTACCGGCATGTACTTAATATTTCCTGTTAAACAGATTAACTCAAAAGGTAAATACGTTTCTTTAAAAGCAAGCTTTATATCTGTGAAAATAATTGGAAAGCTTGTATAGTGTTCCATAATTAGAAGGTAACTGTAAAGTAAGTGAAAGTGAAATGGTATCATTGGGTTCCAGCTAAGTATAGCTGCCTATTTAAAAAGTTCTGACTCTGAGGCCTGTTCTCTCTAGAGATTAGCATGTTTAAAGGAGATGTTAAAGACAAGCGAACATGAGACTAAGATTTTATACTGTTTGGGGTGTTTTTTTTTTTTTTTTTTTTGAGATGGAGTTTCGCTCTTGTTACCCAGGCTGGAGTGCAATGGCGCGATCTCGGCTCACCGCAACCTCTGCCTCCTGGGTTCAGGCAATTCTCCTGCCTCAGCCTCCTGAGTAGCTGGGATTACAGGAACGCACCACCATGCCCAGCTAATGTTTTGTATTTTTAGTAGAGACGGGGTTTCACCATGTTGACCAGGATGGTCTCGATCTCTTGACCTTGTGATCCACCCGCCTCGGCCTCCCAAAGTGCTGGGATTACAGGCGTGAGCCACTGCGCCCGGCCACTTTTTTGTTTTAATAAAATAAAATAATGGCAAGACTACTGAAAATGGTAATAATTTGCACACTGTGCCGGACGCGGTGGCTCAAGCCTGTAATCCCAGCACTTTGGGAGGCCGAGGCGGGTGGATCACGAGGTCAAGAGATCGAGACCATCCTGGTCAACACGGTGAAACCCCGTCTCTACTAAAAATACAAAACATTAGCTGGGCATGGTGGTGCGTTCCTGTAATCCCAGCTACTCAGGAGGCTGAGGCAGGAGAATTGCCTGAACCCAGGAGGCGGAGGTTGCGGTGAGCCGAGATCGCGCCATTGCACTCCAGCCTGGGTAACAAGAGTGAAACTCCATCTCAAAAATAATAATAATAATAATAATAATTTGCACACTGTAACCCAGTGTCATTTCACCTTTCCCACACTTTAAATCACTGGATTAATTGTAATGCTTTTGTTACATCTAGGGGACCCAGGACAATTTAACCAGAGCACAGACGTGATGGGAAATGTGCCTAGGTGGACGTGGCACTTGGAAGCTGGCAACTGGGGAACATTAAGTACATTTTCATAACTGCAAAGTGAAATCTGAACAGGACCACCGCATTTGATCACCCTTTCCTGGATCTAATAATGCTCAATGAAGTCTATGGCAGAAATCATTATTTATTTTAACTGAAATTCTTTGATCGTCTTTCCATAACACTACTGAATTATAGTAAGATGTTTCTGAACCTTTTGTGTGGAAGGAAACAAAAGGGAGAATTCCATATAAAGACTCTTGCTATAGGCCGGGCACAGTGGCTCACTCCTGTAATTCCAGCACTTTGGGAGGCTGAGATGGGTGGATCAGGAGGTCAGTAGTTCGAGACCAGCCTGGCCAAAATGGCAAAACCCTGTCTCTACTAAAAAAATACAAAAATTAGCCAGGCGTGGTGGTAGACGCCTATAATCCCAGCTACTCGGGAGGCTAAGGCCTGAGAATTGCTTGAACCCAGGGATGGAGGTTGCAATGAGCTGAGATGGTGTCACTGCACTGTAGCCTGGGCGACAGAGTGAGACTGCATCTCAAAAAAAAAAAAAATTCATTTAATTTAAAAAAATTTTAAAAGAGATTGTTGCTGTAAAACTTACCACACTGCCCTGTAATCCTGTGTTCATGTGTCTGTCTGCTCCACCAGACTGGAAGCCTCCACACAGGCATCTCATGCTACTTTTCTCTGTCTCCGGAGTATCTGGACTTATCACGTTATAGTGCTCAGTGTTTGCTGCATGAATGGGCCCACCCAGTAGGGTAGTGAGGGGAAGAAAAAAATATCAAATACCCTAGTATACTTTCTTTTTTTTTTTTGAGATGGAGTTTTGCTCTTGTCGCCCAGGCTGGAGTGCAGTGACATGATCTTGGCTCACTGCAACCTCCGACTCCTGGGTTCAAGCAATTCTCCTGCCTCAGCCTCCCGAGCAGCTGGCAATACAGGCCCCCTCGATCACGCCCAGTTAATTTTTATATTTTTAGGGGAGACAGGGTTTCACCACATTGGCTTGGCTGTTCTAGAACTCCTGACCCTAGGTGATGTGCCCACCTTGGCCTCACAAAGTGCTGGGATTACAGGTGTGATCTGTAATCCCACACCCAGCCCCTAGCACACTTCTGATTTATGTTTTCTAAATGTGAGACAATGTCATATGTTAACTAATTTGAGTTTAGGCAGATCTAAATTTTTGTCCTTAAAGTGAAGACACAGTAGCACCTGCCTCATGGAGTAGTATAAGGATTACATGAGTTAATGTACATAAAGCAACTAGAACAGTGCCAGCACATACTAAACTTCAGCTGATCGTAGCCTATCATTATTACTGTTATTGACATAATTTTAATAAAATTGGTTTGCATATAATTAGCTTTTGCTTATATATATTGATTACATGTATCTGCATACACACACACAGACACACACTTGAATTGTCAAATGCTTATATATGGTGGACATCTGTGGTTTTAACTACTCATGATCTATTTTCCTTTCTTCAGGTAGTATTGCCCTCATTTTCCTTTGAGGAACCTCTTTTGAGAAACCAGTACAACCCAGTCTCCCAGCTACAATTGGCTCAGTCATGAACAGATGACCCAAGTCAAGCCAATGAGACTTGGTCCTTGAACCGTTGCTGGAGATTTTGAGGAAAAGGAGCTCTTTTCTTCTTCTTCTTCTTTTTTTTTTTTTTTGAGACAGAGTTTCGCTCTTATTGCCCAGGTTGGAGTGCAATGGAGCAAACTCGGCTCACTGCAACATTTGCCTGCCTGCCTGCCTTCCTTCCTTCTTTCTTTTTTAACGGAGTCTTGCTCTGTACCCCAGGCTGGAGTATAATGGTGTGGTCTTGACTCACTGCAACCTCTCCCTTCTGGGTTGAAGCAATTCTCCTGCCTCAGCCTCCTGAGTAGCTGGGATTATAGGCTCGAGCCACCATGTCCGGCTAATTTTTTGCATTTTTAGTAGAGACGGGGTTTCACCATGTTGGCCAGGCTGGTCTTGAACTCCTGACCTCAGGTGATTCACCTGCCTTTGCCTCCCAAAGTGCTGGGATTATAACTGTGAGCCACCATGCCCAACCTTGGGGAGCTCTTTTCTTTTCTCTTCTTTTCTTTTTTATTTGAAATAGAGTTTCACTCTTGTTGCTTAGGCTGGAGTGCAATGGCATGATCTTGGCTTATCACAACCTCTACCTCCTAGGTTCAAGCAGTTCTCCTGCCTCAGCCTTCCAAGTACAGGTAGCTGGGATTACAGGCATGCACCACCACGCCCAGCTAATTTTGTGTTTTTTTGTAGAGATGGGGTTTTACCATGTTAGCCAGGCTGGTCTCAAATCCTGACTTCTGGTGATCACTCAGCCTCTGCCTCCCAAAGTGCTGGGATTACAGCTGTGAGCCACCCGCCCAGCCTTGGGGAGCTCTTTTCTGCTGTACTTGCTAAGCTGGCTGAATATAGCCTACAGATGCAAGTAACCATATTGGTCATCTCAAGCGCAGAGCTCACAGGAGAACAAAGCCTAATACAAAGGAAAGCAGAACCAAAATAGAGTGTAGGTGACAATGTTTGAAACTCTGCATCCCGCTGTGCCTGAAGGTGAATCAATGAACCAGTGATTTTCTCCTCTTAAGTGACTTTGGGTTAAGTTTCTGTCACTGGTCACAAAAGAGTCCTAAAAAGCATTTGGATTCAGGGAGCATGTGTATTTTCCATTTTTTTTTTAAAAACCAGGCTGTTAAAGGAAAAACTTCAGCAGAATTAAATTTAAGGGAGTTTAATTGAACAAAGAACGATTCGCCAGTCGGGCAGCCCCAGAATCACAGCAGATTCAGAGAGACTCCAGGGATGCCTCATGGTCAGGACAAATTTATAGACAAAAAAAAAAGGGAAGCGACATACAGAAACCAGAAGTGAGGTACAGAAACAGCTGGCTTGGTTACCGGTTAGTGTCTGCCTTATTTTTACACAGCTTGAACCCTCAGCAGGGTATGAGTGTTTGAAGGATGGCTGCTGGGATTGGCCAAGACTCAGCTATTGCTACAGGCGCAAACTCCTAAGTTAGGTTTTCATCTTGTCTACCTATTAAGCTAGGTTGCAGTCTGTCCACAAGGACTCAGATATAGAAGTAGAGTCCTTCTCATACCATGTTTAGTTTGCTTTAACAAGGCCTATTTAGAGATTACGAGTTTCACCAAGTCCATTCAACAATTGGGTATTAAGGGCATTGCAGAGGTGGGTGGGGGACCATTCAGATAAGCAAGACTGTCCCTGCCCTCAGGGTTCACCTCTAGAAGGGAATATAGACAAAGCAACTCCATTTTCCAGTCATGCTGTTACCGGAAAGGGGTCTTGGTCCCCAAAAGAGGGTTTTGGATCTCACACAAGAAAGAATTCAGGGAAGACCAGGTGCAGTGGCTCATGCCTGTAATCCCAGCATTTTGGGAGGTTGAGGTAGGTAGATCACGAGGTCAAGAGATCAAGACCATCCTGGCCAACATGGTAAAACCCCGTCTCTACTAAAAATACAAAAATTAGCTGAGCATGATGGCACACACCCCTGTAGTCTCAGCTTCTCAGGAGGCTGAGGCAGGAGAATGGCTTGAGCCTGGGAGGTGGAAGTTGCAGTGACCCAAGATTGTACCACTGCACTCCAGCCCGGCCACAGAGCAAGATGAAAGAAAGAAAGAAAAGAAAGAAAAGAAAGAGAGAAAGAGAGAAAGAGAGAGAGAGGGGAAGGAAGGAAGGAAGGAAGGAAGGAAGGAAGGAAGGAAGGAAGGAAGGAAGGAAGGAAGGAAGGAAGGAAAAGAAAAGAGAAAGGGAAAGAAAGAAAGAAAGAGGAGATTTCTAGCTGAGGAACAAAAAAAAAAGAAAGAGAAGAGACAGAGAGAAAGAGGGGGAGAGAGAGAGAGAGAGAGAGAGGGAGGGAGGGAGGAAGGAAGGGAGGAAGGAAGGAAGGAAGGGAAGGAAAGAATTGATTCAGGGCAAGTCCATAGAGCAAAGTGAAAGCAAGTTTATTAGGAAAGTAAAGGAATAAGAGAGTGGCTACTGTATAGACAGAGCAGTCCCGAGGGGCTTTGTTTGCCCATTTTTATGGCTATTTCTTGATGATATGCTAAACAAGGGGTGGGTTATTTATGCTTCTCCTTTTTAGACCAAATAGGATAACGCCCTCACATTTCCATGGCATTTGTAAACCGTCATGGTGCTGGTGGGAGTGTGGCAGTAAGGACAACCAGAGGTCACTCTCGTCGCCATCTTGGTTTTGGCGGGTTTTGGCTGGCTTCTTCACTACAACCTGTTTCAACAGCGAGTCTTTATGACCTGTATCTTGTGCTGACCTCCTATCTCATCCTGTGCCTTAGAATGCCTTTTAACCATCTGGGAATGAACCCCAGCAGGTCTTAGCCTCACTTTACCCAGCCCCTATTCAAGATGAAGTTGTTCTGGTTCACACACCTCTGACAACATCACGATCCATGTTGCAATTGAGAGACTATTCGCACAGCAGAAGAACAGAGACAGGGACAATCAATTCTGACCCAGGGTTGTCTGGGAGAAAAGGGAGTGTAGATGCTTTAACTGTACAGTAATTTGCAGACGTTTAACAGTGCTCTCCTGCCTGGATTCTGGAAGCCATTCCAAGAATATCTGTTTCTGTTATATTTTAATCACCCACAGGTCATGTATTCCTTTAATGAATGCCTGATGTCGCCATGCAGAATGAAACGTGCTTTACTTCCTGCTTGGAATGAGTACAGGCCTGCCTCGTGGACCCCAGAAGTTGCCTTCCGAAAGCAGTCCGGGTACGGCGAGGGAGAGGAATAGGGGGAACAGAAGCCCTATCCCTTATATACCTGTACAAGGAGTGTACAACTCGGTTTGGGCCCTGGCCTCCTGTTGTCAGAGGGTGTGTAATTTTAGCTGGCTGGGGCTGTGAGGTAAAGGTTTCATGTCTGCCACTGTTTGCTTTTGAAAGGTCTACCCACCTATGGCTCTGATGCACGAAATGCCTCATACAGCTTTGCTGCTTATGAGCAATTACTCCTCACCTGTCAGGGATCCACCTAAGCCCCTTTTTTTTTGAGATGACTTCTCCCTCTGGCCCCCAGGCTGGAGTGCAGTAGCACAATCTTGGCTCACCACAACCTCTGCCTCTCAAGTTCAAGCAATTTTCCTGTCTAAGCCTTCTCCTAAGTGATTCTCCTATCTAAGCCTGTAACAGGGATTACAGGTGCCTGCCACCATGCCAGGCTAATTTTTGTATTTTTAGTAGAGACAGGATTTCACCATATTGGCCAGGCTGGTCTCGAACTCCTGACCTCAAGTGATCTGCCCACCTCAGCCCCCAGTGCTGCGATTACATGAGTAAGCCACCTCGACCAGCCCTAAGTCTTTTCATATAGCACACAAGGAAGCTTCCTTAAGTGTTAACACTGGGTGATTGAGAAACAAAGATAAATAAAACCTTCCCTACCCTCAAGCGAAAGAAACTCAACTGAAGCTTACAGGAAATAAAATTAAAATTTACTGACTTACAAAACTGAAAATTCTAGTAGGTAGATTCAAGCATTGCTGGATTTGGCTCAGATTATCTCGGGGCTTAGATTCTTCCTCCTTCTCAGCTGTACTTTCCTCTGTGTTAGTTTCCCACTTGGGTAGGATCTCACCAATTGGAAAGCAGCCCCAATTTTTCCCCTTATGGGGACTCCAAGCATCGGCAGTTTTACTTCCTCCAAAATTCATGGGCAGAAGAAAAGATTCTTCTAAACAATTGGTTGGCCTGGCCCAGTGGCTCACGCCTGTAATCCCAACACTTTGGGAGGCCAAGGCAGGTGGATCAGTTAAGGTCAGGAATTTGAGACCAGACTGGCCAACATGGCGAAACCCTGTCTCTACTAAAAATACAAAAATTAGCTGGGCATGGTGGCGGGTGCCTATAATCCCAGCTACTTTGGAGGCTGAGGCAGGAGAATTGCATGGACCCAAGAGACAGAGGTTGGAGTGAGCCAAGATGGCGCCACTGCACTCCAGCATGGGTGACAGCATGAGACTTCATCTCAAAAAAAACAAAAAAACAAACAAAAAAACCATTTTCCAGGAGCGTGTAAAAAAGAAGAAAAACAAACAAACAAACAAAAAAACACAATTTATTGGTCATTTAGAGAGTTGTTTGGGGGGTTTATTATTTGCTTTTTTTAAGTCCTGGGTCTGCCTTTTTTAGCTGAATTGAATCACATGACCATCCTAGAACAATCCTGGGTTTGGAATGCACTGATTGGCTTGAGTCTGAAACTTGGGACCACCCTGGAGTGGGGATGAAGTGGGCTCCACCAGAATCATATGGACTAAGAGTCATAGATGGAAGGAACTGGCTCTTCAAAGGGAATTTTGGGCACCACTACTGGAAGAATGAATGAATGAATACTGGGCAGGCACAAACTACACAGACTAAAATCTAACCTTTATTCCACTGTGGAATAAGTCCATTATTTGGTCACAATACAGAGTGTTCTGTATGGACTCCAAAACACTGTGTTGAAGAGCAAGACTTTGTAGAGTCTCAACATTTTTTAAAGGGCACAATACTCTGATTTTTAGGATTGCTTCCAGTTATCCAGAGAAAAGTTTATCTTATTTGTAGACTAGAGAAAGAAAAGTCACAAGGTAGCAGGAACATTCCTTAGGAAGATCCAATTCCATCTGCTCAAATTATTTGCTTAACCAGCAACTGTCTAAACTAGAGTTGGGTCAGGCACATTAATTCACACCTGTAATCCCAGCACTTTAAGAGGCTGAGGCAGTTCAATCACTTGAGGTCAGGAGCTTGAGACCAGCTTGGCCAACATGGTAAAACCCCATCTCTACTAAAAGTACAGAAATTAGCTGGGTATGGTGGTGGGCGCCTATAATCCCAAGTACTCGGGAGACTGAGGCAGGAGAATCACTTGAACCCAGGAGGTGGAGGTTGCAATGAGCAGAGATTATACCATTTCACCTCCAGTCTAGGTGACAGAGTGAGACTCCACCTCAAAAAACAAACAAACAAAAAACCATAGTTGGGTATCTTGAAAGGTCCTGCCTGCCACATCAGGAGGGAGACCCTAGCACAAGTGACCAGGGCTGGGTGGTTAATTTCCCCAGCATAAATGAACAATGTGGAATTCCATCATATGCATCTGTCTGTTCTTTGTCATTTCCCTGAGCTTGCTTCTCCCATGGAAATATCAAATCGGGCACTTGAACTTGGACAGCCTCCTTGTCATGTTTTTTCAGTAAGTAGAGATGATGCCTCAGTAAGACAGGCTAGGGGAACCAGACTCTCTCTTTGTTACTTGTTAGCTGTGACACTGCCCTGTCAGAGCCAAAAGCAATATTTTTGTCCCTACTAACTTAGATTCCTGGCTTGCTGTAATTTAACCAATATTTTTCTAGATAGCTACCATGTATTCATGTTGGCCACCTGTGGTAGGCTGAACTATTATTGGTCCCAGTTTTTTACCCCTCCATGCATCCAAACCTCTTGCCTGGGATCTTGTGCTCCCTCCCACCAAGTACTTCTTGGCCTCCCACATCCTTACAACCCCCTTCCTCCACAGTGAGAGCCCTTGCCCCCAATAACATCAATGTATCTACTCATTTGCCCGATTGTATAATATACCGAAGATAGTTTTGCCCATTTCAGTGCAAAGACCAAAACTAACAAAACAGAATTCAGGGTTTGTACTTTACCCCCAATCCAAACACTGACCAAAACCAAGGGCATATGTATAAATAATGTCCTCATAAGTTACCTGGATTCGTTCTTTTCCTTCCTTCAGTGTGGTTTATTATTCATCGGAAATGCTGTTAAGTCCATTTGTTTTCGTTTGCTCTTAAAGACAGAATATACATCCCCCATCTGACTTTGAGCTTGGCCATGGGACTTGTTTGGTCAGTGGGATGTTGCCAGATGTGACACAGCAGCGGGCCACACCTGTGTTTGTGCAGTCGGGCACGCCTTCTTTCTTGTGCTAGTGCCTTAATCATGAGAGGACTGTATCCTGCCTAGCCCAGTGGTTCAAGGAAGATGGCAGACACCCTCTGCTGTGGCAAAATCCAGCTGATATTAATCAGTCACAGCTGACCTGAAGACACATGTGAGAGCACAAATTATTTGGAAATAATTTCAAACAATTTGTTTGAATTTCAACATATTTTTTGCAATTATTGTTATCATTTTGTCCCGTTGATTCTCTTTTTTGAGGCGGAGTCTCACTCTGTTGCCCAGGCTGAAGTGCAGTGGTGAGATCTTGGCTCACTGCAACCTCTGCCTCCCAGGTTCAAGCGATTCTCCCACCTCAGCCTCCTCAGTAGCTAAGACTACAGGTGCGTGCCACCACACCCAGCTAATTTTTTGTGTGTGTATTTTTTGCAGAGACGAGGTTTCGCCATGTTGACCAGACTCAAGTGACACCCCCCTCCTCCCACCTTGGCCTCCCAAAGTGCTGGGATTACAGGCATGAGCCACTGCACCCGGCTCTATCTGTTATCTTGTATGTAAATTCTGGGAAGGAAATATTTGAGAATAAGTTGCATATGTCCTGTCTTTTTTCCCCTAAATACATCAGCATGTTTCGCCTAAGAATAAGAGTATTCTCTTTTATTATATCATCACAGAGCAGTTGTTAACTTCAGGAAATTTCATACCGATACAATAAATTTATCTAATCTACCATTTACACTCCAATTTTATCAATTAACCCAATAATGTCCTTTATTGAATTGTGTCTCTTTAATCTCCTGTAATCTGAAACAGTTTCTCAGTTGTTCTTTATTGACATTAAAAAAAAAAAATACAGCCCTCATTTTTATTACAGAATGTCCCTCCACTTGGATTTGAGTGATATTTCCTCATGATTCAGTTCAGGCTGTGCACC
Source organism: Cebus imitator (assembly GCF_001604975.1). Lineage (NCBI taxonomy): Eukaryota > Metazoa > Chordata > Mammalia > Primates > Cebidae > Cebus > Cebus imitator. The sequence goes on from NW_016107515.1 coordinate 788,786, forward strand.
CCCAGTGAGAACACCACGCAAGTGCTGCTGCATCACTGTCAGGGTATCTTATTCAAAAACACAAGGTGCCCATCTGCCCCACTTTGGTGATGTTAATTTTGATCATTTGGTCAAGGTGTTGTCCATTTTTTTCTTCTCTACAGTTACTCTCTTTTCTCTTGCAACAAACAAGCAATCTATGGGAAGATATTTTAAGATAGTCAAACAAATATCAAGCTCTACATTAAAATTTCTTTTATATATTTAGCATCCATTGATGATTTTCCCTGAACCAATCTTTTTTTTTTTTCCTTTTTTGTTTTTTTTTTTTGAGACAGGGTCTCACTCTGTCACCCAGGCTGGAGTACAGTGGCGCTATTAAAACTCACTGCAGCCTCGACCTCCCGGGCTTAAGTGATCCTCCTGCCTCAGCCTGAGTAGATGAGACTACAGTCACGCATCATGACACTCGGCTAAAACATTTTTATATATATTTTAGAAAAGGTGAGCTCACACTAACACCTTCCAGTTTAGCCCACCTCCACTGAGTTCTTGGCCTTCCCCCATCCTTAGATCACCCTTCCTCCACAATGAGGACCCTGGCTCCCGATAATATCAATGTATCTACTCATTTGCTCAATCCTATGATATACCTAAGGTCGTTTCTGTGTTGTTTTGCCCATATGAATACAAAAACCAAATCTAATAAAAAGGAATTTGGGGTTTGTTTTCAATTTGCCTCCCAACCCCAACCCTTACCAACACCAAGAACATATATACAAATAGTGTCCTCAAAGGTTACTTGGATTAGTTCTTTTCTTTCCTTCAATATGGTCATATTATTCATTGGAAATGCTGTTAAATTATTTGTTTTAGGTTGCTTTTAGTTTTAGGTGTTTTAGGTCTCCTCATTCTTGTTGATTTAATTTTATTTATTTATTTATTATTTTCTTTTTGAGATGGAGTCTCACTCTTGTCGTCCAGGCTGTAGTACAGTGGCTCCATCTTGGCTCACTGCAACCTCTGCCTCCCAGGCTCAATCAATTCTCTGCCTCTGTCTTCCGAATAGCTGGGATTACAGGCACATGCCACCCTTCCTGGCTAATTTTTGTATTTTTAGCAGAGATGGGGTTTCACCACGTTAGCCAGGCTGGTCATGTACTCCTGGCCTCCAGTGAACTGCTCGCTTCGGCCTCCCAAAGTGCTGGAATTACAGGTGTGAGCCACCGTCCCCAGCCAGTTTTGTCAAAGCTTTTTAAGCACATATGGGAATGATCATATAATTTTTTTTCTTAAATCTATAAATATGCTTAATTATATTAATAGATTTTGCAATATTAGACTTTTCTTACATTTTTGTTATTAACTCCACTTGGTCATGGTTTGTTATTTTCTTAATGTGGTATTTGCATCTATTTGCTAACATTTTATTTAACATTATTTATTTATTTTTATTTAAAGGAGGTGATATTTAGCTTTTTTTTTTTTTTTTTTTTTTTGTTGGGTTTTTTCCTTTTTTTTTTTTTTTTTTTTTTTTTGAGATGGAGTTTGGCCCTTGTTGCCCATGCTGAAATGCAATGGCATGATCTTGGCTCACTGCAAACTCTGTCTCCCAGGTTCAAGTGATTCTCCTACCTCCACCTCTCAAGTAGGTGGGATTACAGACATGCTCCACCACGCCTGGCTAATTATATATTTTTTAGTAGGGGTAGAGTGTCACCAAGTTGGCCGCTGGTCTCAAACTCCTGACCTCAGGTGACTCACCACCCTCCCCCTCCCAAAGTGCTGGGATTACAGGCATGAGCCACCGAGCCCAGCCAATATTTAGAATTTTTTTTAATGATATTATGTCTTATCTCTTTATCAGCTTATGGTGTCAGTGTCAACCTGCTTCATATAATTTAAAAATTTCCCTTTGTTTGGTCAAGGATACAAAAAAGAAAGAAAAAGGAAAAAAAGAAATTTACCTTCATTTTCTTTACTCTGGAATAATTCATGTAACGATAGCACCATTTATTTGTTAACAATTTTTATAAAATCCTCTTGTGAAACCATGTGAGCTTGATGTTTTGATGTGGGCTAGTTCCTTGATAGCACGCCATATTTTTCCCTTGAAATTGATTTAACTTTTCAGTAAGATTGATTTTGTTCAACTATATTTTGCTAAGATAGTATCCATTTCATTAGGTTTTCAAATTTCTTCGCATAAATGTGTGCTGTGGTCTGAATGCTGTGTCCCTCCCCAAATTCCTATGTTGAAATCCTAACCCCTGAGTCGATGGTATTAAGAAGTGGAGCCAGGGAAATGATTAAGTCTTGAGGGTGGAGCCCCATGAGTGTTATGTCATCCTAAATAATAAACAGAGAGGGAGACTCTCTAACAGAAAATCGTATTTGGAATTGGGCATTGCAATGGGAATATACCCACAATAGTAAACTACATGCATATTGAGGGAGGCAAAGGAAGACAAAGGTTTTTAAAGGAAAAATGAGAAGGATTACATAATTGCTTTGAAATAATTCTCTTTGGCTAAAAGGATCAATGACAAGTGTGGCGTCAGTCCAAGGCTGACAGGCAGTTGCTGGGCAGATGTCCTTGCAGAAGAATTATTTTGTTAAGGTTGTGGCTTTGTGCAAGGTCATGGGTTTTGCATTCTTTCATGATTGCTTTTGCTATCAGGCCTTCATGGCCTTCCCAGCTATGCATTTTAGGATTTTTCTTTCTT
>NW_016107515.1:792590-802428 GCF_001604975.1 Cebus imitator
GGCTGAGGCAGGAGAATTGCCTGAACCCAGGAGGCGGAGGTTGCGGTGAGCCGAGATCGCGCCATTGCACTCCAGCCTGGGTAACATGAGTGAAACTCCGTCTCAAAAAAAAAAAAGTAATAGTCTCTTTCTCCACTGCCCCAACGCACCTTCGTGGGGAACAACAACCAAAAAAAGTAATACTCTCTTTCCCTTGCCATTTCTTATTCTGCATAGTTGAGCTTTCTCCTTCCCACAATTTTTAAATTAAATTAGATCATGCTTGACTATTTTCTGACTTTATTCAAAGAATTAGTATTTTGATTTATTTTTATCTGCTGTTTTTCAGTTATTGGCTTTATTATTTTTTGTTTTCGTCTTTATTATTTTCTTCTTTGTGTTTTCTTTTGTTTTTTCTACCTTAAACTGGAAATATAATTAATTTAAACTCAACTCATTGTTCAATTTTTATTGATATAGGTGTTTTACATCTATTAAACTAAATTTGGCCTAAGGATGCCTCCATATTTAAGTCCTTATAGAAGAAACTGCAACCTAACTTATACATAAATTAACTAAAAGCCTAACTTAGGAGTATACTTTTGGAGCTAATATCTGAGTCTCAGCCAATTATAGCTGCCCAGCTTCAGTCAATCTCAGCAGCCAGCCAATGAGACCATGTTCAAATAAGGCAAATGGCCAGTGGTAATCAATTGAGCTGTCTCTGTACCTCCATTTTCTGTCCATAAATGCCTCCTGACAACATTGCAGGCTACAGCTCTCTGAACCTGTTTTAGTTTTGAGGGTTGCCTCATTTGTGAATTGTTTTTTGCTCAAATAAACTGCTAAATTTACTTTGTCTGAAGTTTTTAACAGATTGCCATCAGAAGTGGGATCCAAAGTAAACCTCCTTTGGCAGGGTGTGGTGGCTCACATCTGTGATCCCAGCTCTTTGGGAGGCTGAGGCAGCGGATCTCTTGAGGGCAGGAGTTTGAGGCCACCTGGCAAACATGGTGAAAACCCAGCTCTACTAAAAATGCAAAACAGCTGGTTGTGGTGGTGCACGTCGTAATCCCAGCTACATGGGAGGCTGAGGCATGGGAATCACTTGAACCCAGGAGGTGGAGGTTGCAGTGAGTCAAGATTGCTCCACTGCACTCCAGCCTGGGCCACAGAGCAAGACTCCGTCTCAAAAAAAAAAAAAAAATGGGGTTCCCACAACCCCTCTTCTCAAGTTTAATAATTTGCTGGAACAGCTCACAGAACTCAGGGATAAACTTTATTTACATATGCCAGTTTATTATAAAAGATATTATGATTGGGTGCTGTGGTTCATGACTGTAACCCCAGCACTTTGGGAGACCAAGGTGGCTGGATCACTTAAGGACAAGAGTTTCAGACCAGCCTGGCCAAAATGGCAAAACCCCATGTCTACTAAAAATACAAGAATTAAGCCCGGCATGCTGGCATGCATCTGTAATCCCAGCTACTTGGGAGGCTGACGTACGAGAATCACTTGAACCTAAACCCAGGAGGCAGAGGTTGCAGTGAGCCAAGATCACACCACTATACTCTAGCCTGGGCAACAGAATGAGACTTGTCTCAAAAAAAAAAAATAAGAGACCAGGCACGGTGGCTCACGCCTATAATCTTAACACTTTGGGAGTCCAAGAAGGGCGGATCACTTCACGTCAGGAGTTCGAGGCCAGCCTGGCCAACATATTGAAACCCAACTCTACTAGAAATACAAAAATTAGCTGAGCATGGTGGTGGGCGTCTGTAATCCTAGCTACTCAGGAGGCTGAGGCAGGAGAATCGCTTGAACCTGGGAGGTAGAGGTTGCTGTGACCTGAGATCATGCCAATGCACTCCAACCTGGGCGACAAGAGGAAAACTGTCTGAAAAGAAAAGAAAAGAAAAGCAATGTAAACCTCCAGCAATCCCCAGGACCACTGAGTGACCAACCAAAGGTACCCACTGGGCCCATTGACCTCTCACAGCAACTGAGGTTATAAGTGAGTTCTCACTGAGATTCTGGGCTTCACAAACTTATATTTTGAGCTCTTCAAGTTTATCTGAGCATTTTTGATCTAGACCAGGTTTGGAAGTCATGACAGAAGCAGGACTGGGTCCTGTAGAGAGGCCTTCCGTGTTGACTAGGTCAGACAGAAACCAGACTGGGTTCAGTAGAGCGTATGTTACTAGAAAACAGGAAATATTGGATTCATCTGGATCCAAGGAGTCTAGAACTACTCCATCTGGAACTCAAGCCAATTTCTTTTCTTTCCTTTTCTCTTCTCTTCTCTTTTTTCTTTTCTTTTCTTTTTTTGAGATGGAGTCTCACTCTGTTGCCCAGGCTGGAGTGCAGTGGTGAGATCTTGGCTCACCACAGCCTTAGCCTCCCAGGTTCAAGTGGTTCTTCTGCCTCAGCCTCCTGAGTAGCTGGGATTACAGGTGCGCCCCACCATGCCTGGCTAATTTTTGTATTTTTTAGTAGAGACAAAGTTTCACCATGTTGCTCAGGCTGGTCTTGAACTCCTGACCTCATGAGCCACCTGCCTCAGTCTCCCAAAGTGTTGGGATTACAGGCGTGAGCCACTGTGCCCAGCCACCAATTTCATGTTTAAGAGGAATAGGCCCAGAACCCATGCTTTTCTAGAGAAATGGGTAAAGCTTAGCAAAGGTAACTTAGGGTTACAGTGGCCAGAGTGGGGAAACTCCTTGCAAAAGGCAAACAGACATGTGTCTTCATAACCACAACAGCTAAGGGACAAGAGGACTTTCTCATACATATTTTAAACCAAATTGAGGAGTGCCAGGCGAAAGAACCCTGTATTCTGAAGTGTCTGCCTTTATCATAAACAGCCAGCAGTCGGGCACAGTGGCTTACACCTGTAATCCTAGCACTCTGGGAGGCCAAGGAGGGCGGATCACTTGAGGTCAGGAATTCGAAACCATCCTGGCCAACATGGTGAAACCTCATCTCTACTAAAAATACCAAAAAAAAAAAAAAAATTAGCTGGGTGTGGTGGTGGATGCCTGTAATCCCAGCTACTTGTGAGGTTGAGGCAGGAGAATCACTTGAACTCAGAAGGCGGAGGTTGCAGTGAGCTGAGATGACGCCACTGTACTCCAGCCTGGGCAACATAGCGAGACTCCATCTCGAATATATATATAAATAAACAAACAAACAGCCAGGCACTGGAAAAGAAATTAGCCATTTCTTACACCAACTATCTGATAGACTCTCTCCCTTTAGCCTGCCCTATTTTTCCACTTGAAGAAGCTCCCGAAGGCTTCACTACTGGAACAATCATCAATCTCTCACAGAGAAAGAAGAAAAATAATATTTTTTGGTGAAGATTTCAAATCAAGTCCAAAAGACCCTTGTGTCTGGATTGAGTAGACACTTCCCATGGGAACCTCTCCGTTGACTGAAACTCTTCTCAGATCCCTCCTGGAATGGGTAAAATGGTCAGGGAGCAAAGAAAAGAGAGATCCTCAGAGTAAATGCTTACCGGGAAAGATAAATGGACACTCAGAAGACTAGATGATGGTTTGCGACAGAGTCTAGCTGATTGAGGTGGACTTCTGGCCTCTCCTGCAGTAAAAGTTAATCTTCAGAGGCTTACTGACTCCTTTAGGAGGATCTCTGATTTTAGGTGGATGGAGGGGAACTCAGAAAACCTCTGTATTTTGCTGTTCAAGTGCCTTCAGCTTGAAGTAATCAATATATCACAAATATGTGTACCCAATATACATATTTGGGGGTGGCATTTCCTGAACTCCTTCAATGGCTAGCTTTGTTTACTGAGAAATTTAAGCATAATTGTTAAGAATGTGTAAATTAGGCCAGGCACAGTGGTTCATGCCTGTAATCCCAGCACTTCGGGAGGCTGAGGCAGGCAGATCCCAAAGTCAAGCAATTAAGACCATCCTGGCCAACATGGTGAAACCCCGTCTCTTAAAAAAAAAANAAAAAAAAAAAAAAAAAAAAAAAAAAAAAGAAAGATCATACCATTGGACTAAGAATTACCAGAACTCTAATGAAGAAACTGACTGGTTCATAAAACTGCTAAACCAACATCAAGTAGAAGAAGAATTAAATACCAAAGAAATGCTGTGACAGATTTTCATGCCAAGTCAGCCAGAATGAAATTGTTAAGATATGCAATTTGAATGACTCCATAAGATTGATCCAAGTCAAATGACTTGTGATAACCTATTTAATAAACAGTGCTATGCAGCTGAATTAAAGAAATAAGATAGCGTTTAAGAGGATGTAAATCCAATGTTAAGCGTGGACCCATGAAGAGCCTGGATGGCTGCCTGGTACTTCCTGAGTCCTTAAAGCTTCCATTATTAGGCCAGGCATGGTGGCTCATGCCTATAATCCCAGCACTTTGGGAAGCTGAGGCAGGCAAATTGCTTGAGTCCAGGAGCTCAAGACCAGCCTGGGCATCATGGCAAAACCCCATCTCAACAAAAAATACCAAAAAAAAAAAAAAATAGCTGGATGTGGTAGTACATGCCTGTCATCCCAGCTACTCAAGGGGCTGAGGTAGGAGAATCATTTGAACACAGGAGGCTGAAGCCGCAGTGAGCTGAGATCATGCCACTGTACTCCAGCCTGAGTGACAGAATGAGACCCTATTTCATTTTTGTTGTTTTGTTTTAAATAGAGATGGGGTGTCACCATGTTGGCCAGGCTGGTCTCGAACTCCTGACCTCAGGTGATCCACCCATCTCGGCCTCCCAAAGTGCTTGGATTACAGGCATAAGCCACCGCGCCCAGCCCCTATCTCATTTTTTAAAAAAATTCCAGTATGAAAAGTTTCTACTCCATAGCTCACCATGGAGTAGAAAAAATTGATATAAATTACAGAAAAAATATTGATGTGGTAACCAGTGTTTGGTTTGTCAAACCCACAATTCTGTAAAGACAAAACTTTAGGTTTTGCTTCATTTCTGCTACCTGATGGGCCGTTTGAACATTTTCACAGGGATTTTACTCAATTGCCACCTTCAATGGGATGTAAGTATGTTCTTGTAATAGTCTATGTTCTTTGGCTGAATAGAAGCTTTCCATGGAGGAAGGCCAATACTGTAACAGTAGCTAAAAGTTTACTAAAAAATGTGTTTCCTTTATGGGACATTCTTGGAGAATGCTCCACTGGCAGAGGCACCAATTTCACTGGGAAAGTTATAAAGCAATAAAATAAGGTGTTGAAAACACAATGGCATTACCATTGTTGCTATCACCTTTAGTCTCCTGGAAAGGTTGAAAGGACAAATGGCATCTTGGAACTGAAACTGGCAAAGTTAACTGAATTGACTGGATTGCCTTGGCTGACAGTATTACCATTGGCCTTGATGGCAATCAGATTCCTCCCTCAGTGGAAAATGTAACTTGACCATCTATGAAACAGCCGCTGAGCCCGGCACAGTGGCTTATGCCTGTAATTCCAGCACTTTGGGAGGCCAAGATGGGAGGATCACCTGAGGCCAGGAGTTTGAGACAAGCCTGGCCAACATGGTGAAATCTTGTCTTTACTAAAAATAAAAAATTAGCTGGGTGTCATGGCATGTGCCTGTAGTTCCAGCTACTCAGGAGGCTGAGGCAGGAGAATCGCTTGAACCGGTGGGGTGGAGGTCACAGTGAGCTGAGATCATGGCACTGCACGCAAACCTGGGCAACAGAGTAAGACTCCGACTCAAAAAAAAAAAAAAAAAAAAAAAAAAAAAAAAAAAAAAAAAAAAAAAAAAAAACTGATCAGGCCAGGCATGGTGGCTCACGCCTGTAATCCCAGCACTTTGGGAGGTTGAGGCAGGCAGATCATGAAGTCAGGAGTTCGAGACCAGCCTGACCAACATAGTGAAACACCATTTCTACTAAAAATACAAAAATTTGCTGGGCATGGTGGTGCGTGCCTGTAAGTAGCCTCCCAGCTACTCAGGAGGCTGAGGCTGGAGAATCACTTGAACCCAGGAGGCAAAGTGTTTTATACACTTGAGCTAAGGTTTTTTTTTAACAGCTATGTAACTTTCTGTATTTGCTTTTGAAGGCTTTTAATTGTCACTTTGGTTAAATTAATTACTATTGTTCACAGTGACCTGTGATCCTATTTTGATCAAATGTTTTAAATCTTTGATACTTTTGATGAAGTTCCCAAAATCAAAATCTAAATGAAATCTTTTTATTGACCTTGAATTAACTTTGGAATTTTTCAGATGGATTCTTGGAATATCTCAGAATGATATCTTTCCTTATAAAAAGAGAGATATTACATGAATTGGGCTTATTTAATATATTAAATTATATGGGAAGAATTGCCAAATGAAAGCAATGCTAAACTTTCTTTGAATTATATTTGTATGGATGTGATTAATATGTGTTTTAGAAATTGTATGAAATTTATAGAAATCTAATAGTCCTGCTAAAATGTTATTCACAATTCTAGTTATTTTAAAATGTTTTCTGCAAGAGAAATAATCAAATTTCCTTGTTAATTGTATTAACATTGTAATTAACTTTAATCAGATCTTTAACCATTCACAAATGGTTAATCTTTGTAACTCACAAGTGGTTGTGTACTCTGGTACTTTCCTGAGCAACTATAAGCCTAAAATGTTTTATCTTCAAGTAAATTCATAGATAGGACTCTGACAATTACAGGTTTCTGAGAACTTGAAGAGCATACTGGCCCGGCGCGGTGGCTCACGCCTGTAATCCCAGCACTTTGGGAGGCCGAGGAGGGTGGATCACGAGGTCAAGAGATTGAGACCATCCTGGCCAACATAGTGAAACTCCGTCTCCACTAAAATACAAAAATTAGCTGGGCATAGTGGTGCATGCCTGTGGTCCCAGCTACTCGGGAGGCTGAATCCAGGAGGCAGAGGCTGCAGTGAGCTGAGATCGCGCCACTGCACTCCAGCCTGGCGCCTAGCGACAGACTGAGACTCTGTCTCAAAAAAAAATTTGAAGGCCGGGCGCGGTGGCTCACGCCTGTAATCCCAGCACTTTGGGAGGCCGAGGCCGGCGGATCACGAGGTCAAGAGAGATCAAGACCATCCTGGCCAAAATGGTGAAACCCCATCTCTACTAAAAATACAAAAATTACCAGGACATGGTGGCAAGCGCCTATAATCTCAGCTACTCGGGAGGCTGAGGCGGAAGGATCACTTGAACCTGGGAGGCGGAGGTTGTAATGAGCCGAGACTGCGCCACTGTGCTCCAGCCTGGCAACAGAGCAAGACTCCCTCTCAAGAAAAAAANCCCAGGCTAGAGTGCAATGGCGCAATCTCGACTCACTGCAACCTCCACCTCCCAGGTTCAAGTCATTCTCCTGTCTCAGCCTCCCAAGTAGCTGGGATTACAGGGGCGTGCCACCACACCCAGCTAATTTTTGGATTTTTAGTAGAGACGGGGTTTCTCCATGTTGGTCAGGCTGGTCTTGAACTCCTGACCTCAGGTAACTCCCCTGCCTCGGCCTCGCAAAGTGCTGGGATTACAGATGTAAGCCACCATGCCTATCTTAAATATCATCTTAAATGTCTATATGAAGCCATCCATTGAGTGTTCAATGGTCTCACTTCAATTAGATCAGCAAGAACATCAAGAATTATTCAACTGCTGTGACTTTGTGACTTGTGAATTTCATACTAAAACCAAATAGGTCCATTTGCAATGGTGCCAAAGAGTGGCATCAATGCTCTCAATTTTTGAGAGTTGACCAAAATGGAAGACTCGTTAAACTAAATCTGGCTTGAGGATGCCTCTGTACTTGAGTCCTTATGGAACAAATTGTAACCTTACCACGTAAACTAACTACAAGCCTAACTTAGGGTATACTTTTGTAACAGTAGCTGAGTCTCAGCCAGTCATATCAGCCAAGTGTCAGTCAATTGCAGGTGGGCAATTGATTAGACCACATTCAAATAAAGCTAATGCTGAGCTGTAATCAACAGAGGTGTTCATAAATGCTGCCTGCCCACATTGCAAGTTACGAATATTTCAACATGTTCTGGTTTTGAGGGTTGCCTGATTCATGAATCATTTTTTGCTTAAATAAATTCTGCTTTAATGTAATTTGTCTAAAAATTTTAACAGGGCTATGAATTTTCCTTCGATATATGAGTTTTTCTTGGGATATGTGTTTTACATATATCCCATAGATTTGGATTTGTAGCAATTATTTTTTTTTTTTTCTTGAAACAGAGTCTCACTCTGTTGTCCATGCTGGAGTGCAGTGGCATGATCTTGGCTCACTGCAACCCCACCTCCCAGGTTCAAACAATTCTCCTGCCTCAATCTCCCGAGTAGCTGGGATTACAGGCACCTGCCACCATGCCTGGCTAATTTTTGTACTTTTAGTAGAGACAGGGTTTCATCATGTTGGCCAGGCTGGTCTCAAACTTCTGATCTTGTGATCTACCCACCTCGGCCTCCCAAATCCTACACTGGGATTACAGAAGTAAGCCACTGCATAGGGCCTGTAGCAAATTCTTTAATTTCTGTAATTCCCTATATCAAGAGTTGTGAAGCATAGGTTTTAAAGTTTTCAGGTAGAACATTATGCCAGCTATCAAATTGCTGAATCTCAGATGCAAACTCACTCTTCATTGCCTGCCCTGTGAAAATGAATATGGGCCCTTTAAATATTGTTTCTTTGCCAGCTGGCACAATGTTTAGCTTTGACAGCAGAGGGCACTGGAGAGACATTGCAGGAGGCTCATTACTTAGTAGGTTTCCATGGCCTGGGTGGCTTCTCCAGTGCCAGGTTCCTGCGCTGTGTGCAGCCTTTGTAGTGCCTAGCTTTTGTGGCACAAACAAGCTTCTCTAGTGTAGCTCCTTCAGTAGGTATGTTGCTTCAGCACCAGGCTTCTATGGTGGTGGGCAGCTTCTCCAAGGCCCAGATCCTGCAATACGCAGAAGCCTATATCACCTAGCAACCAGCAGTTTCTCCAGGTACTTCATACCCGGTAGTTTCATAGCAGAATGGCTTCAAGTGGGGTACCTCTTATAAACAGCCTTTCAGCATTACAGGGCATATCATCAGCAAGTCCTAGAGAGGGGATTTCCAGCAACTTCCACTGGTGTGGTACAAGAGGAACTTCTCTGCCATTCACCAAGCCATGGCCATATCCCCTCCAGCCACGGGGCACTGGCTCTCAGCCCCAGAGGGGCCTCTTCTTCAAGTGCACTATCTTCCTCAAGTGTACCATCTCAGCTGTAGGGGTAGTGGCTGCTTCTTCTTATCTGCATTCCTCTGTTCTTTAGAGTTCCTTTTTCTCTTCCATAAAATCAATATGATATCTGATATAAAAAGTGGACAAAGACCTTTAAGGAAAAAAAGAACTATTGACGCCAGGCACAGTGGCTCACACCTGTAATCCCAGAAATTTGGGAGGATCACCTGAGGTCAGGAGTTTGAGACCAGCCTGATCAACATGTAGAAACCCCGTCTCTACTAAAAGTACAAAATTAGCTGGGCATGTTGGTGCATGCCTGTAATCCCAGCTACTTGGGAGGCTGAGGCAGGAGAATCGCTTGAACCCTGGAGGCGGAGGTTGTGGTGAGCCTAGATTGTGCCACTGCACTCCAGCCTGGCAACAGAGCGAGACTCTGTCTCAAAAAATATATATGTATAGACAAATGTTCTTCATAAACATAGATGTAGACGCAATAATTTAGAACAAAATGTTATGCGAGCTAAATGATAAGAACTTATGAACCACGGCCGGGCGTGGTGGCTCAAGCCTGTAATCCCAGCACTGTGGGAGGCCGAGGCGGGTGGATCACGAGGTCAAGAGATCGAGACCATCCTGGTCAACATGGTGAAACCCCATCTCTACTAAA
>NW_016107515.1:803963-814681 GCF_001604975.1 Cebus imitator
CGCAACCTCTGCCTCCTGGGTTCAGGCAATTCTCCTGCCTCAGCCTCCTGAGTAGCTGGCATTACAGGCACGTGCCACCATGCCCAGCTGATTTTTTGTATTTTTAGTAGAGACGGAGTTTCACTATGTTGGCCAGGATGGTCTCAATCTCTTGACCTCGTGATCCACCCGCCTCGGCCTCCCAAAGTGCTGGGATTACAGGCGTGAGCCACCGCGCCCGGCAAAAAATCATTTTAATAAAGAAATAAAAGAGCTGTTTATGATTCTGAAAAAAAAAATGTTAGCAAATGGAATCCAATAGTGCAGAAAGGGGACAATACAACTTTGAATTTCCCAACTTGAAAACTTACTCTAAAACTACAGTAATTAAGACAGTGTAGTACTCTCATAATCATGATATAAAAGATCAACGAGATAAAGTTGACAGTCAGAAATAAACTCTAACATTTATGGTCAACTGATTTTTGACAAGGATGTCAAGACAATTCATTGGGGGGAGAATGGCCAACCATGATGGCTCACACCTGTGATCCCAGCACTTTGGGAGGCTGAGGTGGGCAGATCACCTGAGGTCAGAAGTTTGAGACCAGCCTGGCCAACATGGTGAAACCCTGTCTCTACTAAAAATACAAAAAATTATCTGGGTGCAGTGATATGTGCCTGTAATTCCAGCTACTTTGGAGGCTGACACAGAAGAAGCGCTCCAACCCGGGAGGCAGAGGTTGCAGTGAGCCAAGATCACACCACTGTACTACAGCCTGGGTGACAAGAGCAAAGCTCTGTCTCAAAAAAAGAAAAAGACAATGGGGGAAAGAATAACCTTTTCAACAAATGATGCTGAGACACTGGAAGTCCACATGCAAAATAATGAAGTTTGACCCCTACCTTACATCATTTATAAATATTAAATCAGGGTGGGTGCAGTAGCTCACATCTCTAATCCCAGAACTTTGGGAGGCCAAGGTGGGAGGATTGCTTGAGGCCAGGAGTTCAAGACCAGCTTAAGCAAAATAGCAAAACCCCATCTTTATTTCTTTTTTTATTTTTATTTTTTTATTTCATATAAATTTATAAAAAATAAAAATGTTATTTCATGTCATGTGTATTTTACCACAATAAAAATATTAATTCAAAATTAATCAAAGACCTAAATACAAGTGCCAAAACTATAAAACTCTTAGAGTGTAACTCTCCATGGCCTTAGACAATGGTTTCTTTTTGCTTTTTTTAATTTTTATTTCCTGGACATAAGGTATTGCTTTCTTACCCAGGCTGGAGTACAATAGCATGATCATGGCTCACTGAAGCTTCAACCTTCCATTCTCAAGTGATCCTTCCATCTCAGCCTCCCAAGTAGCTGGGACCACAGGCACACAGCATCATGCCTAGCTAATTCTTTAAACTTTTTTGTACAGATGGGGTCTTACTATGTTGTCCAGACTGATCTTGAACTCTGGGGCTCAAGCTATTTTGCCTCCCAAAGTGCTGGGAATTCAGGCATGGGCCACTGCACCCAGCAAACAATGGTTTCTTAGATATAAGCTCCAAAGCACAAGCAACCAAAGAAAAAATAGGTTAAATGGACTTCATTAAAATCAGCTGGTGCAGTGGTGCATCCCTTTAGTCCCAATTCCTCAGGAGGCTGAGATGGAAGCATGGTTTGGGCCCAGGAGTCAGAGTCTAGCCTCAGCAACATAGTGAGACTGCCCCACCGGCCATCTCTTAAAAAAAAAAAGCACTGGGCATGGTGGCTCATGCCTGTAATCCAAGCACTGTGAAGGCCAAGGTGGGCGGATCACCTGAGGTCAGGATTTCAAGACCAGCCTGACCAACAGGGTGAAACCCTCATCTTTTAAAAAAAAAAAAAAAAAAAGCAAACTACATTTTGTACTTCAAAAGACACTATAAAGAGGGTTAAGCAAGGAGCATTGGTTCACGCCTATAATCCCAGCACTTTGGGAGGCTGAGGTGGGAGGATCACTTGAGGCCAGAGTTTAAGACCCATCTGAGACCTTGTCTCTACAAAAAGTAAACAAGATTAGCCAGGCATGGTGGCATGTGGCTGTAGTCCCAGCTACAAGAAAGGCTGAGGTGAGAAGATTGCTTGAGCCTGGAAGGTCAAGGCTGCAGTGAGCAGTGATTGTGCCACTGCACTCCAGCCTGGGCAACACAGTAACGTCTGTCTTTTTTTTTTTAAAGATCTTTCTTTAAAATTAAAACAAAAAAAGAAAAGAAAAGAAAGTTAAGCAGGGTGTGGTGGCTCACACCTGTAACCCCAGTACTTCGGGAGGCTAAGGCAGGAGGATCACTTGATCTCAGGAGTTCAAAATCAGCCTGATTAACATAACAACACCCTATTGCTACACAAAGAATTTTTTTTTGAAACAAATTTTTTTTTTCTACTCTTATTGCCCAGGTTGGAGTGCAATGGCACCATCTCAGCTCACTGAAACCTCCACCTTTCAGGTTCAAGCAATTCTCTTGCCTCAGCCTCCCTAGTAGCTGGGATTACAGGCATGTGACACCACACCGGCTAATTTTGTATTTTTAGTAGAGATGGGTTTTCTCCATGTTGGTGAGGCTGGTCTCGAATTCCTGACCTCAGGTGATCTGCCTGCCTTGGCCTCCCAAAGTGCTGGGATTACAGGTGTGAGCCACCTCCCCCAGCCCAAAAAGAAAATTTTTAAACTATCTGGGCATGGTGGAGTGCACCAGCTACTTAGGAGGCTGAAGTGGGAGGATCACTTGAGCCAGGAGTTCAAGGCTGCAGTGAGCTATTATTGCACAACTGCACTCCAGCCTAGGCAAGAGAGCTACAACTCTGTCTTTAAAATAAAAACTCTTACAACTCAACATGAAAAGACAAATAACTTAAAAATGAGCAAGCATCTGAGTAGACATTTTTCCAAAATAGATATACAAATGTCTGTAAGTACATAAAAAGATGCTCAACATTGTCAGCCATTAGGGAAATCAAGTCAAAACCATGAGATACCCTACACACACACTAAGATGTCTATAATGAAAGATGGACAATAAGTGTTAGCCAGATTGTGGAGAAATTAGGAGTCTCATACATTTCACACATTGTGGGTGGGAATATAAAACGGGGCAGCCACTTTGGAAACGATTTGCCAATTTTTCAGAAAGTTAAACGGGGTTACCATATGACCAAGCAATTCCATTCCTAGGTATAAAAATCCAAGACAATTAAAAACATATGGCTATACAAAAGCTTGTACAGGAATGCTCATAGCAGCTTTGTTTTATTCCAATCCCCCAAATGTGGAAACAACCCAAATACCCACCAAATGATGAAAGGATAAACAAAATGTGGTACATTCATACAATGGAATATTGTCCATAAAGAAGAATGAAGTTAGTCTCAGCTACTGGGTGTTGAAGGGGGGAGGGGGTTGAGGTGGGAGGATCGCTTGAGCCTGGAAGGTTGAGGCTGCAGTAAGCTAAGATGACACTACTGCATTCCAGGCTGGGTGACAGAGCAAGATCCTATCTCAAAAAAAAAGAAAAAAAGAATGAAGTACCAACGCATGCTATAATATGGATGAACACTGGAAATATTATGCAATGTGAAAGTAGCCAGTCTACCTGTTCTATGATTTCACTTATATGAAATATCCAGAATAGACAAATCTAGAGACAGAAAGATTTGTGGGCCAGGTGCGCTAACTCACGCCTGTAATCCTAGTGCTTTCAGAGGCTGAGGCAGGCAGATGGCTTGAGCTCAGGAGTTGGAGTCCAACCTGGGCAACATGGTGAAACCTCACCTCTATTAAAAAATACAAAAAATTAGCTGGACATGGTGACGCACACTTGTATAGTCCCAGTTACTCGGGAGGCTGAGGTGGGAGAATCACCTGAACCCGAAGGTTGCAGTGAGCCAAGATTGCCACACTGCGCTCCAGCCTGGGTGACAGAGGGAGACACTGTCTCAGAAAAAAAGAAAGATTTTTGGTCCTCTAGGGCTGGGGTGAGGTATGGGATGGAATGAAATGGGGAGTGACTGCTAATAGGTACAGGGTTTCTTTTGAGGATGACAAAAATGTTTTAAAATTCATTGACTATTGCTGGGCACGGTGGCTCACGCCTGTAATCCCAGCACTTTGGGAGGCCGAGGTGGGTGGATCACAAGGTCAAGAAATCAAGACCATCCTGGCCAACATGGTGAAACCCCGTCTCTACTAAAAATACAAAAAATTAGCTGGACGTGGTGGCACATGCCTGTAATCCCAGCTACTTGGGAGGCTGAGACAGGAGAATCGCTTGAACCCAGGAAGCGGAGGTGGCAGTGAACCAAGAATGCGCCATTGCACTCCAGCCTGGACAACAAGAGCGAAACTCCGTCTCAAAATAAAATAAAATAAAATTCATTGACTATTGTTATTTAGTCAATATGCCAAAAACCACTGAATTGTACAATGTACATTGGTGAAGGGGTGGGAGTGGATGCAAAAAAGGGAGATGTTGATTCCAGAGTACAAAGTTTCAGTTAGGTGGAATAGGCGTTAGTAACTTACTGCACAGAATAGTGACTATATAACGCATTGCATACTTCCAAATCGTTAACAGAGTAGATCTTCAATGTTGTCACCACAGAAAAAGATAAGTATGCCAGGTGATGGATATGTTAATTAGCGTATTTTAGTCACTCCACATTGTTAATGTATATCTAAACATCACACTGTACCTCATAAATGCAGTTGTCAATTAAAAATAAATGAGTGAAATACAAAGTATATAAACTATATCTTATTAATGAATTTTTTTTTTTTTGAGATGGAGTCTTGCTCTGTCACCCAGGCTGCAGTACAACAGTGTGATCTCCACTCACCACAACCTCCGCCTCCTGGGTTTAAGCAATTCTCCTGCCTCAGGCTCCAGAGTAGCTGGAATTACAGGTGTGCACCACCACGCCCACCTAACTTTTTGTATTTAGTAGAGAGAGGGTTCCACTGTGTTAGCCAGGCTGGTCTTGAACCCCTGACCTCATGATCCACCCACCTCGGCCTCCCAAAGTGCTGAGATTATAGGTGTGAGCCACCATGCCCAGCCTATAAATTATATATTAAGTGAGTGTGTGCACTTACGAGAGCGCACACGCGAGCGCACACACACACACACACACACACAAAAGAGATTGTTTTGGCCGGGTGTAATGGCTCACACCTGTAATTCCAACACTTAGGGAGGCTAAGGTGGGCGGGTCACGAGGTCAGAAGATTGAGACCTTCCTGGCTAACATGGTGAAAAGCCATCTCCAGTAAAAATACAAAAAAATTATCCGGGCATGGTGGTGTGTGCCTGTAATCCCAGCTACTCAGGAGGCTGACGCAGGAGAATCATGTGAACCTGGGAGGTGGAGGTTGCAGTGAGCCAAGATTGAGCCATTGCACTCTAGCCTGGGTCTCAGAAAAAAATAAAAAGGGATTCTTTCGATAGAAGGTGCTATGCAGTAATTGCTGTTGTTGTTTTGAGACAGAGTCTCAGGCTAGAGTGCAATGGCGCGATATCGTCTCACTGCAACCTCTGCCTCCCAGGTTCAAGCAATTCTCCCGCCTCAGCCTTCCTAGTAGCTGCGACTACAGGCATGCACCACCATGCCCAGCTAATTTTTCTATTTTTAGTGGAGATGGGGGTTTCACCATGCTGGCCAACATGGTCTCGAACTCCTGACCACAAGTGGTCTGCCCACCTCAGCCTCCCAAGGTGTTGGGATTACAGGCATAAGCCACTGTGCCTGGCCTGCAGTAAGTTTACATGGATGATGCTAGACATGAAATAAAGACTTGATGAAGAGCCCCACAGAGTTTGGAGCATTATTTTTGGCCCAATTTTACAGGTGAGGAAACTAAGGTCCACAGAAACCTTTTTTTTAGACAGGGTCTCTCTCTGTTGCCCAAACTGGGGTGCAGTGGCACGATCATAGTTCACTGCAGCCTCAACCTCCCTGGGTTCAGGTGATCCTCCCACCTCAGCCCCCTGAGTAGTTGGGACTACAGGCGCTCCCCACCACGCCCGGCTAATTTTTAAGTTTTACATAGAGACAAGGTCTCCCTATGTTGCTCAGGCCGGTCTCAAACTGCTGAGCTCAAGTGAGCTTCCCACCTCAGCCTCCTCAAGTGATGGGATTACAGGCATGAGCCACCATGCCTGGCAGAAATTTCAGACCCTATAGCTAGTACACGATGGAAGCCAGATTCCAATTCAGAAAGTTAATAGCAGAGCTGGGGCCCTGACTGCTACATTATTCTGCCTCCCGGGAACACGTGTCTGTAAGATAAAGTCAGGGTGGAGAATATCCATTGCTGAGAATCTCTCCAAGAGACTGCTTTCCCTTCCTAGTGCCAACTCCTCAGTGCTCATCAGAGAGCCCTCATCATTTGGGTGCCTACCATCTGTTTAATAGACATCGTGGAAGTCTTGGTTTCTGCAATTTCTAGAGTGAAATTCAGGACAAAGCAATCTCTTTGCAAATATTCAGCATGCAGCTTCTCTTCTTCAGGGAAGTGATGAAGTGATGTGTCTGCCAACGTGTATACTTAGTTGAAAATGATCAGATAGAAGGCTTTGTGATACAGCCCCTGATGTCAGAGCAACCTCTGAAAACTCATAAAAACATTACTTTCATAAGCTCTTTTTGGAATATTCAGGACCACAACTGAGGACAATACTAATTCTTCAGTATGTGTTTAATATAGCAGTCTTCTGTATCTCACGACATTTCTATGTTTTAATCTAAGCGTAGGTTTTGCTTGCTTGTTTGTCTAATCCCTAATTATCAAATGAATACAGAGATCTAAATCTTTGTGTAATATTTTGGTCTATTTCCGTGAGCTAGGTTCCCAGATGTGGAATAATCCCGAGTCAAAGGATATGAACATTTTTAAGGCTCTTGATCTGTCTGCATTGCCAAATTGCTTTGCAAAAAAGATTGAACCAATTTACACTCCCACCAGCAGTGTATGAGAATATATTTAAATGCAAATCCCAAGCTGCAGAGCATCTCTTTCTTAGGTATTTCAACTTAAAAAAAATTTTTTCGTGCTAAGCAAAAGCTGACCCAGGATGTTAAAAAAAGAAAGTCTGATATAAAAATGGAGCAGATAGTTAAAACAGCCTCTTAGGCAGAAACAAGCTTTAGAAAGGCCTAAGCAAGATGATAAAAATTTTAAGGCATCAAAGCACGAAGCACAATTCTAAAGGGACCATTAACAATTTGGCTGAGATTGGAAAAGTAACCGCCAAGAATGTTGGGCGTGGTCAATGTCCCAAATTCTACGTTAGAAAAAGCAGAGTGTTTCACTCATTTACACTTCACTTTGTCCCAAGGACGATTTAAGATACCCAAAGGCAGGATCTTGAGAAGTAGTATTGTTTTAATCATTAATCCCGTGAAAATGAAAGAAACCCACGCCCCCTGAGCTAAGGTCAGCGTTTATCTCTTCTCTCCACTGAGGCCTCGCCTCTAATCTCAGTTGGGTTTGCCACAACCACGCCTCCACCCCTAATAATGGGGCCCCGTGATTTTAGGGAACACGGGAGTGGGCAGGGAAAAGGAAGCCCGGTTTCGGGGTACCAACCCACGGAGCTCCACACAAATTCAAAGGGTGCTGGGACCTCAACGTTCAGCCAGAACACCCTCCCTCGAGGCCCCGTTATTTGGGAAGCCGCTCAGTCCCCGCCTGCGAGTCTTCCACGACTACTTCTCGGTTTCCCCGCGCGACACGCTTCCACCAGCGAGGAGCCAGGAACTCGAGTTCGCCCGTTCCCACTTCTCTTTTCTCACTTTTGTTCCGCTTTTCCTGCTTTCCTTCCCTTCTCCCCTCTCCTTTCTTCTTCCCGTCCTCCCTCTCTCCTCCTCGCCTCGCCTCCGGTCCTCCCCTACCGAGCCCCCCGCATCCCCTCCCCCGCCTCGCCCTCGCCCCGCTCGGCCGCAGCCCCGCCCGCAGCCAATCAGAGCGCGGCCTCCGGTGGCCCCGCCCCTCCCCGGCGGTTCCGGGCGGGCCGGGCAGAGCCCAGGCCGTGGGTGCGAAGGGCGGCGCCGCGGGGCGGGGGCCGATGGGGCCTGGCGGACGGGAGGCGCCGGCGGGTGGCTCGCCTGGACGCTAGTGTGCGGGGCTGTGAGGGGGCGAGGCGGGCGCTGCGGCCCGCCCGGGATGGGCCAGCCCTGGCCTGGCGGGGCCGAGCCGAAGGCGAGGGCGGCGCGCGGGCCAGGCCTGCCGGGCGGGCGGCCAGGGGGCTGAGGTAGAAGTGGGCGCGGAGGAAGGGGCAGAGCCAAGGCGGTGGGTGGAGCGGCGAGGGGGGCGGAGGCTGGGCCGCGGCGGGCGAGCGGAGCGGTGCGCCTGTCCGGAGCTCGGCGGTGGCGCCGGAGGAGGCTGCGGCGGCGGCGGGCCCGGAGGAGCGTCCGGAGGTGGCGGACGAGGCGCCGGGCGCCCCCATGGGCGGGTGTGTGGGCGCCCAGCACGACTCCTCGGGCAGCCTCAACGAGAACTCGGAGGGCACCGGAGGTAGGTGAGCGCCAGGGGGCAGCCTCGGCCCCCTATTGTTCCCGGCCAGGCCCGGCCACCTGTCCCAACCTCCGCGGGCCGCGCCGCCGGGCCCCCGCGCCCCTTTGTCATCCTCTCTTCCACGTCATTCCCCGCGCTCCGCTTCCGGCTGCCCCACCGGCCGCGGGGGTCGCCCCTTCCCGCCCCAGCCCCGAAGAAAAGTCCTCTGAGCGTCGGGGACGTAGCCCTCGGCCTCGCCGACCGCCCCGCTCAGCTCGGGTAAGTCGGACCCGAAGCTGCCCTTCTGGCCAGCTCACTCCCTCTCCAGCCCGTTTAATTATTGAGGAACAGGATGGTGGCGCCCGGGTTGCAGAAAAGCGAATTGATGGCGGGGGGGAGGGAGCTTGGTGCGTTCCCTCCGATGGGCCCCGCCACATCTCTCCGCACCCTTCCTCGTTCAGTTGAGTTGGCTGGTCTCAGCTTTCCTGAGTTTCAGATGACAGCTGCCCAGGTTGATACCAATTTGGCCATTTAAACCTGTGAGTTTCTGGAGCTTGGCTGGGGAAGTCTCCAGTGGCCGCAGGCATTGTATTAAGGAGGGGAGGGGAAACAGTCTTCCCGGTTAAAACGTGGCCTCTTGCTACGGCTTGGGGGTGTTGGACCGGTGTGCTGTCGGAGTGGGCTAGTCAAATTCCGATCTGTCTTACGTAGAAGGAAAATATGTAGGATAAAAGTACAAATGCAGCTGGAGTCTGACTTACCCAGTAAGATCAGTACTTTAAAAGTTTTCTAACACTGGAACGCACTTCTGCTTTATAGTAAAAGTGTGCTGAGGATAGGTATTTTGATTCAATCAGTAGTAGTTGTAGTATGGCAATATAATAATAAAATTAATTCTACCTTTATGTAAGTGACCTTTGGTTAAGTCCATTCTGTAGAATGTTTTAGTTGAAAACAGCCTTTAGGCAAAGATGACAGTATTGGTTTGATTTTGACCTAATATTAGCTGTCTTAAAATGTGGATGTTTGTAAATTTTTTAATTGTTTAGGTATGGGAGGGTTTACAACTTTTTCTTAGCATACTAACATTTAGACCAGTTGCTTGCCCTGTCACATAAGCTCTCTTCACAAACCATGTAGACCTAACTGTTTTGGCTGATGGATTTCCTGGATTACATGATTTTTAGCCATGCTACTTTATTAAAATCCATGGGTATCCTGTATGACTAAATCCTGGGTAAATAACGCAGTGAAAGTTGTTTTGAAAAAGTCCACAAAAATGCTACTTTATAGTGTATTTCATGTGGTAGCATTATTACTGGAACTTTGAGATCCTCAGCTACAACAAGCAGGAAGATCAAAAGGGCATGATTTAAAACAGCCTTGGGTTAAGGTCAAATTGGGGATCAGAACGAATCTTCCTCTAGTTGTGATCATGAATGATTCTGAAATATATTAGTATTTGTTTTAGCTAGTGTTTAGTTTTAATTAAATTTTTTCACACTCATTTTAATATTATCGTATGCATTTTGCTTTTCTCCTTAATGCATGTGGACTAATTTAAGCCTTTTGGTAGTGTGGCTTATGACCAGATAGGCATTATTAATATGGACTTTAAAAAGCTTGAAATCTTAGCTTTGGGTAATTTGTTACCAGTGGTATCCAGTTAGATAGATACAGTATCAGTTTCTTTGAGGACTGAGTTCACTGGACCATAAGCTGGCTATGCATAAAGTTTAGGAAAAGGAATATCAACCACCAGACTTTCTCTTTTTTTTCCACTCTGTTGCCAGGCTGGAGTGCAGTGGCTCACCGCAGCCTCTGCCTCCTGAGTTCAAGCGATTCTCCTGCCTCAGCCTGGCAAATAGCTAGGACTACAGGCGGGCACCACCACACCCAGTTAATTTTTTTTTTTTTTTTTTTTATGGAGTCTTACTCTGTCACCAGGCTGGAGTGCAGTGGCACAATCTCGGCTAACTGCCACCTCCATCTCCTGGGTTCAAGCAGTTCTGCCTCAGCCTCCTGAGCAGCTGAGATTACAGGCTTGTGCCACCACACCCAGCCAATTTTTTGTGAAGATGGGGTTTCACCCTGTTGGCCAGGATGGTCTTGATATCCTGACCTTGTGATCCGCTCATCTTGCCTCCCAAAGTGCTGGGATTACAGGCATGGGCCACCACACCCAGCTAATTTTGTATTTTAAGTAGAGAC
>NW_016107515.1:815402-817549 GCF_001604975.1 Cebus imitator
TCTTGACCTCGTGATCCACCCGCCTCGGCCTCCCACAGTGCTGGGATTACAGGCTTGAGCCACCGCGCCCGGCCTTATCCCTAGCTTTTCAAACATACTGTGGTAGTGACTTAGGGGTGGGGTTGGTTTTATTTCTTGAGACAGGTTCTTGCTTTGTTGCCCAGGCTATGCAGTTGCCCAATCACAGCTGACTGCAGCCTTGACCTCCCAGGTACAAGTGATCCTCCTACCTCAGCCTCCCAAATAACTGAGAACACAAGGTTCATGCCACTACACCCAGCTAATTTTTAAAAAATTTTTTAGTAGAGGTGAGTTTTGCCATGTTTTTAATCTGAATGTATTGGGTTATGAAAATTGTTTTATCAACATGGAGTCTTCACATGCTTCTTAGGACGGATTTAAACTTTTCATGACAAATTTAATTATGTTCACCAACCAGGCGAAGTGGCTCATGCCTGTAATCCCAGCACTTTGGGATGCTGAGGCAGGAGGATTGCTTGAGCCCAGGAGTTGGAGACCAGCCCAGGCAACATAGTGAGACTCTGACTTTAAAAAAATAAACAAAATAATTACATTCACAGTGTTGTGCAAACATCACCGTTTTAGAATAGCTTGACACTTTCTAAATATCAGCCAGCCTTAGCTAAAAAAAAAAACTTAAAAAAAAACTTTTGACCATTTGAAATACTATCCTTTTTCCCTCTGAATTCTTCTCCTATGTATGCAAGTAATTATATGTATATCAATAAAAGCTTCCTCACTGGGTGTATTACTTCATTGAAGGAATTTGGGAAATTTTTGTAAAAGACTAGAATATGGAAGGAGCTTAATTCACATTATAAGATTTGTGTTATCTATTGTTTTGGAATTATTTGTTGTATTTTCCTCTGGCATATACCTTGCCTAGAATTTAGTTCTTGAGTTTCAGCTACTTAGGCTTCTTTTTTTTTTTAAAAAAAGAAATATTATATTTTGTTATTGAGACAGGGTTTCGCTCTGTCACCCAGGCTGAAGCACTGTGGCGTGATCATAGATCACTGCAGCCTTGAACTCCTGGCTCAAGCAGTCCTCTTGAGTAGTTGGGCTACCTTTTTTTTTTTTTTTTGAGATGGAGTCTCGCTTTGTCACCCAGGCTGGAGTATAGTAACTTAATCTCCCCTCACTGTAGCCTCAGCCTCCGGAGGAGCTGGGATTACAGGTGCCCACTACCACGCCCAGCTAATTTTTTTGTATTTTTAGTAGAGATGGGGTTTCACCATCTTGGCCAGGCTGGTCTTGAACTCCTGGCCTTTAAGTGATCCACCCACCTCTGCTTCTCAG
The DNA here is from genome assembly GCF_001604975.1 of Cebus imitator. NCBI lineage: Eukaryota > Metazoa > Chordata > Mammalia > Primates > Cebidae > Cebus > Cebus imitator. The sequence goes on from NW_016107515.1 coordinate 816,723, forward strand.
TGTTGGGATTACAGATGTGAGCCACTGTGCCAGGCCTGCTTTTTTGTTGTTGTTGTTACATGCTTGCTTTTAATCAAGGCAGGTATGTCATAGAAGTTATATAAGTTAACAGTTCTAAGCTTCCATGCTCCCAGAATTTCCCATTGTTTTGACTTTTTCTTTGAGACAGAGTTTCACTCTTGTTGCCCAGGCTGGAGAGCATCTCAGAGCTCACTACAACCTCCGCCTCCCGGGTTCAAGCAATTCCTGCTTCAGCCTCCCAAGTAGATGGGTTTACAGGCGTGTACCACCATGCCCGGCTAATTTCTTATTTTTAGTAGAGGGAGTTTTATCATGTTGATCAGGCTTGTCTTGAACTCCTGACCTCAAGTGATCCACCCGCCTTGGCCTCTCAAAGTGCTGACATTACAGGTGTGAGATACCTTGCCTGGCCTGTTTTGACATTTTTAGACATATTCTATATGGTTCTCCACCTTATTTATAATGACATTGTGATGCTGGGGTTGGCACTTAGGACCTCTAGACAAGACTTTAGCCATGGCATTTGCCAAGGAATCAAATCCTTTATGATTTTTAAAAATAAATATGTGGGCAGAAAACTCAATAAAATTGTATTAATTGCAGACAACCAACAAGCTTTTCTTTGTTCACCTCTTTAATGAAAGTAATAGTGATACACAAAGTAACTTTTCACTTTCTGAGTGTGTCATTTATTTTGTATATTCAGTGATATCCTAAGAGAACTGACCATGTTGTCACAAGTTTCCAGGTTTACAGAGGATAACTGAATGCTGCACACTCATTTCTTTTTTTTTTTTTTTTTTTTT
>NW_016107515.1:822039-823215 GCF_001604975.1 Cebus imitator
GAGATGGAGTTTTGCTGTTGTTGCCCAGGCTGGAGTGCAGTGGAGTGATCTCAACTCGCCACAACCTTCACCTCTCATGTTCAAGTGATTCTCCTGCCTCAGCCTCCCGAGTAGCTTGGCTTACAGGCATGCGCCACTGTGCCCGGCTAATTTTGTGTTTTTAGTAGAGACGGGGTTTCTCCATGTTGGTCAGGCTGGTTTTGAAATCCTGACCCCGAGTAATCCACCCACCTTGGCCACCCAAAGTGCTAAGATTATAGGCGTGAGCCACTATACCTGGCCTGGACATTTCATTTCTTTAGCCTCTATTCCAGAGTGTCTTGAGGACATCATGGAGTTCTTTCAGATACCCATTTATAGCAGCCTTACAGACACCTACTCAGCGAGTAACAATGGTTTTTGAATAGCATCTACCATTTATCCAGTATTTATTATATAACAGGTCCTGTGCTAAGTGATTAAGTTCTTTCCTTTAGTCCTCAACAACCCTGTGAGGTGGATAGTATCTCTGTTTCATAGACAAAGATTGAAGCCCAGAGCAATTACTAGGTTAGTACAAAAATAATTTTGGTCCTTGCCATTACTTTTAATGGCAAAAATGGCAATTACTTTTGCATCAACCTTTAATAACTTGCTCAGCATCACATAGCTTATAACTGGCAGTCAGAGCTTAAACCCAGGGCTGCTATAAAGAATACCAGTTTTCTGTGTTTCCCTAGTTTAATAATTTTTTTTAACCGTGGCAAAATTGGCCTGGCCCAGTGGCTCATGCCTGTAATTCCACCACATTGGGAGGCCAAGACAGGCAGATCACCTGAGGTCAGGAGTTCAAGACCAGCCTGGCCAACATGGAGAAACTCCATCTCTACTAAAAATACAAAAATTAACCCTGCATAGTGGCAGGTGCCTGTAATCCCAGCTACTCAGGAGTCTCAGGCAGGAGAATCACTTGAACTCGGGAGGCTGAGGTTGCAGTGAGCCAAGATGGTGCTACTGCACTCCAACCAGGGCAACAGGGCAATACTAAACAAATAAATAAATAAATAAAAATAAAATTGTGGCAAACATATAATAGAATTGCCGTTTCAACCATTTTGAATGTATAATTCAGTGGCACTGATTTTTTTTTTTTTTTTTTTTTTTTTTTTTTTTTTTTTTTTTTTTTTTTTTTTTTTT
>NW_016107515.1:825120-826165 GCF_001604975.1 Cebus imitator
CAGGATGGTCTCGATCTCTTGACCTCGTGATCCACCCGCCTCAGCCTCCCAAAGTGCTGGGATTACAGGCTTGAGCCACCGCGCCCGGCCCAGTGGCACTGATTATATTCACAATGTTACATGGTCATATAAGTAGAATCGTATAATATTTGCCCTTTTGTTTGTGTTTTATTTAATTAGTATAATGTCTCTCAGGTTCATCTTCTTGTAGCGTGTATCGGTACTCTATTTTTTTTTGGCTAAATAATATTCTATTGTATGTATATACCATTTTTTTTCCCAAGATGGAGTCTCATTCTGTTGCCCAGGCTAGAGTGCAGTGGTGCGATCTTTGCTCACTGCAACCTCTGCCTCCCAGTTTCAAGCGATTCTCCTGCCTTGGCCTGCTGAGTAGCTGGGATTGCAGGCATGCACCACCACAGCTAGCTGACTTTTTTTTTTTGTATTTGTAATAGAGATGGGATTTCACCAAGTTGACCAGGCTGATCTCAAACTCCTTCCCGTGTATATAATACCACATTTCGTTTATCCATTCATCTGTTGATGGACATTTGGGCTGCTTCCACATTTTGGTGTGAATAATGCAGCTCTGAACTTTGGTGTACAAGTGTCTGTTTTCAGTCTCTGTTTCCAGTTCTTTCAGCTGTGTAGGAGTGGAATTGATGGGTCATACCATAATTCTATGTTTACCTTGATGAGCAACTACCCAGATTATTTTCTACCACTTATTCTTACCAGCAATGTGTGATGGTTCCAGTTTTTCTATATTTTCACTGTCACTTGTTATAATCATTTTTTTATTTTGTTCTTTTTTGTTTTTCTTTTTTCTCTTTTCTTTTTTTCGTTAATTTTTTTTATAATCATTTTAAAAATTAAAGCAATTCTTAAGTACTGTCTTATTGTAGTTTCAGTTTGCATTTTCCTGATGAGTAGTGATGTTGAGCATCTTTTCCTCTTTTCATGTCCATTTGTATATCTTCCCTGGAGAAATGTCTGTTTATGTCCTTTGCCTGTTTTTTGAGTTGTTTAGCTTTTTTTTTTTTTT
>NW_016107515.1:828477-844298 GCF_001604975.1 Cebus imitator
TTTTGAGACGAAATCTCACCATGTTGAGCAGAGTAGAGTGCAATGGTTCAATCTCGGTTCACTGTAACCTTCACAACCTCCGCCTCCCAGGTTCAGGCAATTCTCCTGCCTCAGCCACCTGAGTAGCTGGAATTAGAGGTGTGTGCCACCACACCCAGCTACTTTTTGTATTTTTAGTAGAGACGGGGTTTCAGCGTATTGGCCAGGCTGGTCTTGAACTCCTGACCTTGTGATTCACCTGCCTTGGCTTCCCAAAGTGCTGGAATTACAGGCATGAGCCACCAAGTGCTGGGATTACCAGTGCGAGCCACTGTACCTGGCCCACCTTCTTGAGAGATGATGGCTGCATTTTCTGGGGAAGTATTTTACAGTCAACAAGCATTGAGTACCACAATATGCCCAACATTTTATTGGTCACTGTGGTCTGGAAAAGAGAAGTCATGATCCTATTTCTTGAGCATGTCACAGTCCCTTTTAAGGAAAGCGTAATGTGCACATGTGAAGCAACTATAAAACACTATATAAACAGATAATACCATAGCATAACTGTGCAAGTGCTGAGGGAATAAAGGAAGACAAAGTGGTAGCTGAGAAGCTATTTAAAAGTGATCAGAATATTCACCTGGATCATCCCAATTTTAAAAAAAAGTGATCAAGATAAACTAGTTTTTTAAAGACATGTTCTTAGTTGGGCGTGATGGCTCATGCCTGTAATCCTAACACTTTGGGAGGTTGAGGCTTGATCCCAGGAGTTTGAGACCAGCCTGTGTAACAAAGTAAGACCCTCATCTCTACCAAAAAAAAAAAAAAGATCATCCAGGTGTGGTGGTGTGTGCTTATGGTCTCGACTACACAGGAGTCTGAGATGGGAGGATTGCTTGAGCGCAGGAGTTCCAGGATGCAGTGAGCCATGTTTTCTGTGCCACTGCACTCCAGACTGGGTGACAGAGCAAGACCCTGTCTCAAAAAAAAAGAAAAGATATGTTCTTCATAGACTGGCAGAACATACCAGATGGAAGAATGATTATGAAGCAAAGCTTGGAAGTGGTTGTAAATAATACATGCATGGGGTAATGGTTGTTAAAGTAGCTGCTTTGGCTTAAGCAGAGTGGGTGAGAGAAAATGATGGAGAAACTGGACAGGTATTGAGTCGGATGTTACTGTGAAGTCTTGAAGAGAAGAGGTTATCATCTAATGGAAAGAGTGTACTGACTGCTAAATATCATTCACTAAATATTATTTGAACCACTAGTTACGTGCTAGTTACTGGGATTACAACAGAGGGAAAAAAAATCTCTGCCCTCAAAGGAATTTACAGTCTACACTTTGTTGCTCAAAGTGTCTCTGGACCAGGAATATTGGCATCACTTGGGAGGGAGCATGTTAGAAGCTCAGAACCTCAGGCCCCACCTCAGACCTACAGAATCTGCATTTTCATAAGATTCTCAAGTGATTTCCTATTTAAGGTTTGAGAAGCATTGGTGTAGGATTGTCTAAAGTAGGAAGAGACTAGGATGAGGAACCTATCAGGGAAAAAAATGGCATGAGTTGGTGATTTATTGGATGTAGAGATACAGAAGAGAAAAGGAGAAGTAAAGTAATACCGTGTTAATAAAGCTGAGTGACCAGGAATATTAAGTTAGCCTGGCAGGTTTGAAGGAATAAGAAAGATGTCTGGGGAATGTCCTGGTTTAGCATTCAGTATATGTTAAGATATAGATGACAGAGAATGTTTAAGTAGAGTCACCAGTTAGTATGGTACAGAAATTTAGATATGGAACTCTAGATGCTTAGAGCTTATGATTATGAATTTTGGGATCAGCTGGGGTAAGTTGACTGAAGGTGTAAAAGTGAGTGACTGCTAATAAGTAAGTGAAAGAAGAGGAAAATACTAAGAATTGAGTCGAGAGTTTCATAAAGGATGAAGAAATAAGAAAATTACTTCTAATCAGGCCTGACATATAGTAAGTAGGTACTTTGTATACTGAATTTTGTTGAATTGAGAAACAGGAAAGCAGGTCTCTGCTTGTGAAACTGATCTGGTTGTATTTAGAACAGATCATTCTTGTAGTTTCAGAAAATAATTTTGTTTAGTAACTTGGTTCTAGTTGTGGCGTGATAGTTTGGCTGTGTTCACAGCCAAATCTCATCTTGAATTGTAGTTTCCATAATCCCCATGTGTCATGAGAGGGACCCGGTGGGAGGTAATTGAATCATGGGAGCGGTTACCTCCATGCCGTTCTTGTGATAGTGAGTGAGTTCTCACAAGATCTGATGGTTTTATAAGGGGCTTTTCCCCCTTTTGCTCAGCACTTCTTCCTGCTGCCATGTGAAGAAGGACATGTTTGCTGCCCCTTCCACCATTATCGTGAGTTTCCTGAGACTTCCCTAGCCCTGTGGAATTGAGCCAATTAAACCTCTTTCCTTTATAAATTACCCAGTTGTGGGCAGTTCTTTATAGTAGCATAAGAACGGATTAATATGTGGTGTTTGCAAAAATTCTAGCTATAGTTTGTTACTCATATCCTAAAATAAGGTAGACTTCTTGGGTATATAATCCCAGAATATACCAGTAGCCCTTTTGAGATTGGTGTGGTTCAGGACAAACACAGTCTCTGTAAGACTTTTCTTCACCAAGAATGTTACATGTACTTCTTTCTTCTTCTTTTTTTTTTTTTTGACATGGAGTTTCCCTCTTGTTGCAGAGGCTATAGTGTAATGGCGTGATCTTGGCTCACTGCAGCCTCCCCGGTTCAAGTGATTCTCCTGTCTCAGCCTCCAGAGTAGCTGGGATTACAGGCGCATAACCACCATGCCTGGCTAATTTTTGTATTTTTAGCATAGACGGGATTTCATCATATTGATCAGGCTGGTTTCGAACCCCTGACCTCAGGTGATCAGGCTGCCTCGGCCTCCCAAAGTGCTGGGATTACAGACGTGAGCCACCATGCCAAGCTTGCTTTCTTATGTATTTTCAGTGTCCATTATATTCTACACATCATCTAACAGGTTTATTAAATTTTCTTATGCTTCTAATCTTTGCGTTATGCCTATAGTAAAGAGTACAATGGCCAGGTGCAGTGGTTCACGTCTCATGTCTATAATCCCAGTGCTTTGGGAGGCTGAGGCGGATGGATCACAAGGTCAAGAGATTGAGACCATCCTGGCCAACATGGTGAAACCCTGTCTCTACTAAAAATACAAAAATTAGCTGGGCGTGGTGGGGTGCAGCTATAGTCCCAGCTGCTTGGGAGGCTGAGGCAGGAGAATCACTGGAACCTGGGAGGCAGAGGTTGCAGTGAGCTGAGATCTCGCCACTGCACTCCAGCCTGGCAACAGAGTGAAACTCTGTCTCAACAACAAGAAGAGTAAAGCAAAATTGAGGATGAGGATGACTGAAGATTTAGTCTACTTTTATCCCAAGTGTGACAGTGGAAGTAAAAATCCTTCATATTTTCTGGATTGGTGACCTCCGGGGCTTTATGAGAGAGGTGTCTAAAATTTCATACCTCTTTGGCAAGAGACTTTTAGAGGCAATTTACTTGATACAAAGCAGAAGATGGCAGATTTTACTAGAAGGAGTGGAGCTGTGGGGAGAGGACCAAAAGGAAAATGGGCAGCAAGAAGAGGTAGGCTGGAAATACAGTGGTAATCTGGATAGGCAGGTCTAGCAGGTATGAGAACTTAATATAGAGGTCAAGGAAGCTACAGTCAGAAAATATTGGATATGGGGAGAGCTGAACCCTCTTTGGGAAAAGTTTTAGCAGTAGAGTTTACATGAAAAACTGACGTGGGCCATCGTAGCTGCTGCTTGATCATCTGCCTTCCATTGGGCTAGTCCCACTCCATTTTCAGTTATCTATCAAATAAAAGATTGGAATTTATGTTGGAAGGCATTTTTAAAGAATTTTGCACTGGACATTAAGTGAGGATTTTTTTCATCTCTAAATTTATTTAGGAATTAGTTATTAGTGCTGTATGTTTTTGTTTGTTTGTTTGTTTCAAGAGATGGGGTTTCACCATGTTGGCCAGGCTGGTCTCAAACTCCTGACCTCAAGCAATCCACCTGCCTTGGCCTCCCAAAGTGCTGGGATTACAGGCATGTGCCACTGTACCCGGCCATTAGTGCTGTATCTTATGTACAGAAGCTTTAATCCGTTAGACATCATAGCAATTGTTATTCTTCTGACTTTTGATAGCCCTGGTCTCTAATGCCCCCTCTTTGGACAGATTTTAATAGATGGATTTTATTTTTAAATCTGCCTGTTTTTCTTACTGTACATGCAAAGCTTTGGCAGTACCTTGTTAGTAGTACTTTACCCAGGTGAGTCCTCTAATGAGAATGATTATTGAGTATTAAATCACTAGTAATAACAATTTTTTGCCTTTACATTGATGAATTAATTATATCTCTTGTGGCTTTTGACCAAAACACATTCTTATCTTGTTTCAGGAATACATCAGGTTGATTTAGTTTCAGCAACATGATCAAATTAATTGGACGTGATCAATTTGCTGATTTAGTGATTTTCATTTTTCCTTACTGCAGACCACCTGAGTGGTTATCGTCATTTGGAGGGCCACTGCACCTGATTCTTCTCATGCCCCTCTTCAACCCTCCCATCTTTCTGCTTCTGCTTATCTGGCAGTACTAGGCTGCCAGCAAGCTTTTCTTGATTCACTGGTGATTCAAGGAAGATAGAGCTTTACTAATGCGTATGTACTTAAAGATGCATGTGTGTTGGCCAAGAGCAATCAGCATGTATTTGTCTTGCATCAGCTACTTTGATGTGCCATCAGCGAGAATCAAGTTTGGTTTTTAATATATCCATATATTGAGCTGAGAGGTTAAATACTGCTGAGTGTACATTGGGTGTTGTGATGCCATATTTTTGCATGTTTGCAATGAAACTTAGAAGTTTCCATTATTGCTCTGTTTTCTGAAATGGAATTTCTGTTGAAGTTAGACATCTAAGAATAAAATATTTACATGTGAAAGCCATTGTAAATGAATTACAGGAGTGTGAAGTCATAGTTATATTTACATTTGCTCAAAACTTGACTGAGTAATGAATTAATGACTTTTGGGCTTTTCTGATTGAGTTCTTACCCTCAAAGGAAAGCCTTTTTTTTTTTTTTTTTTTTTTTTTTTTTTATTATAGTGGGCTTTTAGGTATAAGCAAGGTCAAGTTATTTCTTTGCATTGGTTCAGTTTCTATGCTTGTGGGCTATGTGATAAGAATATCAAAGGGGTGTAGTAACAAATAATTCAGTTCATTTAGTTATGAATCTGCCCTCAACTTAGGGCAACCACTTTATTTCTTAAGTGAGTTAAGATGCTTCTTCCTGAAGTGTTAAAAAACAATACCTTTCATTATTCCAACTTCCAGCACTTGAAGCTAGCTTTAATTAGAGATATAAATAAGGCCTGATCTGTGATATTAAGTACCTTATGGTCTACTGGAGGAATCACACATTTAAGTAGAACTTAGGTAAAGTTCAAAAAGTCTCTACAGCAATGAATACTGTATTATGTAAGTTCAAGGAAGAGTGGGGAGCAGGGTCAGAAAGCATCACTAAACAGTGATATATATAAGAAGTTTGTCTTGAAAGAGGATTAGATGAAGAAAAGGCAGAGAGGGGCATTATGTATGCAGAGGAAATTACTTGTACCGAGACATGAAAAAACATGACATTTAGGGGGGATTGCCAAGAAGCTTGTAGAGAAGATGGGTGAAATGTGAAGTTATTAAGATATGTTATTAGATTTGGGAAGGCATGATTGCCATAATCCGTAGACCAAGTTGTGAGAAAATATAGGTGATATTAGTTAAGTGGTTTAAAATTTTTGTTTTCGTGCTTCTAGCAGACTAATTCCCATGTAATGCTGCATTTTGCAAGGTTATTTTATGTAAAATTCTGATGTACTAGGTTATTGTAGTCTAACATTTTTATTCCGTTACAGTTTTAATGCTAGAGGTTGGACACCCCTAATCCAGAATTTGAAATGCTCCAAAATCCAAAACTTGTTGAGTGCCACCATAACTAGTGCCCAGAGGATTTCAGGTCTTCAGTTTAGGGATGCTCACTAGTATGTGTGCTGCAAGTATTCAAATCTGAAAAAATCTAAAATTCGAAATATTTCTAGTTTCAGAACTTTTAAATAAGAGTTACACAATCCTTATTATCACAGATTAATCATAAGAAATGTATTTAAATTTAAAAAGAAAATTAGACAGGCCTGGTGGTGGCCATGCTTCTAGTCCCAGCTACTCATGAGGCTGAGGTGGGAGGATCTGTTTGAGCTCATGAGTTCAAGGCTGCAATGATGATCTGTGATCGTGCACTCTAGCCTGGGTGACAGAGCAAGACCCTGACTCAAAAAAAAAAAAAAGGAGAAATGTGTTTAACTTTTTTTTTTTGATACGAGGTCACTCTTGTCTTGTCACCCAGGCTGGAGTGCAACGGCATGATCTCCACTAACTGCAACCTCCTCCTGGATTCAAGCAATTCTTCTGCCTCAGCCTCCTGAGTAGCTAAGATTACAGGCATGCATCACCACACCTGGCTAATTTTGTATTTTTAGTAGAGACAGGTTTTTTCCATGTTGGTCAGGCTGGTCTCAAACTCCTGACCTCAGGTGATCTGCCCATCTTGACCTCCCAAAGTGCTGGAATTACAGGCATGAGTCACTGCACCTGGCCTGTGTCCAACATTTTTTACATGCACATATATATGTTTGTTACAGAATCAGTCTGTGTCTCTTAGGTCGCAATTTTCTGGCATATGGAAAAAGTTTGGTCTGAGATTCTTCAGACTGCTTGGGGTTTTTTTTTTGTTTTTTGTTTTTTGTTTTTGAGACGGAGTTCACTCTTGTCACCCAGGCTGGCTGGAGTGAAATGGCGTGATCTCAGCTCACTACAACCTCTGCCTCCTGGATTCAATCGATTCTCCTGTCTCAGCCTCCCGAGTAACTGGGATTACAGGTGCCCACTACCACATCTGGATCATTTTTGTATATTTAGTAGAGACAGGGTTTCACCATGTTGGACAGGCTGGTCTTGAATGCCTGACCTTGTGATCCACCTGCCCTGGCCTCCCAAAGTGCTGGGATTACAGGCATGAGCCACCACGTTCTGCCTGTTTAGGTTTTAATCTTGTTATGAAAAGAGGCCTCCAGGAGCTGTGTTTGACGCAATTTCTTTCATTGTTGAGTGGGAGTGGATGGATTAGATCATCTTTTTTTTTTTTTTTGAGACGGAGTTTTGCTCTTGTTACCCAGGCTGGAGTGCAATGGCGCGATCTCGGCTCACCGCAACCTCTGCCTCCTGGGTTCAGGCAATTCTCCTGCCTCAGCCTCCTGAGTAGCTGGGATTACAGGCACGCGCCACCATGCCCAGCTAATTTTTTGTAGTTTTAGTAGAGACGGGGTTTCACCATGTTGACCAGGATGGTCCCGATCTCTTGACCTCGTGATCCACCCGCCTCGGCCTCCCAAAGTGCTGGGATTACAGGCGTGAGCCGCCAAGCCCGGCCGGATTAGATCATCTTTACCAAGGTTACATTTAATTCTTTTTTCAAATTATTTGTTATTATTATTTTTTTTGAGACAGGGCTTCACTCTGTCACCCAGACTGGAGTGCAGTGGTGCAATCTCGGCTTAACACAACCTCTTCCTCCCAGGCTCAAGTGATTCTCCTGCCTCAGCCTCCCAAGGAGCTAGGATTACAGGTGCATGCCACTACTGCCAAGCTAATTTTTCTATTTTTAGTAGAAATGGGATTTCAACCTGTCAGCTAAGCTGATATCCAACTCCTAACCTCAAATGATCTACCCGCCTCAGCCTCCCAAAGTGCTGCGATTTACAGGCATGAGCCACCTTGCCCCACCCAAGCTTTTTAAATGACAATTTTCAAACATACTGAAAAGTTGGAAGGCTCTAGTACAGAAATACTTGAACGCCTGTCACCTATATTAAACAAATGATGTTTTGTCAAATTTTCTTTATATATCTTTTTTTGATATATATCATTTTTTTGCGCCTGTTTGAAAGTGTGAACATAGATATCATGATACTTCAACATGAATCTCTTAAAAATAAAGCTGTCCTACGTAACGACAATATCATTATCACTGCTAAGAAAGATTATTATATCTTCATGTCCTCTGAGAGCTAGTCCATAGTCTGAATCCCTTAATTATCCCCAAAATGTCTTCTATACCTGGGATTTTTTTCCCCAAAATCAGATCTTATCAGCATTTAGACATTGTGTTTGTCACTATAGTCTTTTAAAATCTGGAACTCTTCCTCTTCTTCCCTGTGACATTTTCTTTTTTGTTTTGAGATGTAGTGTCACTCTGTCACCCAGGCTGGAGTGTGACACGGTCTTGGCTCACTGCAACCTCTGCCTCCCGGTTTCAAGCAATTCTCCTGTGTCAGCCTCCTGAGTAGCTGGGAAATACAGGCGCATGCCACCATGCTGGCTAATTTTTTGTGTTTTTTGATGGAGATGGGGTTTTACAATGTTGGCCAGGCTGGTCTTGAACTCTTGATCTCAAGTGATCCACCCACCTCAGCCTCCCAGAATGCTGGGATTACAAGCGTGAGCTGCCATGCCGGCCAACATTTACTTTTTGAAGAGTCTTATAGAATGTACCACAATCTGGATTTGTCTGAATGTGGCCCTTTGTCATTTAATGTGTGCTGTAGCCCCTATGTTTTTCCTGGAAATTAGGTAGATTTAATTCTACAGAGGATGATGTAACTATTTTCCAGGCTACAGTAGACCCACAGTCTTCCCACTTCTGTGTTCCAACTAGGATAATCTTTCATTACTGACCAACTCTGAGCCTTTTTCTCATTTTTCTACCCAGAAATAATCCTGCCATTTTCTGAACTTCCTTAGTACTACTCTTATAGTACTTATCCTCCCGACTCCTATTTAAAAAAAAAAAAATCTTCTATCTTGGCTATTTTTATACAGCACTTATCTTCTCAGGATGTAAGCTGCATTGGACCTGGGGCAGAGATCGTTTCTCTTATAATGCTTTAGGCTCAATTATCATTTGTGTGGAACACATCTTTGACTTTATAATGGCATTAGAGAGAAAATAATATTCTCCTAGTGGAAGCCTTTCTTAGTTCTAGAACAGGAGCTTTGTTAAATAGGACCATATAGTGTAATGAAAAGACCTGGGAGTCAGAAGAACCCTTGAGTTCTTCTGGAGTGGAACCTAGTTCCACTCACCCTCCATTTCTTTATGACCTTAAATAAGTCAGTTGACTTGCCAGCTTTCATTTTTAAGTATGTTAGATGAAATCAGTAGATTCAGACGTTAACATGGAGTGTTCTATTTATCTCTATTTATCTGTCATTGAACATAGCCTTAGCATTTGATTTCTTTATATTTTGTTTTGATGGTATGGAATCAACAAATTCCTGATATGCAAAATTTTCTTAAACATGATTTAGAGTCTCATAAAGTAATGTAGGAGATTTTAAGTTTGAATCACTAACATCATCAGCTGTACTCAGAAGTTAAACATATCATGTCAAGTAGTGTTATCACTTGTTATATTTTCTCTGAGTATTGTTTATTTACTTTGTGTTGATGAGAGCAAATACTGAGCCAGATGCGTTTGAGCTTGCTGTGACATTTAGTGGAACCTAGACATTCGTATACTGTGTTAGTGTGCTCACTTGTACAGTTTTAAGGGACTGGATATATACATGCCTGTATTAACAAAAGACATCATGCAGACCTGTGGTTTTCCCAATCAGTAACACATTTGCAGGAAGTTTCCTAAGTTTCATATATGCGTAAAGATGGCAAGAGAAGCTTCATTCCTATTTCTTTTTTTTGAGACGGAGTTTCACTCTTGCTACCCAGGCTGGAGTGCAATGGCGCGATCTTGGCTCACCGCAACCTCCGCCTCCTGGGTTCAGGCAATTCTCCTGCCTCAGCCTCCTGAGTAGCTGGGATTACAGGCACGCGCCACCATGCCCAGCTGATTTTTGTATTTTTAGTAGAGACGGGGTTTCACCATGTTGACCAGGTTGGTCTTGATCTCTTGACCTCGTGATCCACCCGCCTTGGCCTCCCACAGTGCTGGGATTACAGGTGTGAGCCACCAAGCCCGGCCATTCCTATTTCTTTACAATCATTTTGACCCGGTAGCATAAGCTAACATGTCTCATGATGGTCTTCATGTTAGAAACTTAACATTTGTGGAACTTTTTATTATAGTTCTTTAAAATAGCAAAAATATGTTTTACAGAGTAATCTCAGTTGTGTTTATGGATCTCTGAAGCAGGTGTGTGTTTCGTTCTCTTGGGTTCTTTGGAACCACTTTTAAAAATCTATGGTAAGATCCTAGGGAAATCTTTTTTTTAAAGAGAGGCTCTTACTCTGTTACCTAGGCCAGTGATGTGATCAAAGCTCACTGGAACCTTAAACTCCTGGGCAGTCAAGCAATCCTCCTGCCTCAGTCAGCCTCTGGATAGCTAGGACTGTAGGCACACAGCACTGCTTCTGGCTGATTTCTAAATTTTTTATATAGATGGTGTCTTGCTTTGTTGTCTAGGTTGATCTTGAAGTCCTGGCTTTGGGTGATCTGCCCTGCCTGGGCCTCCAGAGTGTTGGGATCATGGTCATGAGCCACTGCAGCCAGCCAGCTTTTGGCTGCTTAATGTACTGTAAGTGAAGTTGTTTGTTTATGATGTGAACCTTACCTCTTAGCCTATATGCAACTTAGCACTATTAGGCCTACTCTCCCTATCTCTCACGTAGCATTACTTTTCTCCTTCCTCTCTTGGACGTAAAATACTGCATCTCTTTGCCTACAATTGGAGCCAAGTTATTTTATGTTTAACTATAGAAAATTCAGACAGGAAATACTTCGTGGAAAGGGATGTGTTTGACAGTTTGTCTGTGGCTTGTGAAGTAGGAACCAGAATCAGATGGCATGCTGAGAAGGACCTGGTAGGTAAAGTCTGGTGTCTGCTCTGCTGTGTTTTTAAAAATCTGACTGTTGCTTATGAGAATGGATTAGATTCAGATGAAACAAGTGGGATGCCGATGCAGTCTTTACATCAAGCGGCTCATGCACAGCTTCTTCCCATATCAGGGTTTTTGTGCTGTTCCCTTTACATGGAATCTAAACAGTGTGTGGTACTGGCCAGGCACGGTAGCTTACGCCTATAATCCCAGCACTTTGGATGGCCGAGGCAGGAGGATCACGAGGTCAGGAGTTCGAGACCAACCTGGACAACATGGTGAAACTGTCTCGTCCAAATATACAAAAATTGGCTGGGCATGGTGGCGTGCACCTGTAGTCCCAGCTACTTGGGAGGCTGAGGCAAGAGAATCACTTGAACCTGGGAGGCGGAGGTTGCAGTGAGCCAAGATTGCATCACTGCACTCCAGCCTGGCGACAGAGCGAGACTCCAGCTCAAAAAAAAAGTCTTCCTTCCCAATTCTTATTTTCACAAGTGTACACTGAATACACCTAGTGACATACTTAAACTTGTATGTAAGTATCTCAACAGTGATTTATAAGTAAATGGGTATATAATAAAATACTATTGAGGCTGGGTGCTGTGACTCACACTTATAATTCTAGTACTTTGGGAGGCTGAGGTAAGCGGATTGCTTGAGCTCAGGAGTTCAAGACCAGACTGGGCAACATGATGAAACCCTATCTGTACAAAAAAATCCAAAAAGATTACCTGGGTGTGGTGGCATGCACCTGTAGACCCAGCTCCTTGTGGGGGTGAGGTGGGAGGATTGCTTGAGCCAGGGAGGTTGTGGCTGCAGTGAGCCACCAAGATCATACCACTGCACTTCACCCTAGGTAACAGAGCAAGACCCTGTCTCAAAAAACAAATAAAACTAGTTGAATGTATGTGAATGTATCTTATTGAAGTTATTAATAGCTTTTCAGTTGTTTAAGATTCATAAATTAACAAATGTGAAAAGAGCTGTGATTGTTAACGATACTTTTTTTTTTTTTTTTGAAATGGAGTCTTGCTCTGTCACCCAGGCTGAAGGGCAGTGGTATGATCTTGACTCACTGCAGCCTCTGCCTCCTGGGTTCAAGCAATTCTTCTGCTTCATCCTCCCAAGTAACTGGGACTGCAGGCATGTGCCACCATGCCCGGCTAATTTTTTTGTAGTTTTAGTAGAGATGAGGTTTTGCCTTATTGGTCAGGCTGGCCTCCAACTCCTGACTTCAAGTGGTCCCTCCACCTTGACCTCCCGAAGTGCTGGGATTACAGGCGTGAGCCACTATGCTCGGTTGTTAATGATACATTTTATTGTACATTTTTATTTTTAAAGAATCGATACACATTTTCTTGATTTGTGTGTGTGTGTGTGTGTGTGTGTGTGTGTGTGTGTGTGTGTTTTCTTTTTAGATGGAGTCTTGCTCAGTTGCTCAGGCTAGAGTACGGTGGTGAGATCTGGCTCATCGCAACCTCCACCTCCGAAGTTCAAGCTCTTCTCCTGCTTTAGCCTCCTGAGTAGCTGGGATTACAGGTGTGCATCACCGTGCCCAGCTAATTTTTTGTATTTTTAGTAGAGATGGCATTTCACCATGTTGGCCAGGCAGGTCTCAAACTCCTGAGATCTCAAACCTCAAGTGATCCACCTGTCCTGGCCTCCCACAGTGCTGGGATTACAAGTGTCAGCCACCACTCCCAGCCACATTTTCTTGATTCTTCAAAAGGCTCTTTGACTTTAATGAAGACTGATGATAATATTGCCATCTTACAGTGGAGGAAACTAAAGCACAGGTCCTCAGTTCTGATTTTGATTTGAAAGAAAAATAAAAACAATAGCCAAAAATGTAAGCTTTGTCTTCTGTTATCTAGTTCAGTATTCTCTCCACAGATGATGGGGGTTTTGGTTGGCTTTTCTTTCCTTGCATTAGAAGTGTATGTGAGCAAGTTCGGGCATGGTGGCTCACGTTTGTAATCCCAGCACTTTGGGAGGCCAAAGCAGGTGGATCAGTTGAGGTCAGGAATTTGAGTCCAGCCTGGCCAACATGGCAAAATCCACCTCTATTAATAATACAAAAATTAGCCAGGCATGGAGGTACATTCCTGTAATCCCAGCTGCTAAGGAGGCTGAGGCACAAGAACTGCTTGAATCTGGGAGGCAGAGGTTGCAGTGAGCTGAAATCGTGCCAGTGCAATCCAGCCTGGGCGACAAAGTGAGACTGTCTCAAAAAAAAAAAAAAAAAAAAAAGTGTATGTCAGTGTTTTCCTTCATGACAGTAAACACAGTTATTACCTAACTGGATCAAGTAGGGAAAAAGTCATAATCCTGCTCATCTTCCCTTGTGCCCTTTTACTTGGTTATATTCTTTCTCATCATTGCCTTTGCCTCTTATCCCGTGCTGAATGTTTTCAGCTTAAAACTCAGTTCAAACTTGACTTGAATTTAGCAGTTGAACTGTGTGTGGAGTGAAGTTTCCTTGAGCTCTTCGAGGTACAAGAAAGGAAGGCTTTGTTTAATCTGTAGGAAGTCTAATAAAGTTTTTCTAAGCCTGTGCTCTTCAGTCACTTAGTGGAGTATTGGAAAATCTATCTCAGTTATAAAGTAGTGCTTGTCCCAAGGAGTAAGTCGAAGAGATAACGAAAGTGTTCTCTCTGCACTTAGAATATCAGCATATGGTCATTTGGGGTCACCTGGCTTTATAGCTGATAAAAGGAGCAGAGACATTCTCGCTTCCTAAAGTGTCTCCCTTAGAAGTGGAGGAGGGAGAAACCTGCAGTTTTTTCTTTCTTTTTCCCATTTATTTATTTTATTGCATTTTAGGTTTTGGGGTACATGTGAAGAACATGCAAGATTGTTGCATAGGTACACACGTGGCAGTGTGATTTGCTGCCTTCCTCTCCATCACCTACATCTGGCATCTCTCCCCTTGCTATCTCTCCCCAACTCCCCACCCCCACCCTCCCTCCCCTGTTTCCCCCCAACTGACCCCAGTGTGTAGTGCTCCCCTCCCTGTGTCCATGTATTCTCATTGTTCAGCACCCGCCTATGAGTGAGAACATGCGGTGTTTGATCTTCTGCTCTCCTGTCAGTTTGCTGAGAATGATGGTTTCCAGGTTCATCCTACAAAGGACACAAACTCATCGTTTCTGATGGCTGCATAATATTCCATGGTGTATATGTGCCACATTTTCCCTGTCCAGTCTGTCATCAATGGGCATTTGGGTTGGTTCCAGGTCTTTGCTATTGTAAACAGTGGTGCAATGAACACTCGTGTGCACGTGTCCTTATAGTAGAACGATTTATAATCCTTTGGATATATACCCAGTAATGGGATTGCTGGGTCAAATGGAATTTCTATTTCTAGGTCCTTGAGGAATCGCCACACTGTCTTCCACAATGGTTGAACTAATTTACACTCCCACCAACTGTGTAAAAGTGTTCCTATTTCTCCACATCCTCTCCAGCATCTGTTGTCTCCAGATTTTTTAATGATTGCCATTCTAACTGGTATGAGATGGTATCTCAATGTAGTTTTGATTTGCATTTCTCTGATGACCAGTGATGATGAGCATTTTTTCATGTGTTTGTTGGCTTCATGTATGTCTTCTTTTGTAAAGTATCTGTTCATATCCTTTGCCCAGTTTTGAATGGGCTTGTTAGTTTTTTTCTTGTAAATCTGTTTTAGTTCTTTGTAAATTCTGGATATCAGCCCTTTGTCCGATGAGTAAACTGCAAAAATTTTTTCCCATTCTGTTGGTTGCCGCTTCACTCTAATGACTGTTTCTTTTGCTGTGCAGAAGCTGTGGAGTTTGATTAGGTCCCATTTGTCTATTTTTATATAATACAGAGTTTTGTTATCATAGCTTGTGCTTTATCTGATAGTCACCAATTGCTGTCTTAGGAAGTTACCTGGATAATAATTTTAACTTGATGGTGATTCAAGAGCTTTTAAAACTTGATCGTTGTTGTATTGCTAAAAATTAACACACAGGGCCTGTCGAACAAACCCTGGCTTTCACTGCATTGGGTTTATGATGGCTGCGTCATGTCACAGAGATGCTCTCCCTAAACGATTCAGAGTAGTTTATATTCTCTTTAAATTCTTGTAATTTGAAGTTAAAAGTTGAGATGTGCCACAACACATAACAAGTAGGACACAGTGAAAAGGAACTTTAGAAACTATAAAATTATACCCAGTGTTTCTGGAATGAACTTAATCTGTAACAAGATCTCTGAGAATGGAAAGAATTGCTTATCTGTTATTGAATGAAATGACATATAATAGCCTTAGAAGCAAGAAGGAGACTATCTTTCTGCATTGGATTAATTTTAGGGTAGAAACGGGTTATTGTGGGTGTTTGTATTTTGGTTTTTTATATTTCAGTACTAAATTTGCTGACTAGAACTTGTGATATACCCTGCATAAGGTAAAAAAATAACTTTTTTTCTATAACAAGCAATCCTTAAGCATTTTAAGAAGGGAATAATCAGTAGGAACAGAACTTCAATGGTAAAATAGGCTTTTCACCCGGGATAAGGATGAATACTAAAAGTTTTATCTGTAGGAAGTTTCACAATTGATCAGAGAGGGAGGAAAGAAGTTTTCAGATAAAACATTAAGAGTAAAGAAAATTAAGATGTATTAATAGCATAAAATACAGTTTCCACCGAGAAATAGTTCTGATTTAATAATAAGTAGGAAGTATAAAATACATTGGCAGTTATTTTTGCAGCAAAATCTCAGGAAAATATTATAAAATTTTAATGAATAGGAAATTATTGATTAATGATGTCTTTGCATTTACTCTTTTTTTTTTTTT
>NW_016107515.1:845313-849679 GCF_001604975.1 Cebus imitator
CCTACCTTGACCTCCCAAAGTGCTGGGATTACAGGCGTGAGCCACTGCACCCGGCCAATTATAGTCATTTTTAAAACCCTCAACAAACTAGTCATTAAAGGAACATACCTCAAAATAATAACAGCCATCTCTGACAGACTGACAACCAAAATCATACTGAACTGGTAAAAGCTGGAAACATTCCCTTTGAAAACCAGAACTAAACAAGGATGCCCACTCTTACCACACCTATTCAGCATAGTTCTGGAAGTCCTAGCCAGAGCAAGCAGGTAAGAGAAAAATAAAAGGCATCCAAAGAGGAAGAGAGAAGTCAAACTCTCTCTTTGCAGACGATTTGATTTTATACCTAGAAAACCTCTTAGTCTGCCCAAAAGCTCCTAGATCTGAAACTTTAGCAAAGTTTCTGGATACAAAATCACTGTATAAAATTAGTAGCATTTCTGGCTGGGCTTGGTGACTGATACCTGTCATCCCAGCATTTTGGGAGGCCAAGGCGGGTGGATCATCTGAGGTCAGGAGTTCCAGACCAGCCTGGCCAACATGGTGAAACCCTGTCTCTACTAAAAATGAAAAATTAGCTGGGTATGGTGGCAGGCACCTGTAATCCCAGCTACCTGGGAGGCTGAGGTGGGAGAATTGCTTGAATCCGGAAGGTGGAGGTTGCAATGAGCCAAGATACTGCCGTTGCATTCCAGCTTGGGTGACAAGAGCGAAACTCTGTCTCAAATAAAAAAAAAAATAGCATTTCTGTACACCAATATCATCCAAGCGTAGAGCTAAATCAAGAACACAGTTCTATTCACAGTAGCCACAAAAAGAATAGAATACCTAAGAAAACAGCTAACTAGGGAAGCGAAAGATCTCTACAAGAAGAATTACAAAACACTGCTGAAAGAAATCAGAGGACATAAACAATTGCTTATGGAGAGGAAGAATCAATATTGTTAAAATGGCCATACAGCTCAAAGCAATTTATAGATGTGGTGCTACCCTTCTCAAACTACCAGTAACATTTTTCACAGAATTTGAAAACACTATTCTAAAATTCATATGGAACCAAAAAGGCCCCAAAGCCAAAATAATCCTAAGCAAAAACAATAAAGCATCATGCTACCTGACCTCAACTATACTGCAAGGCTACGGTAACCACAACAGCTTGCTACTGGTACAAAAACCAGACACACAGATCAGTGGAATGTATTAGATAACCCAGAAACAGAGCCACACACCTACAACCATCTTCAACAAAGTAAGCAGAGGGGAAAGGACTTCCTGTTCCCCTTTATGTACATGAGTCACCTTCAGCAGCCTTTCATGGTCTCCTTGTTGGAGGGGATGGAAATTCCAATAGTAGCATGCAAGTACCAGTAATTGAATCAAATGAGAATCCTCTATCACAGAAAAAAAAAATAGAACCTAGGATTGAACCACAGAAGATAGATTATTATCCTGAAGAAATGTCACCCCACTTAATGAACTCTATCTACCCCTGCAAGCGTTATTACAAGAGAATCATCCTTTGGCCATCATACAGCCTAGGAAGAGACCTTTTTACCTGTGGAATCCCTGGATACTCAAAGGAATCAGAGGATACACAGATATGATTATGATGGATGGAACCAAGTGTACACTAAAAGCTCCCACTTGAAAGCACACAGAAGAACACACATAGGAGAAAAACCCTACAAATTGCGAATGGGAAGGATGCACATGGAAGTTTGCTTGGCCTGATGAACAAACAAGACATTTCCGAAAACATACTGGAATCAAAACTTTCCAGTTCCTGGACTGTGACAACAGCTTCTCTCATCTGAACATCTTGCCCTCCATAAGAAACGTCACATACTAGTCTGAATGCCCTTGTGTCCTGCTCATTGTGACTCCCCACTCACCTGGCTCTCTCTCCTGCCTCTCTTTGTCTAACACATTTTTTACATGTACATTTTAATTTGATTCAACCAATCTGAATCTCTGAATTTATATAATCCAAACTTCCATATGGTCAGTAGTAGATGTTCTCTAATCCTCCCTCTCCTTACCACAGGTCAGACCTAAAGAATGTGAATATTGCTCCGCTTCCCCCACCCGGGATGCTAAGCAAACCCTTCTTATATACATTTAATGTAATAAGAACAAGGGAGCATGTAAACTAACATAACCAATTGTCAGTTCTCCATGTATTCCTCAAAAGAATGTTAGAGTAAATGTATTAGAAATACAAATTAAAATGTTAAGAATTCGTAGGGTTGATGTTGACAATGATTTGAGAGATTTATATCTCAGGACTTAATCTGAGGAAATACAGTGTAGAGCAAAAGGAATACCCAGCTAATAAGTAAGTTTCTCAAAGCTTTTCTGAGTGTAGTTTGCAAGAATATTGTATTTCTTACTCCTTCTGAACATTGCATTTAAGTAAGCTTAAAATAAAGCTTAGAATTTTGTAATGATGGTAGTCTTAGATAAAATTTAAAAAGAGTAAATGGCCGGGCACAGTGGCTCACGCCTGTAATTACAGCACTTTGGGATCCTGAGGCAGGAGGGTCACTTGAGCCCAGGAGTTTGAGGCTGCACCGAGCTATGATGGTGCCACTGCACTCCAGCCTGGCTGATAGAATGAGACCTTATCTGGAAAAACAAAACAAAAAAGGATTAAGTGACATCTAAGATATTTCTCTTTACCCATGAATCTAACCCCAAGAGAATACAGTTTCTAGTAGTTTTTCCCTGTGTTTTCATCAAAATATCTTTTTCTTTATAACTGGATAAAATTGGACATTTTAGTCCCAGTTCTGCTTTATGGATTTCTTAGCAAAATGTTGCACAAGGCAAAATACCAATATGTTTTATCATTCTGTTGAACCTACTTTTTGATTCTTGTCCATTCTTAAAAGCAAGAGGGCTTTGACCTCAGAAACCAATTAAAGGAGAAGGACTTAACAAATGAATACAACTTCAAGTAAAGTATGTTTATACACATTTTTGCCAGGCTCTTAACATTAGAATTGCTCAAGCAGAGGAAACTTTTCAGACTGAAGAGGGAGACTTCCTTGAAGAAAGAGTCCTTTGGACTCCTAGTGTATTTCTTAGGAAACAGCCCTTCCTTTGGCAGTGGTCTCAGGACAGGCAGCAATATGCTTTTGGTAATTGATGTATGCTGCCTAGGAACTATTTTGTTTGGTCACTAAAGATCAATGCCACTCCCTTTCTTGTCAGGTACCAGGTATGTGCGTTCCCTATTATGTCTGGAGGCAGAGGGAAAGAGCTCTAGTACCCCGGGCATCATGTCTTTGATGCCAGTGGCTTCCTGTCTGCCAGTTTTATCCTCAAGCACCAGGACACGGGGGGAAAAAAGGCCAACCTAAGCCTGGGTTCACATCTTTGAAGTTTTACAGAGCCTTAAGACCTCTTAGATAGGTGGATAATGCAGCTTCACTTTGGGAGGGTTGGTAAAAATCAAGATCCATGTTGAACATTTATTCAAGTAACTCCTAAAGTAAGGAGATAGGATAGTCCTACTGGTTAAGAACATGAACTTTGGAGTCAGTCTTGGTTTGAATCCCTGTTATACCATTAGGATGACACACAAGTTTCTTCTCTGTAAATTTAACTCTTTTTCCTAACGCACTTTTCCTAATTAACTTTTTTCCTAATGCAAATGATAAGTATTGTATGGGAAGATTTTAAATCTATGTAAATATTTTGTTTCTTAGAAAACAGACAGTAGTTTTAGCATCCATTGATGGTGTATGAAACAGTTGTTATAATGGTTGTCCAATGTTACTTCCTAATTCCATCATTTCTTCTAGAATTATTAATTGGCATTTTAATGTAAGAAAGAGCTCTCTTATGTTCCTCATTTACTTACTGATAATTGATATGGACTCAATATTTTCTTTTTTATTAAATAGGTTATAATCTGTTAAGTATTGTTATGTCTTTTGATGCTCAAATTGTACAACATTAGGCAGTGGGAGCTCCTCCAAACTGGCTCCTTTAATATGTGGACATGCCTTCATTATTTGAGCTTTTACTTTCTGTCCTAACAAATGTCCAAGACTCATCTGATATTTTACTTGTCCATGCCCTGAACTCATCCAGGGATGCTTGGTTCCTTTTAATGAAGAAGAATATTTAAAAACCAGGCCGGGCGCGGTGGCTCACGCCTGTAATCCCAGCACTTTGGGAGGCCGAGGCGGGTGGATCACAAGGTCAAGAGATCGAGACCATCCCGGTCAACATGGTGAAACCCCGTCTCTACTAAAAATACAAGAAATCAGCTGGGCGTGGTGGCACGTGCCTGTAATCCCAGCTACTCAGGAGGCTGAGGCAGGAGAATTGCCTGAACCCAGGAGGCGGAGGTTGCGGT
>NW_016107515.1:849774-852661 GCF_001604975.1 Cebus imitator
AAAAAAAAAAAAAAAAAAAACCATGATCTAGACTCTAGATGTTGTGCTCAGTACTACTGGAGTGTTGTTGCCTCTAGGTTCTCTCAGTTGTAAGAGCTAGGACCTGCATGCACCCACATATAACACATATCTACATATTTTTATATATTAAAAACTGGATTTTGGCCAGGCGTGATGGCTCATGCCTTTAATCCCAGCACTTCGGGAGGCCGAGGTGGGCGGATCACCTGAGGTGAGAGTTCGAGACCAGCCTGGCCAACATGGTGAAACCCTGTCTCTACTAAAGATATAAAAATTAGCTGAACATGGTGATGTGTGTCTGTAATTCCAGCCACTTGGGAGGCTGAGGCAGGAGAATCACTTGAACCCAGGAGGTGGAGGTTGCAGTGAGCCAAGATTGTGCCACGACACTTTTGGGCAACAGAGCAAGACTCTGTATCAAACAACAAAAACCACAGTGGATTTCATACTAATACATCTAATTACAGCTTAACACTATATGGTTCATTCTAGCATTCTTTGATCCATATTTATAACTCCCTTCTCTAGTGAAAACCTGGCTCCTGATTTCCACAGTACATTTACTTAGATGTTCAACCCAAGAATACACACAGTTTTGGTGCTAATTCATATCATTGTGAAAAACAAATTTATAGAGTTCAATTTTTGTTATAGTTCTTTTTTCCTTGGACTGGGAGTAAAATAACTGTTGAAAATTTGAATTAGGTTCATACCCCTTTAGTGTAGTTATATTATTCACTTGAAATAGTTAGGTTCATTTATTTCTATTTGTATTCCATTTTAGTTTCCCCTTCTTGTTGATTTTTTTATTTGTGTGAAATGTTAATATACTTCTGTTTATTCCTTGGACTTAGGATGCCTCATCAACCTTTATCTACTCAGGATATATCTGTATACATATATAACTTGGGATATATCTGTATAAATATATTGTGATTGTACATAATTAGTAGCATTTGGATGTACATTTAGATGTAGCATTTGGTATACAGTTTCATTACTTTATGGTTATACTGTCATGCACAGTGACAAAGTATGCGCTAAGATTTTGAATGCCTCAGAACTCCTGCTTTGAGATGAAGCTAGTTATTTGCATTGTAGTTAGTGCATTTCTATATTGATGAGATATATTTAAATGACGTTTTTGTATATTATGTAGTTCTAACATGTCTTAAATGTTTTGAGTTCTCAAATAATAGTAACTTTTTTTTCTTTTGCTTGATTGTACAATGAAGCATACAGGTACTTAGAATATACATTTTGGGTCAAGAGTGGTGGCTTGTAATCTCAGCACTTTGGGAGGCTGAGATGGGCAGATCATTTGAGGACAAAACCAGCCTGGGCAACGTGGTGTAACCCATATCCACAAAAAATACAAAAACTAGCCAGGCTTGGTGGCACATGCCTGTAATCCTAGCTAAAGAATATACATTTTAATTATATTCTTTATAATCCTGCTTATAGGATCTCTCTTTTCTTCTCTCTCTCTTTGTTTAAACAACAACAACAAGAAATCCTTAGCTCTGTCTTCTTCCTAATCTTAGAAGGGAAACCTTTCAGTGTCTCTTCATTGAGTATGACATTACATATAGGTTTTCAATAAAGACCATTTATTATGTTGAGGAAGTTTCCTTCTACTACCAGTTTTATGAGTGTTTTTGTCATGAAAAAATTTTTATCTGATTTTTTTCTGCATTGAGATGATCATGTGGGATTCCCCCCTTAATTCTATTAATGTGACATATTACATAGATTCTTCTTTTTTTTTTTAAAGACAGGGTTTCACCATGTTGGTCAGGCTGGTCTTGAACTCCCGACCTCAGGCGATCCTCCCGGCTTGGCCTCCAAAGTGCTTGGATTACAGGCGTGAGCCACCATGCCCGGCCACATAGATTCTTCTTACAGTCTTACAGCCGTGAGAAAGACCTCACTTGATTGTGATGTATAATATTTATGCATTTAGTTTGCTGGTATTAATAATTTGCTGAGGATTTTTGCATATTCTGTTTTGACCAGGCTGGGCTGAAACTAGTGATCTTCCCATCTCAGCTTCCTGTGTGTCTGGGGCTGTGGGTGTGTACCACTGTGCATGGGTTTTGCATATATCTTATGGGCTGTTCCTCTGTAGTTTTCTTGTGTTGTCTTTGGCTTTGGTATTGGGGTAATGTTGGCTTCATAGAATAAGTTAGGAAGTGTTCCTTTTATTTTTTGGAAGAGTTTGAGAAGGATTGCTATTCTTTTTTGATGGAGTCTGTCTCTTTCACCTAGGCTGGAGTTCAGCGGTGCCATCTTGGCTCACTGCAACTTCCTCCTCCTGGGTTCAAGCAGTTCTCCTGCCTCAGCCTCCTGAGTAGCTGGGAATACAGGTGCACACCATCATGCCCGGCTAATTTTTTGTATTTTTAGCAGAGACAGGGTTTCACCATGTTGGCCAGGCTGGTCTCAAACTCCTGACTGCAAGTGTTCCGCCTACCTCGGCCTTCCAAAGTGCTGGGATTACAGGCATGAACCACCGCACCTGGCCCTGCTGTTAATTCTATTTCTATAAGATTGGTAATAGCCCCACTTTTATTTCCAATTTTATTTATTTGTGCCTTCTCTTTCTTTCTTAATCTAGCTAAAGGGCTTTTGATTTTGTTGACTCTCTATTGTTTTTCTATTCTGTTTTATTCATCTCTGCTCTAATCTTTTTTTTTTCCCAGACAGGATCTCTCTCTGTCACCCAGGCTGGAGTACAGTGGTGCAATCATGGCTCACTGCAGCCCCACCTCCCAGCCTCAAGTGATCTTCTGGCCTCAGCCATCCAAGTATCTAGAATTACAGGCACATAGCAGCACACCCAACTAATTTTTTTTTTTTTTTTTTT
>NW_016107515.1:853601-856384 GCF_001604975.1 Cebus imitator
ATTTTATAAAATAGTTTTGCTCTGGTTCTGGCTCTAGGCCAGCACAATATCACATCACCATATTGGCCAGGCTGGTCTCGAACTCCTAACTTCGTGATCTACCCACCTTGGCTTCCCAAAGTGCTAAGATTATAAGCATGATCCATCCCACCCAGCCTCTGCTCTAGTCTTTATGTTCTTTTACCTTTGGGTTTTGTCTGTTCTTTTTTGGTTCCTTGAGGCATGAAGTTAAGTTATTCATTGAGATCTTTCTTCTGTTTTAATGTGTTTACATTTGTAAATCTGAGCACTGCTTTCAGTGCATCTCATAAGTTTTTGTATGCCGTATATTCACTTCTATTCATCTCATTGTATTTTCTAATTTCCTTGTGATTTCTTATTTGACCCATTCATTGTATGAGTGCATTAATTTTTATGTTTGTGAATTTTCCAGTTTTTCATGTTGTTGATTTTTAGCTTCATTCCATGTAATCATAGAAGATAACTTTGTATGATTTCAATCTTTTAAAGTTTATTGAGACTTGTTTTGTGGTTTAATATATAGTCTATCTTAGAGAATTTCCATGTGCCTTTAAGAATGTGTATTCTGCTCCTTTTGGGTAGAATGTTCTATATGTCAGTTAGGCCTAGTTGGTTCATAGTGTTTAAGTCTCCTGTTTCCTTATCGCTATTCTGTCTAGATGTTTCATACATTATTGAAAGTAGGATATTGAAGTTTCCAAGGGTTGTTTGTAGAACTGTATCTCCCTTCAATTCTGTTCTTGCTTCAGATATTCTGGGGTCCTGTTGTGTGTAATTGTTATGTCTTTCTGATGAATTGACCCTTTAATTACAAAATGTTCCTTGTTACCTTTAGTGAAAATGTTTGTCTTAAAGTCTATTTTATTGTTTGCAAATATAGCCACTGCAGTCCTCTTGTTTTGTTTTTGGTGGTAGTGATTATTTTTTGTTTATTTGAGAAAGTGTTGCTCAGGTTGGAGTGCAGTGGTGTGATCATAGTTTTACCTTGACTTCCCGAGCTCAAGTGATCTTCCCATTTCGGTCTCCCAAAGTGCTAGGATTACAGGTGTGAGCCACTGCACCTGACCTGTTTCTTCTGTAATTCTCTCAGTTTTTGCTTGATGCCTTTTATTAGGTACATAACCTAATATTGCCATGTCATCTTGGTGAATTGACTCTTACTATTATTTATCTCTAGAGCTGTTTCTTGGTTCTGAAGTTTACTTTGTCTGATGCTAGTATAGCCACTTAAACTTTCTTTTGATTAGCATTTGCATGATGTTGTTTATCATCCTATAACGCTATTTATCATCCTTTTACTTCTGCCTTCTCTACGTTAACATATTTACAGGAATTTCTTGTAGACAGCATGTAGTTGCATCTTTAAAAATGCAATCTCAGTCAGGCACAGTGGCTCACACCTGTAATCCCAGCACTTTAGGAGGCCAAGGTGGACAGATCAGTTGAGGTCAGGAGTTCAAGACCAATGTGGCCAACATGGTGAAACCCCATCTCTACTAAAAATGCAAAAGTTAGCCAGGCATAGTGGCATGCATCTGTAGTCCCAGCTATGAGGGAGGCTGAGGCAGGAGAATCACTTGAACCCGGGAGGCAGAGGTTGCAATGAGCCAAGATTGCACCACTGCACTGCAGCCTGGGCAACAGAGTGAACTCTATCTTGGGGAAAAAAAAATTACAATCTCACAATGTGTTTCTTTTTAAAATTTATTTTAGACTACTTATATTAATGTAGTGACTGATATTATTGGATTCAGGTCTGACATTGTATTACGTGTTTTCTATTTGTTCCCTCTCATTTTTGTTCCTTTGCTTTCTGATTTCTGCCTTTATTTCGATTGTTTAAATGTTTCTATTTTTTATTTCTTTATTGGGAAATAGAAAATAGATTTTCTGTTTTTCATTTTTGAAATTTGTATTTGGCTCTTGATTAGAGTTTCTGTTTCTCTGCTAACAACGCCGTTCATTTGTTTTAAGAGTTCCCTTCCCTCTCCTACCCCACCATGGAACATGGTTATAATAACTGCTTTAAAGTCTTTGTCTAATAATTTCAACATCTGGATCATCTCAGGGCTTTCCATTTGCTGATTGTCTTTTCCTTTGAAAATTGGTCACATATTTCTGGCACTTTGTGTGTTCAGTAATTTTGGATTAAGCCCTGGGCATTTTGAATATTATGTGAGAATCTGTTTCCTTATAAAAATCTGGAGAACTTTGATTTTGTTTTGTTTTAGCAGGCAATCACACCTGCTAGGTTTAGTCGGCATATTCTGCCTCTCCTTTTGTTGCTAGTGGTTCTGATGTCAGTTCACTTTTCAAAGCCTTTGCTGTGCTTTGTGCACAGCACATGCACCACTTAGATTACTGTGGTGATTTATATCAGAATTTTTCTTTTTCTTTTTTTTTTTTTGAAACAGATTGTTGCTCTGTCACACAGGCTGGAGTGCAGTGGTGCAATCTCAACTCACTGCAACCTCCACCTCCCAGGTTCAAGGGATTCTCCTGCCTCAGCCTCCCAAGCAGCTGGGACTACAGTCATGCGCCACCACACCCAGCCAATTTTTTGTATTTTTAGTAGAAATGGGGTTTCATCATGTTGGCCAGGCTGGTCTTGAACTCCTGACCTTGTGATCCACCTGCCTCAGCCTCCCAAAGTGCTGGGATTACAGCCATAATCACGCCCACTCATAATTCTTTTTTTTTTTTTTTTTTTTTTTTTTTTTTTTTTTTTTTTTTTTTTTTTTTTTTTTTTTTTTTTTTTTTTT
>NW_016107515.1:856426-877171 GCF_001604975.1 Cebus imitator
TTTTTTTTGAGGCAGTGTCTGTGTCGCCCAGTCTGTATTGCAGTGGTGTGATCTCTGCTCATTGCAACCTCTGCCTCCTGTGTTTAGATTCTGCTGCCTCAGCTACCGAGGTAGCTGGGATTACAGGCATGCGCCACACACCCAGCTAATTTTTGTATTTTCAGTAGAGACGAGGTTTCACCATGTTGCCCAGGTTGGTCTTGAACTCTTGAGCTTAAGCAATCTACTCGCCTTGGCCTCCTAAACAGAATTTATTTCTCAGAGAACCATGGCTGTATTGTTTTGGTACTGTTCCATGCATTCACAGGTTAGAGGTAAATGTGGAACTTGAGTCAGTTCAAACACAGAATTTTAGGGTATTCTCTTCTTTAGCTGTTTCTGCTCTGCAGTTTCCCCCCTGATCTCTCCATTACCAACTAGAAAGACAGGCTCCTCTCAGAGTTGCTACTGCCATCACTGCCAGGTGGTTCCATGTAACTGCAACTGCCTTTGGGGTAAAGTGGCAATAATAAAGTGGTAAAATGCAGAGGGAGAAAAAAATATTTTCCTCATATTCCACAGTACCTTTTTTCTTAGTTTGTCTAAAATAATAGATTTTCTTATTGAGTTTTATGTGTCCACCTTACCACAACAATTGCTAGGAGCTCTTATGACATACATGTATATATATATGGTCTCATGTTAGGTGATCATATTCACTCACACACACACACACACGAGTGCCACTGCACTCCAGCCTGGGTGACGAGCAAAACTGTCTCAAAAAGGAAAGATGCCCACTCTATCTCCACTACTATTTGACACAATTCGCAAACAGTGTCAGATGCAAAATCAGAATAAAACAACTAGAAGTTTAAGAAACAGAAATAGATAAAACTAGTTCTAATTGCAGATGATATATCAAATCTGCAATTAGATATAATTAGATTATATATATATAATTGCAGATGATATGATATAGTTTGATATCCAGTAGGGCCAGGTATTATAAAACCTCTGTAATGGAAAGTGTAAGGCTTTTGTGATGCTTGTTCTCACTATGGTAAATAAAAGTTTTTTAAAAAAAAGAAGTCTAAGGCTGGCTGGGTGTGCTGGCTCCTACTTCTAATCCCAGCACTTTTCAAGGCTGAGATACAAGGATCACCTGAGCCTAGGAGTTTGAAACCAGCCTTGCCAACAGGGAGAAACCTTAACTCTACAAAAAATACAAAAATTAGCTGGGTGTAGTTGTGTACACTTGTAGTACCAGCTACTCGGGGACTGAGGTGGGAAGATCACTTGAGTCTGGGAGGTCAAGGCTGCAGTGAGCTGTGACCGTGCTACTGCACTCCTGGCAACAGAGGAAAACCCTCATGAATGGCTTGGTGCCCTTCCCACAAGATCTGGTTGTTGAAAAGAGTACGACACTTCCTCCTCTTTTTTCTCTTGCTATGTGATGGAATGGCACCCCATTTGCCTCCCACCATGATTGTAAGCTCCCTGAGGCCCTCACCATGTGGTCTGTAGAACCACCCACCAAATAAAACTCTTTCCTTTATAAATTACCCAGTCTCAGGTATTCCTTTGTAACAAGGCAAACGGTCAGACTAACACACTATATTATCATTGTCATACCTAAGAAAATTAAAAAAAAATTTTTATAACATCTATTTTCAAGTCTTATTTAGATTTATCCAACTGTCCCAAAATGTCTTTCATAACTTTTTCATACCAAGTTCCAATCAAGGCTTATATGCTGTCATCTGATATAGGCCAGTGTTTCTCAGCTGGGGACAGTTTTGCCCTCCAGGGGATATTTGGCAATGTATGAAGACATTTTAATTTGTTCCTTTACCCTTACCTATACCTACAAAGGCGGCCCATCATGTTCTCCATGATGCTTTACAGATACCTATACCTACAAAGTTATAAGTAACACGGATAGCACGATGGGCTGCCATCTTCCTGGTTTACAAACAGTTACCTTCTTGGTGTGTCCTCAGATGGCAAGGAGAAATCACCTCTTTCCTCTCTAGACATGTTACCCACGATGCTTTAGTATATCTATTGATGAAGGGTGATTCTTCTAAGTGTGTCATTCTTTTCATCCTTGAATAATAGCATTCTTTGGTAAGAAAAAGGTCTTCCCTCATTCCTTTTCTAGTAGTATGTAAGGATTCATGAACTTTTATTTAGTCACTATATTAAAATAAATTTCAGTCACTATGTATGCTCCAAAATTGACCCACATTGTCTCCTTCAATTGTTTTTTTGTAGAAACAGGGTCTCACTATGCTACTAAGTCTGGTCTCAAACTCCTGAGCTCAAGTGATCCTCCCGCCTCAGCCTCCCAAAGTGCTGGGATTACAGATGTAAGCCACCATACATGGTCTTTTTGTTTTTGTTAAATATTTAAATACTTTCAAAATACAACTTTTTGGGGGGAAAAATCCACAAGTACTATAAAACAATAAGATATAAAATACAATAAGGTACTCCAGTTCTGACCCTGGTATCACAGATTAGCACTGTCTGTTACAGAAGAGTTCTAATATTCCATGCATTATGGCCTCTTCTTTCTTCATTTGAAGAGTCCCATCATTAAATTAAGGTTTTCAAAGAGGAACCCAAAACAGGAAAACAATTATAATCATAGTTAACTTCAAAAATGATTATTTTTTACCAATAAAATGTGAAAAAGAGTTTTTGGTAAAATGCTTTAAATTATGTAGTAAAAATATTTAAAAGTATGTGTTATGGTGAAACCCTGTCTCTACTAAAAATACAAAAAAATTAGCTGGGCATGGTGGCGCGTGCCTGTAATCCCAGCGACTCAGGAGGCTGGGGCAGGAGAATTGCCTGAACCCGGAAGGTGGAGGTTGTGGTGAGCTGAGATCGCGCCATTGCACTCCAGCCTGGGTAACAAGAGCGAAACTCTGTCTCAAAAAAAAAAAAAAAAAGTATGTGTTATTTAGATCTGAGAAACAAGCCTTGGGTTTTCTGTGTGTTAGATCTATTTATTTGTCACAGAGTGGGAAGAAGTGTATAAAGATTACAAGGAAAGATAAAGAGTGGGTGAATATGATTAAGAGGCTTCTGAGAAAAAGATGACTTTTGGACACATTTTGAAAGAAGTGGTAACTATGGATTGATGGGGGAAAGGATATTTTCTGAAATAGATTGTATTTGTGTTTTTTTTTTAATTAAGTTGTTTTATTAATTTTTTATTTCTCATATGCTAATCCATAGAAAACTAAAGATGGTTGTTGCCTGCAGTTTAAGGATAGAGAAATAGAAACTTGGGGAATAAAAGATGTTTCCTGTCTTTAAATTCGTCACTATGAGAGCATGGTATCTAGTCCTATGTACTATGAATGATACCAAGCATCTCTCTTTTGGTATCAGCAGTCAGAAAATGTGTGAAACAGATAAAACGGATAGTTTAAGAGCATAAAGTGAAATCCAGTTTAGTATTTGTATTCCGTATCTTATAAAAATGTTTAGCTTGGTACAAACATGAGGTGCATAGCTGCCAGGCTGATAACTATGTCCAAATACTGCATTTTCAGAAATACAGGTTTGTGATACCACCTGAAATCAAAGGATAAGATTTGGTGAACAAATGCCTAGAAAGTGTGCTCTGATAAAGGCACAGAAAGTGCATGGCAGTCATAGGACAGTTCTTTAACATTTAAGGAAGGGATTTGGGAATTATGAAAAGAAAAAACACAGCCTGTATATTTTTGCCAAAGGGCTTAAAGATATTCATACAGTGCCTCCAAGTTCGTTTTTACTTATTAAGCAAACCCTTGTTTGCAGTTTTATTGTATATCACTCATTATGAGTGCTTTATGAATATGAACTTAAGTCCTCTTAACCCTAAATATTTTCATGTTTTTATGAGAGCATAGTTCAAATGCTTTTGCTAAATGCTAATTTTTTTCCCAATTCTTTATTTAACAAAAGTTAGTCATTTAGTTTAATATGAAGCTTGAGGCCGGGCGCGGTGGCTCAAGCCTGTAATCCCAGCACTTTGGGAGGCCAAGGCGGGTGGATCACGAGGTCAAGAGATCGAGACCATCCTGGTCAACATGGTGAAACCCCGTCTCTACTAAAAAAAAAAAAAAAATACAAAAATACAAAAATATGAAGCTTGAAACCTCAGATTTTGTAGTGAAAATTGTACACTGCTCTGTGGTTTCACTAAAGTAATTATGTTCCAAAGATTTAATCATTTTAACAATGGACATTCTATAGACAGTTACCCTATATTATGTATGTTTATATTACAGGCAGAAATAGGCAAACAAAAGTAATCTTCCTTCATGTCACAAACATTTATTTTGTCTTTTGCAGAATAATTACTGTGAAGCTTTTGACAGCATGTAGATTTGAAAATGCATTTGGGGCCTGTCATGGTGCTGTAATCCCAGCACTTTGGGAGGCTGAGGCGGGAGGATCACCTGAGGTCCAAAGTTTGAGACCAGCCTGACCAACATGGTGAAACCCTTTCGCTACTAAAAACACACACAAAAAAATTAGCTGAGTGTGGTGGCCCATGTTTGTAGTCTCAACTACTCAGGAGACTGAGGCAGGAAAATCGCATGAACCCAGGAGGCAGAGGTTGCAGTGAGCCTGGTCGTGCCAGTGCACTCCACCCTGGGCAACAGAGCAAGACTCTGTCTCAGATAGTTAGATAGATAGATAGATAGATAGCAAATGCATTTGGAAAGATTTTCCTCAAGCAACATAAATGCATCATCTATTCTTTTTGTGGGATTTGTTCTATGCCAAATAGAAAGAGGTGAAATGAACCTACTTCACATTTGTAAGGAAGGTGTTTTACAGTTTTTCCAAGCTACTTTGTACCCTTATTATGATTGTTTTTCTGTTAGGTTCCTCTTTTCAAGGGCCTCTTCCTTTCATTTGCTTTAGTTTTAGGTCCTGAGATTGTAGAGGTTTTGTTATTTTTGCCCATGCTTTGTGATTCTCTCAGAATGACAGGAAAAATCACACTCTGTCTCATGGATTTAATACATATGACATCAGATAATTCTGTAGAAATAGGTAGGAAAAAAAAAAGAAATACTCAGGTAGACCCAAAACTTCATTTAGATAGAATCTTACTGAGTCTGCCTACTTACTGTGCCATCTTCCTCCTTCTGGTCAGTAAGCTGAGTGTTGTCCGTGAACTGTCTCTAACTCATCTAAACGATAATGTAGCAGAAAATAAAGGCTACCTTGCGTTCCATCGTATTGGTACAATCAGTGGGTTGTGGTTATCGACATATTCTGAACATCTTTTAGGGAATTATGCTCTAGCTGCATAATCTGTATTATTTGGAAGAAGCAGAGAAAAAATCATTAGTATAGACTGTGTTTCTCACATTTGAATTAAATATAATAGACACTTGTAGTGTTACTCCCAGTAGACACTCAGTACATATTTGTTGATTAAGTAAGGAGACTTAGATTTGGTTTCCAGCGCTGCTAGTTTAATGGATGGGTTTCCTACTCTACTTTCCCACCTGTTTAGAACTCACCTGTTTTGTGTTTCACTAGGACAAGTTAGAAGGCAAAAAGCATTTGAGTTAATGCTAAGCGTTTTAAGTGGAAAACAGCTGGTGGTTGTATGGTGTGCCACCCTGAAGGGGAGAGGACAGAAGATACTTGCCTTGGCAGTCTTTGTTGGTCTTATCTGAGAGTATAGCCTGGAGAGTACAGATAGCCCAGTGTCTGGAGTCATTTTGTTTTCTGTTTTGCATAGCCCAAATTTCATTTGGCCCTGGGCCAATGAGAGAATTGTCAATTTCATGGATGCTTTAGAACCAGTTTCAGAATGGTTTCTTTAAAATTCGTATTCTTTCTGCAATTAAATATAGAACATTGAATTTTGACACATACCCTCTCTCCTTCCCACCTACCTTGTCATTTTATTTCCCACCCACTCTTTTCCAACACTCTTATCTTTTCATCCAGCTTCAATTTTCTTTTTATCTTCTATCCCATCTATCAAACTCTTTCCTATCTATAGCACTGTATAATCTTACAGAGCCATAACTAAGAATAGCTCTGTAGGTCAGTATGACCTGTGGAAATAGATCACAGATAATATACCAGGTAGGTGTCTGGATGTAAGGATGTTGTATCAGACTTGTTCTACTGCTACTGCTACAACAATGACGACGACGACGTAACTTTCTCTAAGGGGAGATGCTGCGCTTGCCTCTGTTTTCTTCTTCTCTTGGGTTGAAAGTAGGGTAGGGTATTGTAGTTCTGTTCCTTGTGGTTGGGAGCTAATCCCTTGGCCTAGAATCAAGGATTATCTCCTTTTATTCCCAGTTCCTCAAAAAAAAGTAAAGTGCTGATTCTACCCTTTGTAAATTAGTTCCTGTTTGAGTTACAGAGAAAGGTATTTACAGTTCGTTGAGTAAAGTCCAGAGAGGAGAATGCTAGAGGAAGTATTCCTGTAATCAGTTTGTTCATGATTCTGGTTGTTTGGCTTTTCTTTCTCTGGACACTGAAAAGCAGTCTTTTGCCTCTCTCGAGTTTCTCAGTTCTACTTCCTGGTTTCATGTGTCTAAGCTACAGTTGCCATTTGGCTTTCCCGGTGTATTTTGCCTCTCTTGTATGGTGTCTCTTGACTCATATCCTGCTATTATAGTCTGAAGAAACACTTATCTTCTCGGCAGTTCTTTTAAAATGAACAAAACACAACTTTTATTGTATTTTTAAAAATATTTATTTTTTTAGAGCAGTTTTAGGTTCATAACAGAATTAAGAGGAAGGTACAGAGATTTCCCATGTACTCCCTGTGCCCACACATACATAGCCTCCTTTCTCCGATTATCGACATCCTCCACCAGAGTGGTACATTTGTTACAACTATAATTATCTGGGTGTTTTTGTTTTGTTTTGTGTGAGATGGGGTCTCACTCTCGCCCAGGCTGGAGTGCAATGGCGTGATCATGGCTCGCTGCAAACACAACCTCCCAGGCTCAAGTGAACTTCCCACCTCAGCCTCCTGAGTAGCTGGAACCACAGGCACATGCCATGTGCCAGGCTAATTTTTGTGTTTTTTGTAGAGATGGGGGTAGTCTCATGATATTGCCCAAGCTAGCCTTGAACTCCTGGATTCAAGCTATCCTTCTACCTCAGCCTGTAAATCTTCGTAATGATCCTGTAGAGAGAGTGTACTGGGTGGAAAAGAGCTACCAATTTGTTTTGCACAGAGCCATCTAATGTCTCTGTTCACTTTTGTAGTTCCAGAATATGTTAAGAGGAATTTTAGAATGTACACATTAGCTAGCAGGCAAATTTCTGGCTGTAATTTTGATGAAATAATCCAAAAGAGGGAATGACCAGATAACTTTTGATATATACTTTATAAATTTTGGTTTTGATCTCAGTCTTTTATTTTTCTTCTCAGTTGCTCTAGGTCGTAACCAGCCTTTGAAAAAGGAGAAACCAAAATGGAAAAGTGATTATCCTATGACAGATGGACAACTGCGCAGCAAGAGGGATGAATTTTGGGATACCGCACCAGCTTTTGAAGGCCGAAAAGAGATTTGGGATGCCTTGAAGGCTGCTGCACATGCTTTTGAGAGCAATGATCATGAACTGGCACAAGCAATCATTGATGGTGCAAACATAACATTACCACATGGTAAGTTTGGTGTTCCTCAAGGACGGAGGGAACGTAATCAGCTTTGTTTCTGATAGCAAGAAACCAAATGGGAGAGTTTTTCCTTTTTATAAATTATTTTAACTTTTTTTTTTTTTTTTTGCAGTGTGAAAATGAACTAATACAGACATAAATCCAATTCCATTCAGGAAAGCTGATCCTCATTGTTTTTTTAATTTTAATGTAGCAAGGAATAGCATTCCTCTTTTTTTCTTGTACATCTTTCAGCTGGAGACAGGTTTTACTTTGTGTGTTGTATTTTTGTTTTTTTTAATATATCTTAATCTCAGAACTCTTTGAGCATCTCAGGAGTTTCCATGTAACCTAGTTCTCCATGAAGACCTCTTCTCTCCACCCTGCCACCCCCACTTTACCAGTCCCCTCCCACTGTCAGTCTGTTGGAGCTTCTACTTCACTGGTTTCCTTCTACCAGCACTAGAGATAGAGTCTCAGTTTAGATTTTATAAGCTGTAGAGACTCAGAGGATGTCTCATTTAGTCATTACACTTTCTCATCAAGCCTATTTTTGGCATAATAATGTAGAAGTTAGAGCCACATGTTTTTAAGGACAGTTTGCCATTATTGTAGCCCTGAGCATTATCAGGAACTTTTCTGTTTTGTATAGGAATGTGACTCTTTTTAGGATAGCCATAAGCTTTGAATGTTTCTGGGGATGCACACATGCTGGTTCCATGTACATACTTTTGTTTGATCTCCTTGATGAGAAACATATGAAAAAGTTTCATGCCATATTGAGATTTAGGTGTTAATTTTTTATTTATATATATATTTTTTAATTTCTGTATTAATATTCTCAGTATTCTCTTTAGTTTTTCAAGTTAATATTTTTCAGGATTGTCTTTTCAGGTCTGTATAATAGCCACCTTTCATTTATTTCTATTCATTATTTTACCATCACTTTTTTAATCCCCAATATCTCCCTTTATCAGCATTCTTAGAGGAACACTGATTTTTCACTATCTAATTATCTGCTTTATGTCCTTTCACTGTATGTCAAATGAAAGATTTTTATTTTCTTTTTTATTCTATTCTTTTCTTTTTTTTTGAGGCAGAGTCTTGCTCTGTCACCCAGAAGTCTGGAGTGCAGTGGCAAACTTGGCTCACTGCGACCTCCACCCCTCAGGTTCAAGTGATTCTCATGCCTCAGTCTTGCCACATTTTTGTATTTTTAGTAGAGACAGGGTTTCATCATGTTGGCCAGGCTGGTCTCAGCTCCTGACCTTAGGTGATCCTTAAGAGACAGGTCTCACTCTGTCACCCAGGCCGGAGTGCAGTGGCATGATCATGGATCATTACAGCCTCAACCTCCCAGGCTCAAGAGATCCTCCCACTTCTCTTGTCTCCCAAGTACCTCGGAGTACAGGCATGCATCACCATGACTGGCTATCTTTTTTTTTTTTTTTTTTTTTTTTTTGGAGAGGCAGGGTCTCACTATGTTGCCCAGGCTGGTCTCAAACTCCTGGGTTAAAGCTGTCCTGCCTTGGCGTCCCAAAGTACCAAGGTTACAGGCATGAGCCACTATGCCTAGCGAAAAGATATTTAACTTACTATATATTTGCCAGATTCCAAATCACCATTAATTTCCTGATTAATTGTGCTTCCAAGAAACATTCCTTTTTTTTTTTAATAGCTGTCTGTTCTTTATTATGAAAGATTATTAGCATAAGCTTGTGTTACTAATGTTATTGAGCACCCACTGATCGCTTTTTCTATACATGTGCAAAAGGGATCCCTCCTATGTTTGAAGAATTTATAATAGAATGCCATTTTCAGTATGACTCTTTTTTTTTTTTTTTTTTTTTTTGAGACAGGGTCTCACTCTGTCGCCCAGGCTATAATGCAGTGGTGTTATCTTGTCTCACTGTAACTTCCACCTCCCAGGTTCAAGCAGTTCTCAAGCAATGCCTTAGCCTCCCCCCAGGTAGCTGGGATTACAGGCATGCATCACGATGCCCGGCTAATTTTTTTATTTTTATTTTTTGGTAAGACAGGGTTTCACCATGTTGGCCATGCTGGTCTCAAACTCCTTGCCTCAAGCTATCTACCCAACTTGGCCTCCCAAAGTGCTGGGATTACAAGCGTGAGCCACTGCACCTGGCCTCAGTATGACTATTTAGTCCCAATTTTCATGGACAGTCTCTAAATTCTTTATGTGATTGTGGGTTGGGAGGTGGTGGGCATCATCTTAGTCCATTTACCTTCTTCAGTTCTGTAATTATAGTCTTCGCATATCACCTTTATATAATATTAAAGGACAGGGTCTTCCTTTGCAAATAGTTTTATCATCCTTCTCTTTTTGATGTCTATATCCTCTGTTTTTCAAGGAGAATATATGTTGTAGAGACCTTCATGTGGGCATAAGAAGAGTCATGTATGTGTGATTGTCTTAAGGTAGAAGAAGCCTGAGATCCAGAATGTTAGAAGTTTGAATTTCTTATTTTGTACTTATAATTACCTGTTGGAATACCTTGTTGCATTCTGTGTATTGTAGCCTTGTTTAAAATAACTCTGTTGCATGTAAGGCAGGGGCTCATGCATGCCCTATTGGATGTGGGCTCAAATCACTAAATACCCAAGTCCCTCATTTCTGCTTATCTATGTAAACTGCCAAGAAAAGTAATGTTCCCAGCAGCCCTACCTACCAACAGATCAGGGAGAATTACTCTCAGAAATTCAAGAATTATTGGATGAGCCTCTGTTCCCCCTTCTATGTTTAAGGAATATTTTCTGCATAAGCATGGAAGAATCAAGCCAATGTCTGAGCTTTTCTCTTTCAAAGCTCTGTGATAACTTTCTGGGTATTTATATTATCATTGGTACCCTTGATTGAATTCTTTTGTTCATATCTGAAACTTGTCAGTATTTCTTGGCCCTTATGTTTTGTCATATACTATAACTCACCATCAGTTTATAACTAGGCTATTGTGTGCTTTTACCTAGACTGGCTCAGTGGTATTGCTGAAATTCTCTCCATCTTTTTTGTGTAATTACATGTTTGAAATTTAACTTTGGGCACATTATGTTGTGCTACCCCTTAAATACCCCAAAGTACTTTATATTTTAAGTTTAAATTATTGCATAGACTTGACTATTATTTAGTTCAGGCTTTGATATCAGATCTGGTCTTACTGCTGTCCCTACTGTATTACTTGCAGTTAAGTGACTTTGGGCAATTCACATCTTCTGTAAGCTTCAGTTCTCTTATCTGTAAAATATGGATAATTAGTTACCTCATGGGTTGGTTATGTTGATTAAATATAATACATGTAAGTTGTTGGCCAGAGTGCTGGGTATCCAAAAAGCACTTAATAAATAGTAGTGTTAGTGATTTTATTTCCTAAACTCTGACATTAACAAGTAAATTCCCTGCTTCCTGCATCAATATTCTGAATTATAGATTTTGATCATTTTCTAGATTACCTTTTTTTTTTTTTTTTTTTTGAGACAAGTTTCACTTTTGTCACCCAGAGTGGAGAACAAAATAATGTTACACTTTTTAATTATCTTCCTCTGTTAATAACAATAATAAGTCTTCAGTTTATTCTCAAGTGGCAATGAGGAGAGTAAGAGGGAACTTGTCATAACTACCTGTTAATTTTCTGTATACACACACGTACGTTACATTTTTGTTCTGGAAATTGACTCATACTGAGA
The DNA here is from genome assembly GCF_001604975.1 of Cebus imitator. Classification (NCBI taxonomy): domain Eukaryota; kingdom Metazoa; phylum Chordata; class Mammalia; order Primates; family Cebidae; genus Cebus; species Cebus imitator. Next base: position 867,765 of record NW_016107515.1, read on the forward strand.
ATGGTATGCATATGTACAGTGGAAAAAGCTCCCCATGTGATTTTGATACCTGGTACCCCTTTCACAGTTTTCACGCCCTGTATGAGCTTTATTTTTCATGATTTGCACATCATGTTATTACTCATTGTCTTACATTTCTTAAAGAGCTTATTTCCCTTTGCTCATTGATTGCTATTTTATTACCTGGAAATCCTAAAAGCATTCTTTTTTTTTTTTTTTGAGATGGAATCTTACTGTTTCCCAGGCTGGAATACAGAGATGCAATCTCAGCTCACTGCAGCCTCTGCCTCCTGGGTTCAAGGGATTCTCCTGTCTCAGACTCCTGAGTAGCTGGGATTACAGGCACATGCCACCATGCCCGACTAATTTTTGTATTTTGAGTTGATACAGGGTTTCACCATGTTGGCCAGGCTGTTCTCAATTTCCTGACCTCATGTCCCACCTGCCTCCCCAAGTGTTGGGATTATAGGTGTGAGCCACTGTGCCCGGCCAAAATATTCTTACTATAGTACTTTACCAGTGACACCAGGTTACAGGTTAGCAATTTGCCAAATTAGCATAAACAGGGTAAGAAAAAACAAGTAGTTATTTACACTTTTCACAGTTTGCTGCATAGTGAATAGTGTACTATTCAATAATTTTCAGTGAAAGCTTATTCAGAAACTATTTTGTAAAGATGAACACTTAATGCTTTTTGTAATTACGATATAGAAGATTTAAAAGGATTTTAGGAATTACCTACTCCCTTCTTCTACCTCCTGATTTTTTTTAATAAAGACGGGATTTCACCATGTTGGTCAGGCTGGTCTTGAACTCCCGACCTCAGGTGATCCGCCCGCCTTGGCCTCCAGAGTGCTTGGATTATAGGCGTGAGCCACCACGCCCGGCCTACCTCCTGATTTTCTAAAAAGTAATTGTTTATTTGTTTAGCATCTATAATTATCTCATAATTCTTAGAGTATTTTTTTCGAACATTTTTTCCATATACCATCAATGCAAATGTAAAAGCTCTCCTCTTACCCTCCTTGAATAGATGGAGTAGATGCTCCCTGTTACTGAAACATGCTTTTCTACTGAGAAACAAATTTAACCCCAATTTTATTCATACTTCTTATAGCTAAATGTTGCCAGTTCTTCAGTTTGGCTTTTGAGGTTTTTGAGGACCTGTTTCTTTTGTCCATTTTTCATGCTTAAGGGGATGTGAGAGGTAGAAAAAGTTAATTCTTAAAAACTTTTTTTCTCTCTTCACAGAGTTTGTTATATGGGTGGGAAAGGAGTTCCCCAGAATTTTTTTCTTTATCTCAAAATATATTAAATGTTCACTATGTATAATATTTAATTTTTTAAAAAGCAAAGGGACTTATAAATAGTAAAGACCATGTTATGTGTAAGGAACCAACATATGAAAAGAACACTGGACTGAGAATAATAAAACACTCAAAACTCGTCGTATTTGTTTATTTATTTATTTAGAGACAGAGTCTCGCTCTGTCACCCAGGTTGGAGTACAGTGACACGATCTTGGCTCACTGCAACCTTTGTCTCCTGGCTTCAAGCAATTCTCGTGCCTCAGCCTCCTGAGTAGCTGAGACTACAGCCGTGCACCACCACGTCCATCTAATTTTTGTATTTTTAATAGAGATGGGGTTTCACCATGTTGACCAGGCTGCTTGAACTCCTGACCTCAAGTGATTCCACCTGCTTCAGCCTCCCAAAGTGCTGGGATTAAAGGTGTGAACCACTGCACCTGGCCTCATGTTTTGAATTATTAAAATTTAATTCTCATGCCTGTAATAATCACCTATAATCCATTTTGCACAGATCAGAAAACTGAAGCACAGACAGATTGTATCATTCTTCCAAAGTATAAGTCATGAAATTGGGATTTGAACTCAAGTCTTGGATCTAACAGTAACTAAAGCAACTCGGTGTCCTGGACAAGTCATTTCATCTCTGTGTTCTGTAAAGTGATGACACAGTAATCTTCAGTGTTTAGTCTATGTCTAATGTTTTAGTTCCCTTGCACACTATATAGAATACTTTAAAATGGTAAATGATTAATATTAAAGGGAAATAAGCAGATTCTCTTAAGACATAGACAGGAAATGCATGTGTATAAGTCTTGTTTCTATTTTCCTTAGATGTTTCAGAGGACCATTAAGAAGGAGGCCATAAATTTTAGTGGCTTTAAAGGTTCCTATAAGAATTTGTCATTTAAAAAAAAAAAAGAATTTGTCATTTAATAAAGTTAACTGATAAGTTAATTCATAAACATAAAGCTTAGGAATGAAGACATATAGGAGATGGGATTTTAGCTGGACTGTTGTAGGGTTAGAAATAAAACAGGGCCTTAATGAAGGATCTGATGGCTGATTAACCATAAAATAAATGTTATATTATTTTTCTCTATCTTCAAAGAAACAAAAATAGGGTTATCAGGTCTATTCCAGTTTATCTATTCCTCTTCTGCTGTCACCATTTTCCTGCAATTAGAGCAATAAAGGCCTGAAAATAGCTGGCCTGGAAGGTTGTCCCTGAGTCAGTAGGCTTGTCTCTGAAAAAGACCTCTTTTGTATTGCATTCTGGGTAGTGGAGGTAGAGTAAAGCAGGGTTTCTAACATGGTTCCAGGGAGCGTGTTATACCAACTTCTACTTCTGTAAAGCCATATCAGCTTTACACAGACCACTGTGTTCAGATGCTTGTAGTCTGCTCCTTTGCCCCTTTTAGAGACCTGAAAATTAAAGATCAGTGTCCCCCTTAAAACTGTGGTGAAGTGTTAGACAAGCCAAGCTCTTTTTTTTTTTTTTTTTTTTGATTTGGAGTCTTGCTCTGTTGCCCAGGCTGGAGTGCAGTGGCACGATCTTGGCTCACTGCATCCGCTGTCTCCCAGGTTCAAGTGATTCTCCTGCCTCAGCCTCCTGAGTAACTGGGACTATAGGCATGTGCCACCACACCCAGCTAATTTTTGTATTTTCAGTAGAGATGGAGTTTCACCATGTTGACCAGGTTGGTCTCGAACTCCTGACTTCAGGTGATCTGACCACCACGGCCTCCCAAAGTGGTGGAATTACAGGCATGAGCCACCGCACCCAGCCTATACAAACTCTTTGACTATCATATGACCTCAACAATACATATACAGGCTAAGTCACTTTTCACTTATGTTTGCTACAAGAGATGATAGACTTAGTTTTTCTGAATGCCACAGTCTTGATGGCCGATTGGTAGTTTGAAGAACTTCTGCTTCTAAAGCCTGATTGCAAAATACGAAGTTGATATAATTCCTAGCAAAGTGCTTGCATGAGAGAACCTGTAATTTATTAGCACCTAAAGTCCTGAAAGACTGCCCCTGATATCTGGATGGAGGATAATTTTGATGGCCCTTTAGACATTAGTATGATTCAGGTTTGTGCAAAACACCATAAAACATGAAGCCATGACTCAAATTTTATGAAAACTTGATCCTTTGTGACACTGTTCACAATGCTATTGGTGAGTATTTCCCTATAAGTCTGATTCTGAGATTTAAAACTTGTGGAAAGAGAGCCAACATTATTGTGTGTTTTCTGTGGATTTGTTGTATGTACTAGGCAGTTTCTCACAGGTTTATCATTTAATCCTTACAACAACCTCATGAGGCAAGTACTATAATTCTTGAGGAAATAGACTCACTATATCCAAAATTATGGTCTAAATTCAAGTGGGTTATGATTGACTCCAAAACCATTGTTCTTTCTGTCACATCTCACTGCTTCTCCTAGAATCTTATGTACCTCTATCAGACTTGAGTGTACTGCCTGAACCCCCACTGTTTCATTCCTTTACATTCAATCTAAGTGTTCTCATTCTTTCTAGCAATTTCCAACTCAAATGTTGAGGCCTTCCTTCGCCATTGGAGGTCATGATTGTTAGGAAGTAGAAGAGTTCATAATACAAAAATTAGCCAGGGTTGGTGGCACACAGCTGTGCTCCACAGCTACTTGAAGAGGCTAAGGCAGGAGAATCGCTTGAGCCCGGGAGGCAGGGGTTGCAGTGAGCCGAGATTAACTGCTGCCCTCCATCCTGGGGGACAGAGCAAGACTACATCTAAAAAAAAAGAGTGGGGCTGGGTGTGGTGGCTCTCGCCTGTAATCCCAGCACTTTGGGAGGCCAAGGCAGGCCGATCATGAGGCCAGGAGTTTGAGACCAGCCTGGCCAATGTGGTGAAACCCCATCTCTACTAAAGATACAAAAAATTAGTCGCGTGGTATCACGCACCTGTATTTCCAGCTACTGGGGAGGCTGAGGCAGGAGAATTGCTTGAACCCGGGAAGTAGAGGTTGCAGTGAGCTGCATTGCACTCCAGCCTGGGTAACAGGGGGAGACTCCGTCTCAAAAAAAAAAAAGGGTAAGCCTCCTGAGTCAGAAAAGTCGGGAGCAAAGACATTTATTCCTATAGGCTTTGGAAGAGACCCATAGTGCTACAAAAACCTTGGAGTTCTAGAACATTGCCCCCTTCTTTCATTTTGGGAGAATGGTTTTCTATACCAGATTGTCAGTGTGATCTAAATATTAAATTAGTTAACTTTATCAAGATATATTAAAGTAACACTAAACAGCACATGTTTAAAGTGGACAATTTAATCAGCTTTGACATATATATACTTGTAAAACTATCACCACAGTCAAGATAACAAATATTTCCACACTCTTGCACACATTCATTTTTAACTTTTACAAACCTATCCATGTAGTCATGCAAGTCTCACATGGTAAAAAACTTTTAACACTGAACTACAGTCTTAAGGGAGTAAGAGCATAGAGGTATTAACAGTGAGGCCTTTAAATGCTTAAAAAAGTCTTTCTAGCCTGAAACCTTGAAAAAGAGTATAAAGCATTAGACCTAATGATATTTAGTAAAGGTATTTTTATTTGTCATCTAATTTTTCTAATTTTCTAGTGGAATATTTTGAGGCATAATTTAATCATAGAAGAAAACAGTTGACCAAGGAAAATAGAATATCTGAGCCAATCAGCTAGATAAAAGATAGCTAAAAACAACTTCAGAAAATTATGTATGAAATCAGAACAGAAGGTGGAGACTTGGCAGCTTTCTTCCTACCATGGGTAGCTCTCAGGGCTTCCTGGCCTAGGGAAATGATGCCCTGGCACTTACTTAGCCTGGTGGCCATCTGTCTCTACTGTGACATGAAGCCTACAATAGGTTTGTGAGAAGGAAAAAAAAAAAAAATGTCCTTCCACAGAGAATATTCGGTGAGTAATGTGAGCAATCCTGGCTAGAACTTTGTTAAAACTAGTAATTGCTAAATGAATTGCACCCTTGGTGGCCAGTGGGTGGTGATTAAAACCTTTTATAAATTGCAAATACAAAGGTGGCTAAAAGTGATTTTGGAAAAGTAGAAAGATCCCTATGGTGTCAACTTTTAGAGTGTTCCTTCCCTTTTGTATTTAAACACACTGAGTTTCTTGAAGCAAACCTCTCTGTATTACCCCATTTTCACACTGCTGTAAAGAACTGCCTGAGACTAGGTAATTTATAAAGAAAAGAGGTTTAATTGATACAGTTCCTCAGGGCCGGGGAGGCCTTAGGAAACTTACAATCATGATGGAAGGCAAAGAGGAAGTGAGACTTTCATATGGCAGCAGGAGAGAGAAGAGTGAGGAGCAAAGTGGGAAGAGGCCCTTATAAAACAATCAAATCTTGGCTGGGCACAGTGGCTCACACTGTAACCCCAGCACTTTGGGAGGCTGAGACAGGCAGATCACTTGAAGTCAGGAGTTTGGGACTAGCCTGGCCAACATGGTGAAATCCCATCTCTACTTAAAATACAAAAATTGGCCAGATATGGTGGTGCACGCCTGTAATCTCAGGAGGCTGAGGCATAAGAAATGCTTGAAACTGGGAGGCAGAGGTTAGAGTGAGCCAAGATCGTGCCACCGCATCCCAGCCTGGGCAACAGAGTGAGACTCTGTCTCAAAAAAAGGAAAAACATAAGATCTTGTGAGAACTCACTCATTATTATGAGAACAGCATGGGGGAAGCTGCCTGCATGATCCAGTCACCTCCCACCAGGTCTCTCCCTAGACATGGGGTTTATGGGGATTATAATTTAAGATGAGATTTGTACGGGAACACAGCCAAACCATGTCACTCTCCATCGTTTTTATCACACATTCCTCTCAAATACTGTAGATGAGACAGCCTCATACCACTGCAGCTCCTCAGTCACCACCATTTCCTTTGGACCAACTTCGGTTCATCTTCCATTTCATTCTTTAAGCTGTCGTAAACATTGTTAGCAAATATGTCGTTGGGCTTCACTGGGCACTGTTGGTTTCTTGCCCCTTGTGATTCATTTCTGGCTTTTTATCCCTTGTATTTGTCCTCTGCCTTTTGTTTTCTTCCAAGCACATTTTGTCCTTCTCATTAACTAATCTGAGAACCAAGCCCTGTATCTCTTGTACACTTGGTCACTTACTAGTTCTGTGACCCTGGACAAAAGTACTTTTTTCTACTTCAGTTTTTCTATCTGTAAAATGGGTGTAAAATGAGTATAATAGACTTACCTTAAAGTCCTTTTGTGAGGATTAAATGTTAATGTATGTAAAGTGCTTAGACGGGGTTAGCAGTAGTAAACAGTCCTAAGCGTTTGCTTGCTTTTTTTTTTTTGAGACCTGAGTCTTGCTCTGTCACCCAGGCTGGAGTGCAGTGGCACAATCTTGGATCACTGCAACCCCCACCTCCCGGATTCAAGCGATTCTCCTGCCTCAGCCTCCTGAGTAGCTGGGATTACAGGCCCACGCCATGATGCCCAGCTGATTTTTGTATTTTTAGTAGAGACGGGATTTCACTATATTGGCCTGGCTGGTCTCAAACTCCTGACCTGAATTACAGGCGTGAGCCACCATGCCCAGCCAAGTGTTTGCTTATGTTGAATCTTGTCTATTAGAAATTATTACTCTCCAAACTACTTTTGCCCTGACTTTTCCTCAGTCTGTTTCTTTAGTTACCTGTAGATAATTCGACTGAAGCATCTTGTGGAACCTGAAGTAATTAAAAACTAAGCAAAGAATCTTGTAACCCTAAATGATCTATTTTTTCTGTCATTCTAGTTTTCCAGCTACATGATTCTGTCCTTTTGGTTTTCCATCAAATCTAACCCATTATTTGTTTCAGCCAGTTACCCTCAAATCTCTCAGTTCAATTTTTTTTCCATTTCTGCAGTCAGTTAGTCATGATTCCAGTCAGTCTTTCTCTCTTAATGTAGATGATAAAACAGTCAGCAGGCTTTGTCTTATTCCAACACAACCTTAGCACCTAGAATATCCAGTAGGATATAAAACGCAGTGAATGTTGAATGAATGTCTCATTTACCTATTTTAACCCCTCTGATAATTTCCTGTGGTATTAAGTCTAAACTCTTGAACCTTATTATCAGATTTCACTATTACTGCCTATTTGGTAATTTTACATCATTGATTTTATATTCTACTTCAACAAGGCTTTATGGTGTTCTCTATTTAACTTGTAATTATTCTTATTTCCATATCACTCCTATTTCTGGAGATGCCCTTCACTGTTATTCTGTGTCTTTAAAGTTGTGCCCAGAGCACACCGTTTATACAGAATTCCTCCATGTTGGCTCTACCAACTCTAGTCACTTTTCTGTTCTGCAATGTCTCAGCACCTGTGTTTGATTTTCATTGTATCCATTTGTACTGTAATCTGTGATGGGTATGTATCTGCTCATGAGTATATGCTCCTGGGGTTCAGCAACAGTCTTGGCTCTCTTATAACCTTCTCTCCTCAGTGCCAGTGACATGCCCTACACACTTCAAGATGATCAGTAAATGTCTATGCAGTGACTCTAGAATGTAAGAATTGTTTCCGAGTGATCCTTATTAGGTCCTAAAGAGGTTGTGTGGTAGAAACCACTACTAACAGAGCAGTTTTGTCTTTAGTAGAGATTTGGGCTCCTTAAATGGTAGAGGACTGGGAGTATGTTGTTCAAAAGAGTCTGGGCCACAAAGGAGCCAGTCTGCTCTGAATAGGTGATTGTGAGGTAATAGTTGGTTATGGACTACAATGTAAAGCATTACTTTTATTGATATTTTATGATCCCAGATATTTAATTCAGGAAGAGGGTAACCCATAAACCTATAGACTCAAAATGAAATTAAATCGTATTTGAGTAAATGGTATGGATTTTTCCCTTATTTGTTTTAGAGTGGTTTTAGATTCACAGCAAAATTAAGTGGAAGAAACAGATTTCCCACATACCCCCTACTCCCACACATGCATAGCCTTCCCCAGTATCAATATTCACCATCAGAGTAGTGCATTTGTTAAATGAACCTACATCGAAACATCATTATCACTCAGAAGTCCATAGTTTACTTTAGGGCTTACTCTTGGTATTGTACATTCTGTGGGATTGAACAACTTTATATTGACATGTATCCATCATTAATAGTATCATACAGAGTATTTTCACTGTCCTGAAAAATCCTCTGTGTTCTACCTATTTCTCCCTCCCTCTCTCCTAACCCCATGGCAACAATTGACCTTTTTTATTGTCTTTATAGTTTTGCCTTTTCCAGAGTGTGAAATAGTTGAGATCATATTATATATAGCTTTATCACACTGGCATCTTTCACTTACTAATATGTATTTTAAGTTTTCCCTATGTGTTTTCATGACTTACTAGCTCAGTTATTTGTTTATTATTTATTTATGGATAGGGTCTCACTCTGTCACCCAGGCTGGAGTACAATGGCCCAGACATAGCTCACTGCAGCCCCGAACTCCAGGGCTCAAGTAATCCTTTCTCCTCAGTCTTCAAGTAGCTGAGACTACGGGCAAGCACCACCATGCCTGGCTAATTTTTTATTTCTTTGGTAGAGGTGGGGCCTTGCCATGTTAAAAATTCAAAACCCAAGCTGGTTTTGAACTCTCAGCCTCAAGCCATCCTCCCACCATAGCCTCCCTAAGCACTGATATTGCAGACATGAGCCACTGTGCCCAGCTTCTTTCCGGGATTTTGATTGGGATTTGCATCAAATCTATAGACTAAGCTGGGAAGAACTGACACGTTGACAATATTAAGTCTTCCTATCCATAAACATAGACTATCTCTCTATTTAGTAATTCATTTTATCAAGGGTTTTTGTTGTTGTTTCATATCTTATACATACTTTGTTAGACTTATACCTAAATATTTTATTTTTGAGGCGCTAATACAAACTGTGTTTTAAATTTCATATTCTTGTTCATTGCTGGTGTATAGGAGAACAGTTGACTTTTGTATATTAACCTTGTATCTTGTAACCTTGCTATAACTGCTTATTAGTTCTGGTAGCCTTTTATGTTGATTATTCTTTTTCTTTTTCTTTTTTTTTTTTTTTT
>NW_016107515.1:877191-879914 GCF_001604975.1 Cebus imitator
TTTTTTGAGACAGAGTCTCGCTCTTTTGCCAGGCACCAGGCTGGAGTGCAGTGGCCTCATCTCAGCTCACTGCAACCTCCGCCTCCCGGCTTCCAGCAATTCTCCTGACTCAGCCTCCCAAGCAGCTGGCACTACAGGCACCAGCCACCACGCCCAGCTAATTTTTGTATTTTAGTAGAGACAGGGTTTCACTGTGTTGGCCAGGATGGCCTCGATCTCTTGACCTCGTGATCCACCCACCTCGGCCTCCCAAAGTGCTGGGATTACAGGCGTGAGCCACTGTGCCTGGGCTTATATTGATTTTTCATATTTTTTACGTAGATATGTCATCTGCAAGCAAAGGCACTTTTTATTTTCCCCTTTGCAATCTGTATGCCTTTTCTTGTCTTGCCTTGTCTTATTGTATTAGCTAGGACTTCCAGTACACTGTTTAAAAGTGGTGATGAGAGTGGACATCCTTGTCTTGTTCCCAATTTTAGTAGAAAAGCTTTGGGTTTCTCACCATTATTAAGTATGAACTAGCTATAGGTTTTTTGTAGATAGGAAATTCCCTTCTCTTCCTAGTACTGATAATGAGTGTTGGGTTTTGTTATATGCTTTTTCAGCATCTATTGATATATGATCATGTGATTTTTCTTCTTTAGCCTATTGATGTGATAGATTATATTAATTGATTTTCAAATGTTTAACCAGTTTGGAATATCTGAAACTAAATCCTACCTGGTCATGGTGTATAAGACAATGTCGGATTTGATTCATTAATATTTTGTTGAGTATTTTTCAATCTATGTTCATGAGAGATACTGGTCTGTAGTTTTCTTTGCTTGTAATGTTTTGGTATTGGGTAATGTTGGCCGCATAGAATGAGTTAGGAAGTTCAGTGCTCCCCCCTTATCCATGGTGGGAAAGTCTTGGAATGTTCCAAAACCCCCAGTAGATGCTTGAAATTGTGGATAGCGCTGAACCTGAATGCTGTCAATTGGAACACAATTCTTTTCTAGTCTTCCACCCACAAATGTAATGCCTTTTTCATCTTAACTAATCACTTGTCATGCACTGTGTTTTAACTAATCCGGTTTGAAGTGCCACAGCAAAACTAGCAAGAATTTTTTTTCCTTCTTCACAGTTTCACAAATAAATTTGTTCTTCTCTTAGATCTTAGCAACTTCAACATTCGGGTCTTTTTATTTATTTGAGAATCTCCACATTTTCATTTAAAAGAAGTATTTTATGGTTTCTCTTTGGCATATCTAAATTGCCAGCACCACTACTCTTTTGTTTTAGGGCCATTATTAAAATAAGAGTTTTTTGTTCTTTGTTTTTTGAGGCAGAGTCTTGCTCTGTCACTGGGCTGGAGTGCAGTGATGCGATCTTGGCTCACTGCAACCTTCAACTCCCTGATTCAAGCGATTCTTCTGCTTCAGCCTCCCGAGTTGCTGGGATGACAGGCATGTGCCACCATGCCTAGCTAATTTTTGTATTTTTAGTAGAGACAGGGTTTCACCATGTTGGCCAGGATGATCTCTATCTCCTGACCTCAAGTGATCTGCCCACCTCGGCCTTCCAAAGTGTTGGGATTACAGTGATGAGCCACCGCACCCGGCCATATAAGGGTAATTTTAACATAAGTACTGCAATAATGCAACAGTTGATCTGATAACCAAGATGGCTACTAAGTGATTAATGGGCAGGTGATGTATACAGTATGAATACTCTGGACAAAGGGTTGATTCGTGTCCCAAGCTGGATGGAGCAGGCTGGCAAGAGATTTTCTCATGCTACTCAGAAAGTTACGCAATTTAAAACTTATAAATTGTGTGATTCTAGATTTTTCCATTTAATATTTTTGGAACACAGTTGACCAAGAGAAATTGAAGCTGCAGAAAGCAAAACTATAAGTAAAGGGAGGAATGCTGTATTCCCTTTTCTGTGTAATGAAAAAGATTATAAAGAATTGTTGTAATTTGTTTCTTAAATATTTCATAGAATTTACCGGTGAATCCATCTGGAATTGGTGATTTTCTGTTTTGGAAAGTTATTAATTGATCCAATTTCTTTAATAGATAATAGGCCTATTCAGGCCTATTGTGTGAGTTTTGGCAGATCATGTCTTTTAAGGAATTGGTCCATTTTATCTAGGTTATCAAATGTATAGGCATAGAGTTCTTCATAATATTCTTTTAACATCTGTGGGATCTGTAGTGATGTCTTCTCTTTCATTTCTGATACTAGTAATTTGTGTCCTCTTTTTTTTCTTGGTTAGCCTGGGTAGAGGGTTATCAGTTTTAATGATATTTAAAATCAGCTTTTTGTTTTTGTTTGTTTGTTTTTTCCTTTTTTGTGACAGGGTCTTACTCTGTTGCCCAGGCTGAAGTGAGATCATAGCTCACTATAGCTTCAAACTCCTAAGGGCAGGCAATCCTCCCACCTCAGCCTCCTAGGTAGCTGGGACTGCAAACACGCAGCACACCCAGCTAATTTTTGCATTTTTTGTGGGTTTTGCCAATGTTACCAGGCTGGTGGAAAACTGGGCTCAAGCAATCTACCCACCTTGGCCTCCCAAAGTGCTGGGATTACAGGCATGAGCCACAGTGCCCAGCTTTGTTGATTTTGTTTTTTCATTGATTTTTCCATTTCATTGATTTCTATTTTGTTTTTTTTTTGTTTGTTTGTTTATTTCTTCCGCCTACTTTGGATTTAATTTGGTTTTTTTTTTTTTTTTT
>NW_016107515.1:879995-896493 GCF_001604975.1 Cebus imitator
ATTTACCAATGATCACCGCTTTTCCTGCATCCCGAAATTATAAGTTGTTTTCCTTTAATTAAAATATATTTAAATTTATCTTGATTTCTTCTTTGATCCCATGTGTTATTTAGAAATGTTTAATATCCATGTATTATGGATTTTCCAACTACCTTTCTGGAATTGATTTCTAGTTTATTTCCATTATGGTGTATGAGCAGACATTGTATGATTTCATTTTGTTGTGGTGTGTTTTATATTTCAGAATGTGGTTTCTCGGTGAATGTTCCATATGAACTTAAGAATGTATATTTTGCTATTGTTGGATGAAGTAGTTTAAACATGGTCATTATATTAAATTGATTTATGGTATTGTTGCATTCATATATGTCATTTCTGATTTTCTGCTTGTTAGATCTGTCCATTTCTGATTGAGGGGTGTTGAAGGCTTCAACTATAATAGTGGATTCAACTCTTTCTCCTTGTAGTTCTATCAGTTTCTGCCTCACATACTTTGATGTTGTGCTGTTAGGTGCATTTACATTAATCATTATTATTTCTTCTTGGACCAGGCATAGTGGCTCTTGCCTGTAATCCCAGCAGGCAAGGTGGGAGGATTGCTTGTGCCCGGAAGACCAGTCTTGGGAAAATGAACATGGCAAAACCCTGCCTCTACAAAAAAAAATTTTTAATTAGCTGGGCATGGTGGGGTATACCTGTAGTTCCAGCTACTTATGAGGCTGAGGCAGAAGGATAGCGGTGAACCAAGGAGTTCAAGGCTGCATTGAGCTATGATCACACCAGTGTATTATCGCCTAGGTGACAGCAAGACCCTCTCTCTAAAAATGAATAAGAAAAAAAAATTCTTTTTAAGGTTCTTATTTTACCTTCACTTATTTCTTCTCCAGTGCTTTTCCTTTCTATATGTAGATCTGATAATATTTCTTGCAAGGCAGGCCTATGAGCAACAAATTCACTCAATTTTTGATAATACTTTATCTATAATACTTTATCTATCTGATAAAGTATTTTTCTCCTTCAGTTTTTTCATTTGTTTTCTTTTTTGTTTTTGAGACAGAGTCTTGCTCTGTTGCCCAGTCTGGAGTGCAATGGCATGACCTCGGCTCATTGCAACCTCTGCCTCCCATATTCAAGGGATTCTCCTGCCACAGCCTCCCAAGTAGCTGAGATTACAGGCAGCTGCCACCATGCCCGGCTAATTTTTTTGTGTTTTTAGTAGAGAAGGGGTTTCACCATGTTGGCCAGGCTGGTCTGGAACTCCTGACCTCAGGTGATCCACCCACCGCGGCCTCTAAAGTGCTGGGATTACAGGTGTGAGCCACTATGCCCTGCCTTTCCTTCAGCTTTGAAGGATAATGTCACAGGATACAGAATTGTAGTTCGTGGTTTTTTCTGTGCTTTAAATATTTCACTTCACTATATATTTGTGGGGTTTCTGAGAAGTTGGAATTAGATATATAATTTTTTTTTTTTTTTGAGGGGACAGGTCTGTCTCTTGCCCGGGCTGGAGTTCAGTGGCACAGTCTCAGCTCACTGCACCCTCCACCTCCTGGGCTCAAGCAATCCTCTCACCTCAGCCTCTCAAGTAGCTGGAACTATAGTTAGATACCACCGTGCCCAACTAATTTTTGTATTTTGTGTAGAGAGAGTTTCACTGTGTTGTCCAAGCTGGTTTTGAATTCCAAGGAAGTCTGGAGTTATAGGTGTGAATCACTGTGTCTGGCCAGGTTCTTTTTTTTTAAAATCTTTGATTTCCTGAAGTTTGAAAATGATATGCCTAGATGTGTGTAGTTTTTCTGACATTAACTGGAAAATTCTCAGTCATAATTGTTTCAGATATTTTCCCTGTTTCTTTCTTTTGTTCTCCTCTGCTATTCCCATTATGTGTATGTTACACTTTGGTTTGTCGCACAGTTTCTGGATACTGTATTTTGAGATGGAGTTTTTTGTTTTGGGGTTTTGCGGGGTTTTTTCGTCTTCTTTTGTCTTTGCTTTTCAGTTTTGGAGATTTTTACTGAGACATTATCAAACTCAGATATTCCTTCCTCGTTCATGTTCAGTTACCAATAAGCCCATCAAAGGCGTTTTTCATTTCTGTTAGATTGGTTTTGTTCTCTAGCATTTCCTCTTGTTTCTTTTTTAGAATTTCCATCTCTCTTATTACATTCCCATCTGTTCCTCTTACATGCTGTCTACTTTATCCATTACAGCCATTAGCAATTAATCATGGTTTACATTCCCAGTCTGTTCCTTATAACATCAAGCTATATCTGAGTCTGATGCTTGCTCTAAAAAACTGTGTTTTTTGCCTTTTGGTACAGCTTGTAATTTTTCGGGAAAGGTGGACATGATATACAGGAACCATGTGAAATGGGCCTTCAGTAATGTGGAGATCAGGTGCAGGGTGGGGAAGCATTCTGTCACCCTGTGATTAGGTTTTCAGTCTTTTTATGAGCCACTGCCTCTGGGTCATGAATTTGACCGGTGCTTCTCAGTCATAGTCCCATAGGTGGGTCAGGATGGCTCAAAGGGGCTAGAACTGGGCATTTCTCTTCTTTCAGATCAGTCAGGCTCTGATAAAACCCCAGCAAGTTAGGCTCTAATTAGTTTCTTCTGAGGGAAGAATGCTCTGACATGTTTAAATGGTTCCTTTTGCACCGTCCTCCAACCCAGGGGATTATTCTGACTGTCACTATGAGGAAGTTGTAGAGGTCCAGGAGGTAAAACTCACAATGCTATCACTTTCCCCAGATACCCTTCACCGAGTCCCCATGGAGTTTTCTCTCTAAGAGTTGTCCACATTGAGCCTTCAGCGTTCACTTAGTTACATTTGAGGTTTCCCTACCCTGCACTGGTTCTGCAGAGATTTCAGCTCCTGGGCATCTGCTCTGGTAAATGGTGATTCTCTGTATTCCCCTGCCTGTCTCTCCTATTTGGGGGAAAGTGGTTTGCCCTGTGACCTTACTTCTACAAACCTAAGAAGATCTGTTGATTTTTCAGTTTGCTCAGCCTTTTACTTGTTAGGATGGAGTGGTGACTTCTAAGTTTTTTTGCATGCCAGATCAGAAACTGGAAGTCTAATTTCTAGTTTAAAACTAGAGTGTATTTACAACTCAGATTGTAATTTTGTAGAAAGAAGTGCCGGAAAGAATAAACTAGAAAACTCCATATTAAATAAAAAACAAATTATGTTTCTAAAAATACTGAAATACAGGAGCTTCTATAATTGCTTACTTCCAGCATTATGAATTGAGCACTGGTGGAGCATGAGTTACACCATCCATCTGTAACTCTTCATGCAGTTTTCTCTCTCACCTTTTAGAGGTTTGAAAACTAAACCCTGACTCACTGGGATAAAGGACAGTAGGGAAAAGACTGGGCTTCTTTCCATTGTGTTGGAGAAGTCCGTATTCAGATCTAATAAGAGCTGAAGTGCCTTTTAGATTGTACATTTGTTTGAGGTTGGCAAGCACTACTGCTTTGGCACTGTACAAAAGGCTGCCCTGGCATCTCCAGTCCTCATTTGTAGGGAGGCTATGAATGTAGGAAGTTTTTCAGTCAAGACATCATTCTGGCCAGGCACGGTGACTCACACCTGTAATCCCTGTACTTTGGGAAGCTGAGGCAGGTGGATCACCTGAGGTCAGGAGTTGACCAGCCTGGCCAACATGATGAAGCCCCATCTCTACTAAAAATACAAAAAGTTAGCCAGGCGTGGTGGTGGGCGCCTGTAATCCCAGCTACTCAGGAGGCTGAGGCAGGAGAATTGCTTGAACCCGGGAGGCGGAGGTTGCAATGAGCTGAGATTGCGCCATTGCACTCTAGTCAGGGCAACAAGAGTGAAACTCTGTCTCAAAAGCAAAAACAGGCTGGGTGTGGTGGCTGACGCCTGTAATCCCAGCACTTTGGGAGCCCAAGGTGGGCGGATCACAAGGTCAGAAGTTCGAGACCAGCCTGACCAACATGGTAAAACCCCCATCTCTACTAAAAATACAAAAAGTAGCTGGGTGTGGTGGGGTGCCCCTATAATCCCAGCTACTGGGGAGGCCGAGGCAGGAGAATCGCTTGAACCTGGTAGGCGGAGGTTGCAGTGAGCCAAGATTGCTCCACTGCACTCGAGCCTGGGAAAAAGAGTGAGACTCCATCTCAAAAAACAACAAAACAAAACAAAACGAAAGACATCATTCTGCCTGCAGTTTGACTGGTTTGGTTTGCAGTCCTGCTGTATTATATCTGCCATGGTATGTAAGGTAATGACACTTGTGTAAACCTGGAAACCACTTTAGAGGTCAGTTGTATTCTGCCTAATTTTGTTGATTGAGAAAGGTATTTCAGGTTAAAGAATGTTGCTCAAGGTTGCACAGCTAGTCAATAAAAAGGCTGGGAATTACATCTTGGTCTGACGCCACAGGTAATTATTTGGTACAGTGCCTCTCTTAAGAGAATTTTTTTTAGAATGGAGCAGTTATGTAAATGTGTTGTTGTATACCTACAAGGCTGATACTACTGACCCCCCAACATCGGTGGGATATGTCACTAAAGGGGTTCTCCTCATAGAGGTGAGGGGTATGTAGTGAACTGTCCTCTTCCTCTTTTCTGGTTCTAATGATAGCCAACCCATTTGAAAGACACTAGTAGGCGTCTTTGCCTCAGGACTAGGCTGTATGAAGTACAGGTATTGATCGACTTACCACCTATGCAACTTATGACCATTCGACTTTACGACCACAGTCGCTAGCCACGACTGCTCCGCGTCTGGCAGCGCAAACGTTGCCCAGCTGGTCATACGACAGTGCGGACTGGCTTCCGGCAGCACTACCATCTCCGCATGCACCATTTCAACTGTACATATAGCCTACTCATGACCAAATCGTGTTACGACTGGTCCGTGGTCCTGACAGTGGTCATAAGTCGAGCACAAGCTGTATATGAACAGTAAAGTTTGCGCATCTGACTATACCCACATTTATAAATGTATTGGTACAACAGTGTGAAGTTACTGGTGTAGGGACTGCTAGTGATCACAACTGTGCTTGAAGTAGATCCATTTCTGCAGTGGTGTTAGTGATTATACAGAGGCAACAGAAGAGGGAGAATTCATGTGTGTTCCGCTTTCTAACTAAGCTATCGCCTCAGCCCATCTTATGTTACTTAGAAGGCAGACCAGATCAGACCTGTGGTGGGTTGGTGACCATTCCAGTCTCATTTCAGATGCTTTATATTTTCATCCTATTGACATGAAACACAAATGCCAGTTCATTAACTCATTTGTTCATTGATAACCATTTCTCAGTGTTCTGGATCTGATAGACGTTTTGGTTTTTTTATCCAAATTGATAATAAGCTGATGTAATATTCTGGTTTGAGGAAAGGATATGTTATGTATAACCTTAAAACGTTCATGAAATTATGCTTTTGGCTGGGCATGGGTGGTGGCTTGCACCTGTAATCCCGGCACTTTGGGAGGCGGAGGCGGGCGGATTACCTGAGGTTGGGAGTTCGAGACCAGCCTTACCAACATGGAGAAACCCCCATCTCTACTAAAAATACAAAATTAGCTGGGCATGGTGGCATATGCCTGTGATTCCGCTCCTCCGGAGGCAGATGCAGGAGACGGGAGGCAAAGGTTGTGGTGAGCCAAGATAGTGACATTGCACTCCAGCCTGGACAACAAGAGCAAAACTGTCAAAAAAAAAAAAAGAAATGTTATGCTTTCAGGTTCCCCCAAAAGAAGTCCTGGTAATTATAATGTAGTTTACATACCTCGTTTCAGCTACTCAGAAGGCAGAGGCAGGAAGATTGCTTGAGCCCAGGAGTTTTGAGACCAGACTGGGCAACATAGCAAGACCTTGTCTCTAAAATATTGTTTTTGATTTTTAAATTATAATTTGTAAGGAAATTAGCCATTAATACATTTTTTAAAAACCATGAGCACTTTTTCCCTTCCCTGAGCTACATTGTGTCATAACCCTTTTGTTTTTCCTTTTTAATCCATAGCTTCTCTGTACTAGATTGACTAATTGGGGTTAAATAAGACATCTCAGTCTTTTCTGTGGTAATTTTGCTAATGAGACTCATAGATAAGCAATGAATCTGTGGCAGCTGCTAAGGCTGTCATCTCTAATTTGTGATCTTTTTGGACTAAGGACTTCTTGCCAAGTGCTTCAGTTTAGGAAGTCCAGGCAATGGGCCGAGCATGGTGGCTTATGCCTATAATCTCAGCACTTTGGGAGGCCAAGGCAGGTGTATTGTTTGAGATCCAGAGTTCAAGACCAGCCTAGCCAACATTGTGAGATCCTGTCTCTACTAAAAATACAAAAATTGGCCAGGCATGGTGGTATGCACCTATAGTCCCAGCTACTTAGGAGGCTGAGGCAGGAGAATTGCTCGAACTCAGGAAATGTAGGTTGCAGTGAACTGAGATCCTGTTCCTGCACTCCAGCCTAGGCAACAGAGTGAGACTCTGTCTCAGAAAGAAAAAAGGAAGTCCAGGCACTAAAAACACTGCTTTAGGGCCAGGTGGAATGGCTCATGTCTGTAATCCTAGCACTTTGGCAGGCCAATGTGGGTGGATCACCTGAGGTCAGGAGTTCGAGACTAGCCTGGCCAACATGACAAAACCCTGTCTGTACTAAAAATAGAAAAAATTAGCCGAGTATGGTAGTGGCACCTGTAATCCCAGCACAGCTACTTGGAAGGCAGAGGCAGGAGAATCGCTGGAACCCAGGAGGCAGAGGTTGCAGTGAGCCAAGATCATGCCATTGCACTCCAGTCTGGGCAGCAGAGTGAGACACCATCTCAATTAAAAAAAGAAAACTGCTCTGGAACACTTGTGGTGAGTTGAGCTTAGGAATCTTTTTTTTTGCTTGCTTGTTTAAGGTAGTGAATTCATTTCTGTAAAAAGATATCCTAATGTAATTTAAATTTCCTCTAAGTCTTGTGTAAGCATTAATAATATTAGTAGCACGTTTGAGTTGTATATCCTTTCACTTCCATTTTAATGAAACTGTGAGATGGATAGGAAATGACTTAGAAAAGTGTAGTGATAAGGATCTAGCATTCTGGTTAATATAAAATTAAATAGATAATTGGGTATGGGATTTGATAATCATTGATCGGCTGACAGTGATTGACATTGTTTTTTTATTTACATTGCCATGCTAGCAAGAGAAGCTTAATCATTTTTTGAGGTGTAAACTAAAATGCATTCATTTAGGATTAAGTTCTTACTCATATCTTCTCTTTCTGAAGGTGCACTTACAGAGTGCTACGATGAACTGGGGAACAGGTACCAGCTTCCAGTCTATTGCTTGGCACCGCCAATCAACATGATAGAGGAAAAGAGTGACATAGAGACTCTGGATATTCCTGAGCCACCACCTAATTCTGGATATGAATGTCAGCTTCGTTTGCGCCTTTCCACAGGCAAAGACCTCAAACTTGTGGTTCGCAGCACAGACACGGTATTCCACATGAAGAGACGGTTGCATGCAGCAGAGGGAGTGGAACCAGGCAGTCAGCGGTGGTTCTTTTCTGGCCGGCCTCTCACCGACAAAATGAAGTTCGAAGAGCTGAAGATCCCAAAGGACTACGTTGTACAGGTGATAGTGAGCCAACCTGTGCAAAACCCAACACCAGTAGAGAACTGACCTGAGCCTGTTGGCTGGCTCCCACATCCCTCTGCTCCCTTTTATTGTTGTTGTTGTCATGTCCTACTCTACGGCGTGAAATTTATTTCACTGCTCTAAATTCCCTATGAATGAATTTAGTTCTGAGGAATTACCAGTGAAAAATTCCATCTGTGATGGAGACCAACAAAAATAATAAAACACAAAGAGCCAGGCTTTGAGACTCATGTAATTACAATTTCTAATTTGAAAGGCAGTTAAGAAATAGATAACCATTTATTTTAAAACAACAACTATGTAATGGCTGTATTTAAATGACTTGGACTGTAAATGAAACATTGCATCCATGAAGGACAGCACCAAGCACCTTTTTGAATACAGAATTTTTTTAGAAAAATATATCAAATTATATAATTTCCAGAAACCATAAATAATAGATATAAAACTTAAGCTTTCTTTTTTCTAATGGAAACTGAAAAGAGCAGTATTTGAGGTTGCTTCTATTCTGTTTTTTTTATTCTTAGTTCGATTAATATTTAGCCATAAATGAGTAGAGACTGGCAAATTGTGCTTTAGTGTTGCTTTCCTCATCCCCACGTGTTGAGCTCCTTATTTACATTCACACTAAATTTTGGTGCCTTCTAGCACATTAGTGGCAGGCACCCTTCTGGAACACTAGGCAATAATTTAGTCAATACAGTCAGGTCTCTGATTTTCAACAGATACTCAGTTGAAAAGCCACTGTCATCTTGCTGCATAAGTATTTTGAAAGGTCTATATAATGAAGCTGTTTTTATATCCAGGCTTAGAAGGTCACTACTATATTGTACCTTCATTGATCTATCTATCCTGCTTGGAACTTTTCATAGCAAACTATACCCCCCAAATGCATGGTTCCTGGGCCAGGAAACACCAGAATCAAGTAAGCTGTTCCCACTACAAGTTAATAAAGTCATTGGTCTACTCCACTTTGCAGGGAGGAGTGTAAGGGAAGCGTATTCTATCTGTGCCTGGGAGAACTGTGCCTATTTTCAATCTTTTAGAGGAGGTTTCAACTCAAAATTTGTAAGTGTGAATGGTTTACTGGTGTCGCATAAACATTAGCAGTGAGACCAAATAATGGAACATTGCTTTATACGTTAGTGCTTTCCAATTCTCTGTTACCTCTAGTCATGGTAGATGACAATTTTCCTCCCTCATCTTTCGTAGCAAAGAGGTAAATTAAGACCCTTTTGCAAGTTAAGATTAGGGGACTGAAAAATCCAGTGAGATAATCTGATTCTTCTATACTATGACTGGAGTAAAGCTGCCAAGAATTAAGTTTAATTTGGAGCCTTTTAAAAGTTGGTTTCATAAGTGAGAAGGAGGTTAACGTGTGACCACTGTACCCCTGAGAATCCTCGAGATGAAAAAGTACAGACAAGAAGGCACTTAACGCTGTTCTCAGTTGGAAAATATCAGCCCTCCACACCTGTTTGGATGTGAAGTGCATTATTAATTTTAATGACAAAAATGAAACTGCTAATTAGTTTAAATGTAACATTTAAATGGTATTACATTTCCTATAGCCTGATTAAATATATCTGTAATTGTAAGTTATCATGTTTCTGAGAGCTTTAACTACTACCCTGTTTTTATGCATTCACTTTAAAGATTGTGGCTATATCTAATTTAAATTTGCTGATGATTGAATCTAAATTCAAGTGAAGACCACAGCATTAATTCCAAAGGAGAACTTTTTTATGTTTAGAGGTGGAGATATTAGGGTATTTCAGTATATTGCTCCTGTCATCAAAGTTTTTGTTCATTTGTGTGCCACATCGAATAGCAGCACTTCTCAAAAGTTTGTCAACTGGAAAAGAAAAAGTGTTTAAAACTATTTTTTCTTAAGGAAAATTGGTGATGTCAATATCTATGATGTCGATTGGTAAAAGGTCTTTTTTGGTTGAGGATTTGAGCTCTCTTTAAGAGTTTATTTTATTTTAAAGGAACATATACTTTGAATAACAATTCTCTGGGCATGTTTAACTAACCTAGGTGGGAAAACCATGGTGCTGTTTAATTGTAAATAGATTGATATAAGATTGGACCAGTACTTGATGTGTATAATTTTAGTATGTAGGGTTTATGTGCTTTTTAAAAAAAAAAAAGTTTCAATTTTTCTCTTTGTCTTTGCCTTTATTATTGGTTTTTAATTGTTTATACTCTCTATATAAGGGTAATTGCCTCATTCGAAGTGCGAAGTGTGAAGGTTTTCCTTTTTTAAAAAAACCTCTGCTTAATAAATAACAGGTTTATTATCACCAAACTTAGGCTCTGCTATGCCAAGTGAAACATGGTCATTTATAAATGTGCTTCATCTTCTGCATTGAAATCTTGGTCTAAAATAGGTTGTTGTTTTTTGTTTTCTTTTTTAAGAATCATGCTGGCTGGGTGCTTTGACTCATGTCTGTAATTCCAACACTTTAGGAGGCCAAGACGGGAGGATCACTTGGTTCAAGAGCCAGCCTGGGCAATGTAGGGGAGACCCCATCTCTACTAAGAATTTAAAAATTGGCCAGGCATGATGGCACACTCCTGAAGTCCCAGCTACTTAGGCTGAGTTTGGAGGATCACTTGAGCTGGGATGTCAAGGCTGCAGTGAGCCATAATCGTGCCATTGCCCTCCAAACCAGGAAAATTTTATGTAAAGTAGGTGATACTTCATAATTTTATGAAGTAGGCGATACATACCCATGGAAAAAGAATCCAAACATACCGAGGTGAAGAGTCTTTCACTCTTGTCGTTCTTCTCCTGTTTCTCCTCCCCAGAGGTAACCAACTTTGACCATCTTCTGGGTATCCTTAAACTTGAGCATGCGTCAGAATCACCTGGAAGCTTATTAAAACAGATTGCTAGACCCTTCCCTCAGAATGTTCTGCGTCATTAGGTCTGGGTGTCGCCCTATCATCTGCATGCTTAAGAGTTCCTGGGTCATGCTGCTGCTGCTGATCTGGGAGGTGCACTCTGAGAACCAGTCTTCTAGTGTATATGGCTATATTCACTCCACCTCATTTTTTTCCATAAATACATATACTATTTTTTTTCTAAAGTGGTAAATCACCTTTTGTTTTTTTCTAAAATGGTAAATCCCAGAGATGATTCCGCATACATCGATCTAGGTCTGCATATGTGGTTCTAGGTCTTCACAGGTGCAGTAGCCCTCCATTGTCTGGGCATGCCACAGTTACATCAGTCTCTTTATTCTGGTCGGCTTTGCTGTTTCTAGTCTTTTGCTACTGCGAACCATGCTGGGATGAGTTTCCTTTTATATAGATAGCATCTTTGTGTCTGTATACATAGATGTAGGAATTGCAATCTATAGATTTATGTGACTTGTCCTCCAAAGTGATTTTACCAATTAATCCTCATACTACAACAGTATGACTGCTTTTATTTCCCTGCACCCTGACCACCTTTCTGATCTTTGACAATCTGATATGTAAAAACTTTGTCCTATGGTTTTTGCCCTGTATTTTCCTTATGAGCAAAGGTTAACATTATACTATATTTTAAGGCCTTTTTTTTTTTTTTCTGTGAATTTTCTGTTTGCCCATATTCCTATTGCTTTTTGGTCTTTACTCTCAAGACTTGTATGTACCTGTTCTATATTAAGGAAATTAGTTCTTTTCTATCAAGTGTTGTCATTTCTTTTGTTTTTGTGGAATTTAGCATGTGCAAATTTTAAGTTTTTCATGGTCAGATCTGTCAGTCTCTTACTCTATGACTTCTAGGTTTTTTTCTTAACCTCAAAAGGTCTTCCCCAATCTGAGATTACAAAAATGTTTCTCTTATGTGTTTCCTTTTTGGTTTCATTGTTAAATGGAGTTTATTTTGGTGAAAGAAGTAGGGTAGCACTTCAGATTTATTTTTCCCAATAGCTACCCCACTTTTCCTTGATATTACTTATTGAATGACATATCTTCTCCTCATTAATGTGAAAAAATCCTTATTTTATGACAAGTTTTTAAGACACTATAGTTTTTTTAATGGTCTTATTAATTGGACAAATTAGCAGATATACATTGTGTCTACCTCCAGCTCTCCAATACTGTGATTGGTGTTTTCACTTACAGAGAGGAAAGAATGAAGCTGATAATCTCCCTTGCTATAGCCAATCTTCTGTGATTTCTGTTTGGGTCCCTTGCAATGCCTCTGATCCTTCTGGTTCTGTAGGCTGCTCAGGTGCGTGGGTGAATGTCCTGCTCAGCAGATGTCAGCACAGTTCATTTGGCTTTTTCTAATCATTGTCTTTGGCATGAGGCTTAAGATGATGGTAAGACATGAACTCTAAGGACTGGTGGAAGATACTGGGTTGGTGCAAAGGTAATTGGAGTTTTTGCCATTGCCATTAAAAGCAGCCTAATAGATGATCTCACTTTATTTATAGTTAGCTTCCTCCAAATGTCTTCCCTCTTTGTAGTGGATATAGATTGTAGAGAAGGCAGTCTGGGCCTAGGCTGAAACTGTAGCCTGGTAAGTACTCCCTCCCATCAGGCCTGCATTCCTCTACCTCTGCAGGTGCTGCTCTCTCCCCAGGGCTCAGGCCACCTGAAAACACTTGGTTGACCAAAAGTTTTAATGCAATTATGACAGAGTAATAATACAGAGTGTTGGTACCGTTCAAAAACATGCCTAAATGTCCACTGTCTAGTAAACTCTACCCTTAAAAGCATGATCCGATGGGTTAGTTCACTGTGGAAATAGTGAAACTTAAGCTGAAGCTTCTACACACATACCTACAAACACACTTAAAATTTTTTGTCATAAAATGTAATTGTGAAAAAAGTCCTAAAGTGGACTTTAGTAGATTGATTTATAAATGGTACTACTAAGTCCCAAAAGAATATCACTTAAGTGATGCATTTGAATTTTTGTGTTGACACTGTTTCAATGTGGGTGGGCCCTTCAGAGAGATGCTCAGTTTCCTGATACCATGCTAGAAGCATCTAGTTTAGGAAGATGCTCCTAAAAGGAAGAGCATTTTAAAAATCTGATAGTTGGGCCAGGCACCGTGGCTCACGCGTGTAGTCCCAGCACTTTGGGAGGCCGAGGTGGGCAGATCACCTGAGGTCAGGAGTTCAAGACTAGCATGGCCAACATAGGGAAACCGCATCTCTACTAAAAATACAAAAATTAGCCAGGTGTGGTGGAGGGCACCTATAATCCCAGCTACTCGGGAGGCTAAGGCGGGAGGAATGGCTTGAACCACAGGTAGAGGTGCAGTGAACCGAGATCACGCCACTGCACTCCAGCCTGGGCAACAAGAGCGAAACTCCATCTCAAAAAAAAAAAAATCTGGCCAGGCACAGTGGCTCATGCCAGTAATCCCAGCACTTTCTTGGAGGATGCATCACCTGAGGTCAGGAGTTTGAGACCAACCTGGCTAACATTGTGAAACCCCATCTCTGCTAAAAATGCCAAAATTTATCTGGTCATTGTGGCAGGTGCCTGTAATCCCAGCTACTCAAGAAGAAGCTGAGACAGGAGAATCGCTTGAACCCGAGAGGCAGAGGTTGCAGTGAGCCGAGATCGCACCGTTGCACTCCAGCCTGGGTGACAAGCGAAACTCCATCTCAAAAAAAACAAAACAAAAATCCGATAGTTGTTTTTTAGCCACCCTAATGGCTTCCAGAGTGGAGGGGAAAACTTTTATAAAATGCTCATTCCTGAAACTTTATTAATCTGATGGGGTTTTAAGTTAGCCTGAATCAGTACCTATAAATGTACCTATTATCTTTGGCCTCTTTCCTCCCTGCCCCCATTCAGAAACAATAAAGGGTATAGTATTTTCATTGCTTTAGAGACCATGTCTGAAAAAAATTTGTATCCGTGGTTACACTTTTGTTTTGTTCTGTGTTTAATAGAGACAGGGTCTCACCATGTTGCCCAGGCTAGCCTTGAACTCCTGAGCTCAAGTGATCCACCCACCTTAGCCTCCCAAAGTGGTGGGATTACAGGTGTGAGCCACTACATCCGGCCATTGTTACCCTTTATGTATTTCAGGACCCCTCTGGAAGACAGGAGAGAGAAGTCTTCTTGAGACTTCACTGTAATTTCTTCCCCCAGAACCACCTCTAGATCCTAAGGCTGTCTGGTGGCAGAAGCCATCGAGGCTGCCACAAGAGGCAGAAATTTATACCCAAGATGAGCCTAGTGGTGCACTTTGGAGCTATGGCTAATCTCTAGCTGCCAGTTTCTGACCAGATAGTGCTCATCTTTCAGTACAGTGGGTAGATGTAGTAGTGTCCATACTTGCTTGCCAAAGGGTGTTTCTCCTTGGAGAATAATTGCAAACTCTTCAACAATTCAAAGGAAAGGCAGAGCACTGTTGTGAAATGCCTTGCATCTTTTTGTTTTGCACAATTCCATGAGATAGTTACCATGATTCCTAGATCAAAGGTCAAGTATGTCGAGTTGCATTTGTTTTTCTGGTACCATCGTGGGGAAGAGAAGTTTTGGCTGCTAAATACATTAGCCACACTTAGAAGCATGAAATCAAAATCCCATCTCTATTAAATATAGAGAGATAGCAATTATTAGCTGTTATTTACAAGTTTAATTTATGAATGACAGTCTTAAGCAGTATTCTTTTTTTTTTTTTTTTTTTAAAGATGGGGTTTCACCATGATGGCCAGGCTGGTCTTGAACTCCTGACCTCAGGTGATCCAACCACCTCGGCCTCCCAAAGTGCTAGGATTACAGGCGTGAGCCACCACGCCCAGCCTGATAAGCAGTATTCTTGTCTGTTGCACATTGACAAAGTGTAATTAAATTTTATTTTTGATATTACTCTGGAACTCATGGAATTTCTTCAGGGCAGTTATGTAATGTATCCTTAAGAAATCCTTGGAGGCCGGGCGCGGTGGCTCAAGCCTGTAATCCCAGCACTGTGGGAGGCCGAGGCGGGTGGATCACGAGGTCAAGAGATCGAGACCATCCTGGTCAACATGGTGAAACCCCGTCTCTACTAAAAATACAAAAAATTAGCTGGGCATGGTGGCGCGTGCCTGTAATCCCAGCAACTCAGGAGGCTGGGGCAGGAGAATTGCCTGAACCCGGGAGGCGGAGGTTGCGGTGAGCCGAGATCGCGCCATTGCACTCCAGCCTGGGTAACAAGAGCGAAACTCCGTCTCAAAAAAAAAAAAAAAGAAAGAAAGAAAGAAATCCTTGGTTTCTAGCTGTATTTCTTTTTCTTTTTCTTTTTTTGAGCTGTATTTAATTTCTTTCCTGAGAAATTTATGATAGAGGGAGACATGGTGATTAATGACATTACACAAAATAGATTTCTGAGCCAATGAAATCCCAGCTTAAAACTTGAAGAGAATCTGCTGAAACTACAATGAGCTACTCAGATAGTGGCTCTAAGCACAGGCACCTAATTGACCTTGAATTTGAATCCCGGTCCTCCCTCTTGTGAGCTATATGTTCTTGAGTAAGTGAGTAAGGCTCTTTTTTTTTTTTAGACAGAGTCTCACTCTGTCACCCAGGCTGGATGCAGTGGTGCAATCTCGGCTCGGCTCACTGCAACAACCTTCGCCTCCCAAGTTCAAGCGATTCTCCTGACTCAGCCTCCTGAATAGCTGGGATTAGAGGCATGCTCCACTACGCCTGGCTAATTTTTTTTGCATTTTTGGTAGAGATGGGGTTTCACTGTGTTGGTCACGCTGGTATCGAAACGCCTGACCTTGTGATCCACCCACCTCGGCTTCCCAAAGTGCTGGGATTACAGGCATGAGCCACCACACCTGGCTTGAGTAAAGTTCTTAATCTTTCTTGGTCTCAATTTTCTCATTTGTACATTTAGGAGAGTAACACCTAATTCATAGGGCCATAAGGATAAATAAAGTCATACATCTGAAGAACTACCTAACCTGGCTGGGCGTGGTGGCTCACCCCTGTAATCTCATCACTTTGAGAGGCCGAGGCGGGAGGATCGCCTGAGGTTGGGAGTTCAAGACTAGCCTGATCAACATGGAGAAACCCTGTCTCTACTAAGAATACAAAATTAGCCAGGCGTGATGGTGCAGGCCTGTAATCCCAGCTACTCAGGTGGCTGAGGCAGGAGAATCGCTTGAACGTGGGAGGCAGAGGTTGCAGTGAGCCGAGATCGTGCCATTTCACTCCAGCCTGGGCAACAAGAGCAAAACTCCATCTCAAAAAAAAAAGAACTACCTAACCCATAGCAAGCACATAATATACAGCAGCTGTCATCAGTAACATTACAGTACAATTGGGTAGAGAGGATTCGTAAGTCCCATGTCAAAAAGATCTTTAAATTATTCAAGGCATAAAAAAATTAAAATTATGCAAGGGCATGTGATAATTATTACCCGGCTGGGCTTAGTTTCTCACCTTTGTAATCCCAGCACTTTAGGAGGCCAAGGTGGGCAGATCACGAGGTCAGAAGTTTCAGACCAGCCTTGCCAATATGGTGAAACCCTGTCTCTACTAAAAATAACAAAAATTAGCCCAGCGTGGTGGCACATGCCTATAGTCCCAACTATCAGGTGGCTGAGGCAGGGAGAATCGCTTGAACCTGGGAGGCAGAGGTTGCAGTGAGCCGAGATTGTGTCACTGCATTCCAGCCTTGGCGACAGAGTGAGACTAGGTCTCAAACAATAATAATTATTGGCCGGGCGCGGTGGCTCAAGCCTGTAATCCCAGCACTTTGGGAGGCCGAGGCGGGTGGATCACGAGGTCAAGAGATCGAGACCGTCCTGGTCAACATGGTGAAACCCCGTCTCTACTAAAACTACAAAAAATTAGCTGGGCATGGTGGCGCGTGCCTGTAATCCCAGCTACTCAGGAGGCTGAGGCAGGAGAATTG
>NW_016107515.1:898113-906118 GCF_001604975.1 Cebus imitator
CTCAGTAATTGGGACATAATTATAGTCTGATTGTAGTCCAGTAGCCAGGAATAGAGAGTCTATTGTAGATGCTAAAGAAACAAGGATCGTTTTTTCTTGAGATGAGGTCTCACTCAGTCACCCAGGCTGGAGTGCAGTGGTGCGATCTCAGCTCACTGCAACCTCCACCTCCCAGGTTCAAGTGATTCTCCCGTCTTAGCCTCCCGAGTAACTGGAATTGCAAGCATGTGCCACCAACCCTGGCTAATTCTTGTATTTTTAGTAGAGACAAGGTTTCACCATGTTGGCCAGGCTGATCTAGAACTCCCGGCCTCAAGTGATCTGTCCACCTCAGCCTCCCAAAGTGCTGGGATTACAGTCATAAGCCATGATTCCTGGCACTTTCTTCCATAAGTTTGGTGGAAAAGTAATTGAGGCTTTTGCCATTATTTTCAATTTGCACCAACTATTACCATGTCAAGTCTAGAGGCTTCCGGCGGGCATCTAAGGTTGTTCACAGTGTGATCATCATTTTCAACCTCAGTTGCCACTTGCTTCCCCAATGTGGATTTCCTCTTTAGATAGGCAGAATTCACATCTTCACCATAGCTTTCTCTTAGGAATTGTTTTTTTTGAGACAAGGTCTCAATATGTTGCCCAGGCTGGCCTGGAACTCCTCAGCTCAAGCCATCCTCCTGCCTCAGCCTCCCGAGGAGCTGGGAGTTACAAGCATGAGTCTGGCATTACAGGCATGAGCCCTCCCGCCTGTCCATGATATAGCATTTAGTTAGTCTACCCTTTCTCTTCAAGGGCGCATAAGTCTCTTAAGATTTTTTCTGATCCTACTGCCATGCAATATGCTTATTTGAGTAGGTTTTTCCCACCCTCCTCCTCACTCATCTCTCCTGTATGTAGTGGGACATTTTTCTCTGCTTATGGAAAGAGACTGGCCACACAGTTGCCACATTTTGGATCTATACGTACATGGTCACCTGTAATGTCAAAGTCACAGAAGAGATCTTTGAGTTCCTGTTTTTGAATATTGAAGAGAAATCTATACATTCCGAAGTTTTTTGGACTGATTATCTGATCCCCATTCAGATCAAGCAGGTCAAAGACAGTCCGGGAATGACGATACATAAACTGTTCTTCCAAATGGTTCTGTTGCGAGAGAAATAGGTAAGATGAGCGACAGTGTTGTCAATGCTGCTTTCTAAACTTGTCTCATCAAGATATATCTTCACCAGCCCCTTCCCAAGAGAGCTAAAAGCAAAAGACAAAATCAGAAGCTCAGAGCTGAAAGTGTTCTGTCATCAATGCAGCAAGTCCCACTTCAGCATCTGCATTCAAAAAGAACTTGAAATCTGCCACATGTAGCAATCAATTCTGCTAGACAGAACTCTGGTTACTATAATGCATTTCCTCACATTCAGTGAAAGTCTTGTGAAACATCATAGCATGGGTGATAAAATGATGACCTTCTTTCCTCAAAAAAATGGGAACTGAGGCCGGGTACAGAGGCTCACACCTATTATCCAGCACTTTGGGAGGCCAAGGCGGGTGGATCACTTGAGGTAAGGAGTTTGAGACCAATCTGGACAACATGGTAAACCCCTGTTGCTATTAAAAATACAAAAATTAGCCGGGTGTGGCGGCATGCACCTGTAGTCCCGGCTACTCGGGAAGCTGAGGCATGAGAATTGCTTGAACCTGGATGGTGGAGGTTGCAGTGAGCTGAGATCATGCCACTGCACTCCAGCTTGGGTGACAGAGACTCAATCTCAAAAAAAAAAAAAAAAGAATTGAACTGGGTAAATACACACTGGAAGTATATATACGGTAAGGAAAGTTTCCACCTTCAGAAAATTCCCTGAGAAAAAGGATCATTGAAGGAGTGAGGCATTTGAGCTCACTGGTGATTCTCTGACAATCACCAGCTACAACGAGTGAAGAAAGGAATGTCGAGAAGGGATAGGATGGCCAAATCTGTCCTCTGTGAGGAGCAGGGGAGTGGGGGAGTGGGAGGGCAGCCACGAGGCTGGGGCTACAGCAGGGAGAGGCTGTTGAAAAACCTGAGCCATTCAGGAACTAAAGCTCATTGTTCTCCCCACCACCCTTTTTTATTCTTTTTTTTGAGATGGAGTCTCTGTCGCTCAGGCTGGAGTACAATGGCGCAATCTCAGCTTACTGCAGCCTCCACCTCCCGGGTTCAAACGATTCTCCTGCCTCAGCCTCCCGAGTAGCTGGGACTACAGGCACACGCTGCCATACCCAGCTAATTTTTGCATTTTTAGTAGAGACGGGGTTTCACCATGTTAGCCAGGATGGTCTCGACCTCCTGAGCTTGTGATCTGCCCGCCTCGGCCCCCTAAAGTGCTGGGATTACAGGCGTGAACCACCTTGCCCGGTCTGCACCACCCATTTTTAATTCCTCTTTTTAGTGAAAGGAAGAAAACCTCTGATACATTCCTAATTCAGTGCTCCTTTTAGGAAGAGAGTGGCAGCAGCCACGCTAACACTTGCCTCGTGAGCCAGCAGTATGCACACCAGCACGTAGAACTGCTCAAAACCGATCTCGCCCACAGCACTCCAGTCCAGCAAGTCAAACACGAGGTTGATCTGTGTCTTATTCAAGTCAGTCGCATGATGAAGGAAGTGGTAGAACAGCACATCTGTTAAGGGGGCAGGTGAGCACATGTGTTGGAAACAGTTCCAAAACGCTAAACAGCTGGGAGCTACATAAACGGTAGTGATGTTGGAAACTTGATCTAGGAAGAACGATGATAACATTTTGTTTCTGGCTTTGCCACTGTGCTTTCTACAATTCCTCAAACCTTCATCGCCCTTGAGCTTGTGGAATAGCAATGGACCTGGAGTTGTGGAGAATGAGATCATGGACAGGGCTTCGCTCCTGCCTCCAGCTCACACAAGTCCATTAGTCTATACCAGCATTTCTCAAACTGTAATGGGATACCAATCACTTGGGGATCTTGTAAAACTACAGATTCTGATTCAAGAAATCTGTTATGAAACCTGAGATTTCCCATTTCGTCAAGCTCCTAGGTGATGTAGCTGCAGCTGGTCTGAGCACCATGCATTGAGCGACAAAGGTGTGCCTCACATAGGAAGCAGCAGAGCTGGGGTTCAAGTGTGAATTTGCTTGACCATGGTGTTTTTTCCATGGTGAAACTCTGTCTTTTGTGCATTAGTTAATGCATATTTAATCATATACATTCAGAAGAAAAAATACTGAAAAACTCTTTAAAGAACTGGGAAGCGCCGGGCCTGGTGGCTCACACCTATAATCCCAGCCCTATGGGAGGCTGAGGTGGTTGGATTACTTACGTTGAGGAGTTTGAGACCAGCCTGACCAACATAGTGAAACCCTGTCTCTACTAAAAATACATAAATTAGCTGGGCATGGTGGCATGCACCTATAATCTCAGCTACTCAGAAGGCTGAGGCAGGAGAATCACTTGAACCCCGGAGGCAGAGTTTGCAGTGAGCCAAGATCGTGCCACTGTACTCCAGCCTGGAGACAGAGTGAGACTCCCTCTGAGAAAAAAAAAAAAAAAAAGAACTGGGAAGTTTTTGTTGTTGTTTTTTGTTTTTTTTCGTTTTCAAGATCTTTTTGCATACCAAGTACAGAGAAGTTTTTTGCCTGCCATTCTACTCATTAATCATAAATAAAAGATGAAAAAAAAAACATGGCAATACACTTACACAGTGTTATGTGGCTGTCTACAATTGTATGCACAAATCACAGTAACAAGGGATTTTTACTTTTATCTACATTGGTTTCCCTTTGCCCACTGATTACAGAAACTATCTCCTGCGTAAGAAATGGCTCCACTGAATACGTAAAACCTGTATGTGTAATGTGGAGTCCCAGCTGAAGCCAGCTAAAAGCACAGCAAATCTGTAGTCACAGTGTCATGATTTGGGGGCTTCTGACATCCCCTTAATGTTCCTTCTCTACACCTCCCTGGATATGAGCACCTGGAAACAACACACCATAATATACACAGTGATGTTTGTGTAATTGCTCCTGGAGAAACGTTTCCATGTGCAACTTAGTAGCCACTTACTAAAGACTATTTTGAGGCTGGGTGCTGTGGCTCACACCTGTAATTCAGCACTTTGGGAGCCCAAGGCAGGCGGATCACTTGAGGTCAGGAGTTCAAGACCAGCCTGGCCAACATAGTGAAACCCTGTCTCTACTAAAAATTCAAAAATTAGCCAGTGTGGTGGTGCACAGCTGTAGTCCCAGTGTTTGTTATTATTGTAATTATTATTCTTGGGAGCTGAGCCCCACTTAGGCATTAACTCTGGAGACCCCTTAGCAAGACTTCTTATCTGTCAAGTGGGAAGAGTTTGAATCTGATGAGCTACGGGATCCCTTCTACTTATTAATACTTGTGAATGACAAAAAAAAAAAAAAAAAAAAAAAGGCTGGGTGTGGTGGCTCACGCCTGTAATCCCAGCACTTTGGGAGACCAAGGAGGGTAGATCACCTGAGGTCAGGAGTTCAAGACCAGCCTGGCCAACATGATGAAACCTCGTCTCTATTAAAAATACAAAAGTTAGCCTGGCTTGGTGGCGGGAGCCTATAATCCCAGCTACTTGGGAGGCTGAGGCAGGAGAATCGCTTGAACCCAGGAGGTAAAGGTTGCATGAGCCAAGAGGGCACCACTGCACACCAGCCTGGGCGACAGAGTAAGTCTCCGTCTCAAAAAAAAAAAAGAAAACAAAAAAAAAGGCTGCAGATCTCAACTGTGCTCGTTGAGTTCACAAACACATAGAATTCCAATTAAAGCACTTTAGGTTCTTTTCAGGACTGGATAGAAATAAGGAATCCTACCTATTCACTTGCTCTGACCGCTGAGAGAGAAATGCTATTTGTGAGTAAGGGGTTTCTCCGTCGTTATTTTAAGGGTTCGTTCAATCTTTAAAAACAAACAATAAAAAGGGGACACCTTCTTTTTCTCTTTAATAGAGATTTACGTACAGTGCGTTGCCAAATCTTCACAATAACCCTGCCTTGATAAAGCAGCTGCAGGGGACCTGGTTGTAAATAAAAGGTTAACATGGAAACATGGGCTCTCTGCCTGCCAAGCCCACACTGAGTCTCGCTGGGATGCTTGAGGAGAAGAGTCTCAGCTCCCTGGTAACCAGTTCACTCCCTGGTGATGCAATACCCAGGAGATAATGCCATGCTCAGGTCGGGTCACAGAGGGACTGGAAGGGTGAAGGCACAGCCTTAGTGTTTGCCCTCCTGTGGGGGAATGACTTAAGGTTTTGGAGATTTGGGTGAGCCAGAGTCTGCTGCTTTCAAAACAGTCATTTATTTAAGAAAGACAGAGTCTCACTCTGTCACCAAGGCTGGAGTGCAGTGGTGCTATCTTGGCTCACTGCAACCTCCGCCTCCCAGATTCAAGCGATTCTCCTGCCTCAGTCTCCCGAGTAGCTGAGATTACAGGCGCCCACCGCCATGTCAGGCTGACTTTTATATTTTTAGGATAGACAACGTTTCACCATATTGGCCAGGCTGGTCTCCAACTCCTGACCTCAGATGATCTACCTGCCTTGGCCTTCCAAAGTGCTGGGATTACAGGCATGAGCCACCGTGCCCAGCCTTTTTTTTTTTTTTGTCATTCACAAGTACCTATAAGTAGAAGGTAGACGGGATCCTGCAGCTCATCAGATTCAAACTTCCCACATGACAGATTAGAAGTCTTGCTGAGGGGTCTCCAGGGTTACTGCCTGAGTGGGGCTCAGCTCCCAAGAATAACAATTACAATAATAACAAACACTTATTAAGTCCTTACAATGTGTCAGACACTGTGCTAAGCATTTGCCATACATTATCTCATTACCTTTTTTTTTTTCCAACTTTGAGATGGACTCCATTATAAGAAGCCTCACCTTGGCCGGGCGCGGTGGCTCAAGCCTGTAATCCTAGCACTGTGGGAGGCCGAGGCGGGTGGATCATGAGGTCAAGAGATCGAGACCATCCTGGTCAACATGGTGAAACCCCGTCTCTACTAAAAATACAAAAAATTGGCTGGGCATGGTGGCGTGTGCCTGTAATCCCAGCGACTCAGGAGGCTGGGGCAGGAGAATTGCCTGAACCAGGGAGGCGGAGGTTGCGGTGAGTCGAGATCGCGCCATTGCACTCCAGCCTGGGTAACAAGAGCGAAACTCCGTCTCAAAAAAAAAAAAAAAAAAAAGAAGGCTCACCTCTAGATGAGGAAAATGAGACTTGGAGAGGTGATGATGAGGTATCAACACCACCAAAGAATAACAGGTGTTGACCAGGATTCCACCACACAGCCTGCAATTCTTTCCTCCCCACTGAACTGTCCCAGCGTCAATTCTCAGTTGGCAATTTCTCTCTGTGCTTCAACTAGAAGATAAAAGATTTACTAACAGACTGGGCACAGTGGCTCACACCTGTAATCCCAGCACTTTGGGAGGCTGTGGTGGGTGGATCACCTGAAGTCAGGCGTTCGAGACCAGACTGGCCAATATGGTGAAACCCTGTCTCTACTAAAAATACAAAAAATTATCTGGGCGTGGTGTGGGCCGCCTGTAACCTCAGCTACTCGGGAGGCTGAGGCAGGAGAATCACTTGAACCCAGGAGGCAGAGGTTGCAGGGAGCCGAGATTGTACCATTGCACTTCAGCTTGGGTGACAGAGCAAGACTACGTCTCAAAAAAAAAAAAAAAAAAAAAAAATTTACTAACAAAACAATTTCTGGCTCTGCAAGTTTTCCCGCACATTAGCTAGAAATCAGGTAAGGACCCAGAGGAGACATGTCTGGAAGTACTGACCATTCAAGGTGTTCTTGCCGTGAACATCTAGGAGGTGAAAATATTCCAACAAAGCCCTCACATTTCTCACAGATAGTAAGCAGTGTACTTTGTCCAGATAGAGGTACCACAGAAAGGATCCTTGCTTCAGTCTCATCTTAGTATTCTGTAAACTGAAGGCTCTGGCAACCAGAAATAGAATAGAGAATCCTGCCTCAGAAGTAGAATGTTGGACAGAGTGTCTGAAACCTGGCAGCAGTAAAGGTAAACACGTGAGAAGAAACAGTCAAAAAGTAAAATTGCTGCTTAATTTTTCCAGCTATGCTATAGATATCTGTTGTCTGAAATCTCTTGCTAACGTGATTATCCTTATGTCACTAAAATACAATTATTTCTAAGATCCACACAGAAATGAATGAGAGAATGTGCTACACAGGAAAACTGCTACAAAGCCCAAGTGGTTTTCAGAGCATTTATAGCCTAAAGCATTTATTAGAAACAAGAAATATTGAAAAACACACAGAAAAGTACTAAAAGAACCTAGAATAAGTACAATAAAATAATGTCAAAGAGGAGGAATCTCCCTTCCCTTCCCCTCCCCTCCCCCCCTCCCTTCCCCTCTCTTTTTCCTTTCTTTTTGAGACAAGGTCTTGCTCTGTCACCCAGGCTGGAGTGCAGTGGGGCGATCGCTGCTCATTGCAGCCTCCACCTCCCGGCCTCAGCAATCCTCCCACCTCAAGCCCCCAAGTAGCTGGAACCACAGGCGCGTGCCACCACACCAGGCTAATATGTGCACTCTTGGTAGAGATGGGGTTTCTCCATGTTGCCCAAGCTGATCTTGAACTGCTGGGCTCAAGCAATCCACCCTCTTTGGCCTCCCAGAGTGCTGGGTTGACAGGCGTGAGCCACCATGCCTGGTCTTCATATTTTTAAAAAGCAAAAATAATCAAGTAAAATTGGTTTTAATAACATTTTATCTCATCTGACACAATGGTTGTCAAAGAAAATTTTAAAAAAGAATAACATTTAATCTAACCCAATATATCCAAAATATTCATTTCAATTTGTAATCAACGTTTTTTTAAAAATTAAAATCCAGGGGCCGGGCTCGGTGGCTCAAGCCTGTAATCCCAGCACTTTGGGAGGCCGAGGCGGGTGGATCACAAGGTCAAGAGATCGAGACCATCCTGGTCAACATGGTGAAACCCCGTCT
>NW_016107515.1:906281-910234 GCF_001604975.1 Cebus imitator
ATCACATCTCAGTTTGGACTAGTTACATTTCAAGTGCTTAACAGTCTTGTATGCCTAGTGGCTATCATACTGGACAGCACAGATACATAGACCAGGGCTAGACGCAGTGGCTCACACCTGTAATCCTAGCACTTTTGGAGGCTGAGGCAGGTGGATTACTTGAGGTCAGGAGATTGAGACCAGCCTGAGCAATATGGTGAAACCCTCATCTCTACTGAAAATACAAAAATTAGCCGGGCACAGTGGTGGGTACCTGTAATCCCAGCTACTCAGGAGGCTGAGGCAGGAGAATTGCTTGAGCCTGGGAGGCAGAGGTTGCAGTGAACTGAGATTGCACCACTGCACTCCAGCCTGGGTGACAGAGCGAGACTCCATCTAAAAAAAAAAAAAAAAAAGAAGCTGGGCGCAATGGCTCACGCCTGTAATCCTAGCACTTTGGGAGGCTGAAGCAGGTGGATTACAAGGTCAGGAGTTCGAGTCCAGCCAGACCAACATGGTGAAACCCTGTCTCTACTAAAAATACAAAAATTAGCTGGGCATGGTAGTGCGAACCTATAATCCCAGCTACTTAGAAGAATGAGGCAGGAGAATCGCTTGAACCCAGGAGGTAGAGGTTGCGGTGGGCCAAGATCATGCACACCACTGCACTCTAGCCTGGGCAACAGAGTGAGACTCTGTCTCAAAACAAAACAAAACAAAACAAAACAGATACACAGAATAATTTTTCTAGGAAAACTGACTTATAAAGGAGTTTAAAACCTTAATCAACCAATAACCATAAGAGTAACTAAAAATCAGTAATGAGGCCAGGCACAGTGGCTCACGCCTGTAATCCCAGCACTTTGAGAGGCTGAAGCAGGTGGATCACCCGAGATCAGGAGTTCGAGACCAGCCTGGCCAACATGGTGAAACCCCGTCTCTACTAAAAATACAAAAATTAGCTGGGTATGGTGGCACATGCCTGTAATCAATCCCAGCTACTTTGGAGACTGAGGCAGGAGGATCGCTTGAACCGGGAGGCAGAGGTTGCAATGAGCTGAGATTGCACCACTGCACTCCAGCCTGGGTGACAGAGTGAGACCCTATCTCAAAAAATAAAGTAAAATAGGCTGGGTGCAGTGTCTCATGTCTGTAATCCCAGCACTTTGGGAGGCCGAGGCATGTGGATCACCTGAGGTCAGGAGTACAAGACCAGCCTGGCCAACATGGTAAAACCCCATCGTTACTAAAATTAAAAATTAGCCGGGAGTGGTGGCGTGTGCCTGCAGTCCTGGCTACTCAGGAAACCCAGGTAGAAGAATTACTTGAGCCCGGGCTGATTACAGTGAGCCGAGATCACGCCACCCCACTCCAGCCTGGGTGGACAGATCGAGACTTTGTCTCCACAAAAGTAAATCATCAATAAATTAATTAATTAAAATAAAAACCTGCCAGGGCGTGGTGGCTCATGCCTGTAATCCCAGCACTTTGGGAGGCAGAGGTGGGTAGATCACGAGGTCAGAAGTTCAAGACCAGCCTGGCCAACATGGTGAAACCCCATCTGTACTAAAAATTTAAAAATTGACTGGGCATGGTGGCATATGCCTGTACCCCCAGCCACCTGGGAGGCTGAGGCAGGAGAATTGCTTGAATTGGGACCCAGGAGGTGGAGGTTGCAGTGAGCCAAGATCACGCCACTGCACGCCACCCTGGGCTAAAGGGCGAGACTCCATCTCAAAAAAACAAAACAAAACAAAAAACACTAAAGGCTGAGTGTGGTGGCTCACACCTGTAATCCCAACACTTTGGGAGGCTGAGGCAGGAGAATCACCTCAGGTCAGGAGTTCAAGACCAGCCTGGCCAACATTTTGAAACCTGGTCTCTACTAAAAATACAAAAATTAGGCCAGGTGTGGTGGCTCACGCCTGTAATCCCAGCACTTTGGGAGGCCGAGGCAGGCGCATCATGAGGTAAAGAGTTTAAAACCAGGCTGGCCAACATGGTGAAACCCCATCTCTACCAAAAATTCAAAAATTAGCCAGATGTGGTGGTCCGCGCCTGTAGTCCCAGGTACTTGGGAGGCTGAGGCAGAAGAATTGCTTGAACCTGGGAGGCAGAGGCTGCAGTAAGCCGAGATCACACCACTGCACCTTAGCCTGGGTGAAAGAGTGAGACTCTCTAACAACAACAACAAAAAAATTCACGGTTCTCTTTCCCAGAACACAGGGAAGAGACGCATTGCTGCTGAGGGGGTCGGGGGAAAGGTGTCATATTTAACTGCATTTCTCCATTATATTAGTTAGGGTGAGTACTTGTTCTGTGAAAGGGCCGTCTATGCAAAGTGACCCCTAAACACAGAAGGAGCTGAGAAACCAAATTCAGTTTGTTGGTAGAGGGTGATTTATTGGGGAACTTACAGGCAGCAGCATGGTCCTGGGTGGCCATAGACATACAGAACTCTGCCCCACTACTCACCAGACCCAGGGCTCACCTACCATGGGGAAAGGAGGTATGTGCTCTAGAGACAATGAAAGGCAATCCCCCAGGAAAGGCAAGAAAGCTATGTGCATCACAGCCTATAATTTGTATGATAATATCAAGGTTGTGCTGATCTAAAGGCAGGATTCATAGTGAGTACGTGTTCTTTCACTAAAGGACAGTAAATAAAGTAAGAATCAGGGGTCATTCGTGGGACTGGGGTTACTTAGAAGTCAACGTGGCAGATTAGCATCCAAGATGGAGTCACTTTTGTCTCCACAGTAATGCAGGACAGGTCTCTGGGTGGCCCTGCACAACCCAGTTCACATTGATTTCTCATTTGGATTCTCAAGAATAAATGTAGAATGTGCAGTGAATACAACCTGAGATAAGGAGAGGCTGGCCAGAATAACCCGAGCGCTGTTCCTGTCTCCGCCTAGAAACAGAATGGCTTCAATGCTTTAGCCCAGCAAGTCATGCTCCCCAGGGCATAAAACCCAAGGCCGATTTAGTCATGTTTCCCCTGGGTGTAAAACTCAAGGCGGGGCCCGTGTGGTGGCTCACTCCTGTAATCCCAGCACTTTGCGGGGCTGAGGTAGGTGGATCACCCGAGATCAGGAGTTCGAGACCAGCCTGGCCAACATGGTAAAACTCCATCTCACCTAAAAATACAAAAGTTAGCTGGGTGTGGTGGCAGGTGCCTGTAATCCCAGCTCCTCGTAGGCTGAGGCAGGAGAATCGCTTGGATCTGAGAGACAGAGGTGGCAGTGAGCTGAGATTGTATCACTGCACTCCAGCCTGGGCAACAGTGAGACTCTGTCTCAAAAACAAAAACAAAACAAGAAAAACCCTTAATTTTTTTTGAGTGGGCTGCTTTCCCTCAGGTGCAGTGGAAGTGGGTATGCACAGAAAAGATTCCAGCCCATGCAGTTTTTCTGACCCTTGGGGGACTGGTTCACATGCATCCTAGGCTGCTGCTTATCTCTAAGTAATAAACCCATTTCATGTAACTTGTGTATGGGTGTTCTGTCTTACTAGACTCAAACAAATTGGTAACCAGTTCACAGTAAACCTGCTTCACAAGTACTAATGACTACTGTAACAAACAATTCCCTGCATATCAGAGCCAACTCTTTTTCCAATGCCAGTGAGACAGAAATAATACAGGTCACAGGAGAATAGAAAATTCCAGGCAGCAGTTTCACATGACGAGCAGAAAGGAAACCTGAAGCAGGCTGAGTGCGGTGGCTCACACCTGTAATCCCAGCACTCTGGGAGGCCGAGGCGGCTGGATCACCTGAGGTAAGGAGTTCAAGCACAGCCTGACCAATATGGTGAAACCCCATCTCTACTAAGAATACAAAAATTAAGGCCGGGCGCGGTGGCTCAAGCCTGTAATCCCAGCACTTTGGGAGGCCGAGGCGGGTGGATCATGAGGTCAAGAGATCAAGACCATCCTGGTCAACATGGTGAAACCCCGTCTCTACTAAAAATAC
>NW_016107515.1:910576-911660 GCF_001604975.1 Cebus imitator
AAAAAAAAAAAATACTGAGTTAGCCATGCGGGATGTCTCCCACCTATTATCCCAGTGCTTTGGGAGGCAAAGGTGGGAGTATTGCTTAAGGCCAGGAGTTTAAGAACAGCCTGGGCAACGTAGTGAGATGTTGTCTTCACAAAAAAATTAAAAACTTGATTGGGCGTGATGGCACATACCTGTAGTCCTAGCTGCTTGGGGGGCTGACACAGGAGAATTACTTGAGCCCAGGAGTTTGAACCTCAGTGAGCTATGATCGTGCCACCGCACTCCAGTCTGGGTGCAAACAAAACCTTAATGTCTTCATAGCTTAATACAACAAAGATTGATTTGTTTATGTTATAGATTGGCAGGGAGGATTTTCTCATGTCTTTAGTCAGGGCTTGAATGATTTTGATCATTAAGATGATACCAGTGGCCTAGGGGAGGTCCCCAAACTCCAGTGAGCAGAGATCGAACCACTGCTCTCCAGCCTGGGTGACAGAGCAAGACTCTGTCTCAACAACAACAAAAAAAGGAAACCTGAAGTAGCTGCAGAAGCTAGGAGTCAAAAAGACCCTCAAAAACAGGGTGTGGGCCCAGCTGGCTAAGAACGCCTGGACCACACGCTGCTGGACTTGACTTATTTTTCTCCTAGGGCCTCATTATCCTCCCATTAACATACAAAATCGGCCGGGCGTGGTGGCTCACGCCTGTAATCCAAGCACTTTGGAGGCCAAGACGGACAGATCACCTGAGGTCAGGAGTTCAAGACCAGCCTGACCAACAGGGTGAAACCCCGTCTTTAAAAAACAAAAAAAGGAAAGAAAAAAAAAACAACATACAAAGTCACACATCCACCACAGCTGGTAGTTCCAGCAACACCCATATGTGGTGGAAAAATGGGTGGCACCATCATTTCAAGAAATCTCCACCTTTTTTCCAGGAATCTCCATGAATAGTACACCTTTTGGTTAAAGAAACTCGTGGGCCGGGTGCGGTGGCTTAGGCCTGTAATCCCAGCACTTTGGGAGGCCGAGGTGGGCAAATCATGAGGTCAGGTGTTTGAGACCAGCCTGGGCAACATGGTGAAACCTCGTCTCTA
>NW_016107515.1:913380-915500 GCF_001604975.1 Cebus imitator
TAGTAGAGACGGGGTTTCACCATGTTGACCAGGATGGTCTCGATCTCTTGACCTCGTGATCCACCCGCCTCGGCCTCCCAAAGTGCTGGGATTACAGGTGTGAGCCACCGCACCTGGCCTTTTTTACCTTTTTGAGACAGAGTCTCTCTCTCGCCCAGGCTGGAGTGCAGTGGCACGATCTTGGCTCACTGCAACCTCCGCCTCCAAGGTTCAAGCAATTCTCCTGCCTCAGCCTCCCAAGTGGCTGGGATTACAGGCACCTGCCACCATGCCCAGCTAATTTTTTTGTATGTTTAGTAGAGATGGGGTTTCACCATGTTGGTAAGGCTGGCTGGTCTCGAACTCTTGACCTCAGGTGATCCACCTGCCTCCGCCTCCCAAAATGCTGGGATTACAGGCGTGAGCCACTGCGCCTGGCCAAAGTCAATGATTTTTATATGCTTTCCCAAATTGACTAATGACACTGAGCATTGTTATATGTGCATATTTGTCATCTGTACACATTGTGTATCAATGTGAGAATAGGACAGACATTTCCTGTCTCAGACCTACAATGTACTTCTCCAAGGAACCATGGTATTATTTAGTAAAAAATTGTATTTGGAGACCATAATCTGTGCTCTGCTTGACTTTTTAGCCTGTGAGCCTGTTGACTCTGTTTGATTTCTTGGCCTCTTTTTCTAAGTTCTCAGGGAACTTGTTCCGGCAAAAGCCTAGAACAAGAAACCACTACTATGAGACTGTGATTTATAATAAGCAATATACATTTGGTCTTCCCTAGTTCCTGACACGCAGCTCATAAACCCTGTAATTTCCTGTGGTAAGAGCTAGAAAGGTGAAAGAAGCCTCTTTTGTTTTCATTCATAAAAAGCACCCCCCCCCGATTAAATTTTTTGAGATGGAGTTTCATTCACTCTTGTTGTCCAGGCTGGAGTGCAATGGCGGGATCTTGGCTCATTGCAACCTCTGCCTCCTGGGTTCAAGTGATTCTCCTGCTTCAGCCTCCCAAGTAGCTGGGATTACAGGCGCCCACCACCACACCCGGCTAATTTTTTGTATTTTTAGTAGAAATGGGGTTTCACCATGTTGGCCAGGCTGGTGTCGAACTCCTGATCTCAGGTGATCCACCTGCCTCAGCCTCTCAAAGTGCTGGGATTACAGGTGTGAGCTGCTGCGCCCAGCAAAATCCCCTTTTAAACACATCTGAATTTATGTTAATTCGGTGACTTTCAGAAATCAACAAATGGGGAGCTGGTTGCCAGGGGAACCAACCCTGTGACTAAAAGGCTAGCACTTTCAGCACCCCATATAGCTGACTTCCAGGGAGGGGACAGAGGCTGGAGATTGACTCAGTCACTAATGGCCAATGATTTAATTAATCATGGCTATGTAAGAGCCCTCCGTAAAAGGCTAAAAGGACAGAATTCAAAGAGATTCTGGATTGGTGAGTCCAGAAGAGGTGAACAGGTGGAGTTGCTGGGAGAGTGGTGTGCCTAG
Source organism: Cebus imitator (assembly GCF_001604975.1). Lineage (NCBI taxonomy): Eukaryota > Metazoa > Chordata > Mammalia > Primates > Cebidae > Cebus > Cebus imitator. The sequence goes on from NW_016107515.1 coordinate 914,878, forward strand.
AAAGGGCAAAGAAGGGCTGGGCGCAAAGTTTCTGGATACAAAAATCACTGTATAAAATTAATAGCATTTCTGGCTGGGCTTGGTGACTGACATCTGTAATCCCAGCACTTTGGGAGACGAGGTGGGTGGATCACCAGGTAAGGAGTTCAAGACCAGCCTGGCCAACATGGTGAAACCCTGTCTCTACTAAAAATACAAAAATTAGTCGGGTGTGGTGGCACATGCCTGTAATGCCAGCTACTCAGGAGGCTGAGGCAGGAGAATTGCCTGAGCCCAGGAGGCGGAGGTTGCAGTGAGCCGAGATCGCGCCATTGCACTCCAGCCTGGGTAACAAGAGCGAAACTCAGTCTCAAAAAAAATAAATAAAATAAATAAATAAATAAAATAAAATAAAGGGCGAAGAAACTCCCAGGCTGCCATGGTGGCTCACTCCTGTTATCCCGGAAATTTGGGAGGCCAAGGCAGGATTGCTTGAGGCCAGGTGTTTGAGATCAGCTTGAGTGACATGGTGAGACCCTGTCTCTACAAAATAAAAAATAAGCCAGGCCTGTAGTCCTAGCTACTTGGGAGGCAGAGGCAGGAGGATTGCTTGAGTTCAGGAGTTTGAAACTGCACTGAGCTAT
>NW_016107515.1:915517-925932 GCF_001604975.1 Cebus imitator
GTTTCACCATGTTGCCCAAGCTGGCATTGAACTCCTGACCTCAGGTGATCCACCTGCCTCAGCCTACCAAAGTGCTGGGATTGATTACAGGCATAAGCCACCGTGCCTGGGCTTATTCTTGATTTGATTTCTTTATTGCTTACTGGTTTATTTAGGTTTTTATTTCTTTTTTTTCTTTTTTTAATTAAAGACAAGTTTCCATCATATTGGTCAGGCTGGTCTCAAACCCCTAACCTCAGGTGATCCGCCCGCCTCAGCCTTCCAAAGTGCTGGGATTACAGGCATGAGCCACCACGCCCGGCTAGGTTTTTATTTCTTTTTTTTTTTGAGACAGAGTCTCACTCAGTCACCAGGCACCAGGCTGGAGTGCAGTGGCGCAACCTCAGCTCACTGCAACCTCCGCCTCCCCGGTTCAAGCCATTCTCCTGTCTCAGCCTCCTGAGTAGCTGGGACTACAGGCACGCACCACCATGCCCAGCTAATTTTTTTGTATTTTTAGTAGAGACGGGGTTCCACCATGTTGGCCAGGATGGTCTCGATCTCTTGACCTTGCGATCCTCCTGCCTCGGCCTCCCAAAGTGCTGAGATTACAAGCGTAAGCCACTGTGCCCGGCCTGGTTTTTATTTCTTATTGAAGTTATTTTCACCTATCATTTATATTTTCTTCTCAATAATTACCCATTTCATGTAAATTAAAACATGTATTTACATAAATTTGTCTAAAATATCACTTTGTGATTTTCAAAATATCTACAGTATCTAATATTATGTTCCCTTTTCATTTTTGTTTCTTCCAGTGAATATTTCTTTCACCAATTCTTTTTTCTTTTTCTTTTCTTTTTTTTTTTTTTTGAGACAGTCTTGTGGTGTTCCTCAGGCTGGAATGCAGTGGCACAATCTTGGCTTACTACAACCTCCGTCTCCCGAGTTCAAGTGATTCTCCTGCCTCAGCCTCCCAAGCAGTTGGGATTACAGGCACGCACCACCTTGCCCAGCTAAATTTTGTATTTTTAGTAGAGCTGGGGTTTTGCTGTTTTGGCCAGGCTGGTCTTGAGTTCCTGACCTCAGGTGATCCACCCAGCTTGGCCTCCCAAAGTACCTCAATTACAGGCGTGAGTCATAGCGCCCAGCCCTTTTTTTTTGTCCTTTGACTAGTCTGTCTATTAGTTATTTCAAAGAAGTAGCATTAATTCTATTGAACCTCAATGTGTTTCTTACAATGCTTCTGAGGTATAATTTACACATAAGATTTATCCATTAACAAAAATGAAAGTTTACGATTCAGTTATTTTTGGCAAATTTACCAAGTTATGAAATTGTCACCACTGCACAGTTTTAGAACATTTTCATCACCCCAATTAGACTGTTTATTGTTCATGTACAGTTAATTCCCATTTCACACCAGCTCCAGGCGACCATTAATCTACTTTCTGTCAGTATGGATTTGCCTTTTCTAGACATTTCATATAAATGGGAATTTGTAGAACACAGGGCCTTTTGTGTCTGGCTTCTTTCACTTAATTTTATTGAATGAACCTCTTTATTTTTATTTCTTATTTATTTATTTTGAGACGGAGTCTCACTCTGTCGTCAGGCTGAAGTGCAGTGGTGCGATCTCAGCTCACTGCAACCTCCGCCTCCCAGGTTCAAGTGATTCTCCTGCCTCAGCCGTGCCAGTAGCTGGGACTACAGGCGCACGCCACCACGCCCAGCTAATTTTTGTATTTTAGTAAAGACGGGGTTTCACCATGTTGGCCAGGATGGTCTCGATCTCTTGACTTCATGATCTGCCCGCCTTGGCCTCCTAAAGTGCTGGGATTACAGGCATGACCCATGGTGCCCGGCTCCCCCCTTCCCACGACCCCTCCTGGAAGCTCTCAGAGCTTGTCAGAGTCTTCTGACCTTCAGAGCCCTCCAGGCCTACAACATTCTAGGAAGTCAGAGCCTTCATCTCCTAGCATGGAAACAACCTTCTTGGTCTCCCCACCGCCTTCGTATAGTTGGCTAAATGTTCTGAAACAAATGAAAGACCTGTCTTTCAGCATGTCCTGGGAGGTTCAGACAGCGCTTGACTCAATGAGAACAGTCAGCGTTGAGTGGCATTTCCTTCCTTTAGAGATAAAGACACTCTACAATTCCAGGCACTCCTCAACTGTGGAAGCATTCTGGACGGCCAGGACACCCTCTGCGCCGACCACTACCAGCATCGCAGGCTTCTTTAGCTGGCTTTTCCAGTGGAAAACCGTGCTTGGTGTTTGCACACCGCTCAAGGGATATTTTCGAACAAAGCATCGAGGAAGGGGCAAAAATACATCACCATGGCCGTTCTCTGGGGTTGGGGATATTGAAGTGTGGCATTAGCAAAGACTCAATTAGTTTATGAGAGAGGGTCCCCAAAATAAACCTTGCAGACTGCCTGTCCCTCCGCCCTCTCCGTAGATTCAGGATGTTACAACCATCTAGAGCACATACAGGCAACAGTAGCAGTGAAGTGGCTCAAGGGGCCGGGATCCAGGATGAAGGTGCTCAAAGAAGACTTGAGTTTGATCTGTATGTAGTGCACTCATCTATTTTGAAACCGGGAAATTAAAAATTAAAATAAAGTATTTACTATGCAAATACATCTGCAAACCCATCATGAAGTAAAGATAAATCAGTGCCAAGGGAGCTCTTTCTCCCAGCCCTCTAATCCTGGCAGGTTTGCGGATCGCGGAGGGGAGCCCCTGGAAAGGCGGGCCTGCAGGGACTCGCGGCGGCTGCCCGGGCGCTCCCCATCGCACACTAGGAGGCAGCACCGCGCCGAGGAACCCGCAGCGGACTGGAAGCCGGGGTGTACGCCCCGGGCGAGTGCCCTAGCCCGCTGGCGTCCCCATCGTTAAAGTGGGGGCGAGGGCAGCCTCGCGGGACAGCTGCGGGAGGATTAAATGAACGAGTGCAGGTTCACCTTCTGGGAGCTGACTGCGATCCGTGGGCGCTCGCGAAATGCCAAGTCGCCGTCCCGCTCGCTCCCACAAAAGTTTTGGGAGTCACGCGGCGTGGCGGGAGGGCTCCTGAGACCTCGAGCGGTCACACCCAGCGAACCCCGAAGCTTCTCTAAAGCCCAGCCCGCGGCTCGCGGCGCGGTGTATGCGGGGACTACAGTTTCCAGGGTGCCCTGCGGCGACGGGCGGAGCCAGGGAGCACCCGCAGCCAATTAGGGGGTCTCGGGGCGCTGCCGGGGAGATGCAGGTGGAGCCCGGCCGGTGGGCGGGCGAGGGGACAGTCCCCCGGAACGGGTCCTGGGCTCTCGCGGGCAGGGCCGGCCGGGGCTGCGGGGCCGGCACGAGGGAGGCGGCCCCGGGGACCGGACAGGGCGGGGGCGGGGACGCGGCCGCCTGGGCGGTTCCGGGTGCTCCAGGCGCGGCGCTGCCCGAAGCGCACTTGATCGAGGTCGGGCTGCGGGGAAGGGCGGATCTGGGGAGAACCCCGAGAGCCGCGGCGTCCTCCAACTCCTCCTCCTCCTCTTCCTCGCTGCCGCCAGAGCAACAGCCAGAGCCCGAGCCTGAGCCGGCGCCACCGCGCCCCTGGCCATGGCTTTCGCCAATTTCCGCCGCATCCTGCGCCTGTCTACCTTCGAAAAGAGAAAGTCCCGCGAATACGAGCATGTCCGCCGCGACCTGGACCCCAACGACGTGTGGGAGATCGTGGGCGAGCTGGGCGACGGCGCCTTCGGCAAGGTTTACAAGGTGAGGGCGCGGAGGTGGGTGGCCGGGCGCGCGCCGAGGGGCTCCGGAAGGAAGGGGCGCCAGTCCCAGCCCCGGCCAGCCTGACTCTGGTTCTGAGGGCTGAACTCGGGGTTCCTGGCTCCCGTCCCGGTGACTCTTGTTCTTTGGGGGGAACAGCACTCGGCCCGGCCGAGTCCCCGTGTTCTGGGCGCCCCCTCCGGGCACTGCTGCCGCCCCCGCCCCAGCCTGTTTCAGAGCACTTCCTGTGCGTCCAGCACTGCGCTCGGCGCCGCACGGGGAGACAAAGGGGCGCTGACAGGACCTCAGCATCCGAGAGGGCCAGTCGAGGCACCTTCCGGGGACCTTCCGTAAAACTGAGATACGGGGCACACTTTTTAGAAAGAGAGACCACACAGATGCTGTGGGAATATCGAGGCGACGGGGACCGAGAAACTCGGCTGCGCTTGGAAGGGTTGGGAGTTGGGGACACATCTGGAGATGAGCCAGAGACTGGGTAGGGGGGCGGGATGGCCTCTGGAGTGAGAGGTGGGGCCGGGCAGAGCGGGAGGTCCGGGTTTGGTGAATGCCGAGCCTCGGGGAACAGATTTGATTCCGTCGGTCTGAGTCACAGCTGGGGAGTCTCCCAGTCTGCAGTCACCTCTCCCTTAGAGGAAGACAGGGCAGAGAGCTTTTGTGGAGTGGATGGGGCAGAGCTGATTGAATCTAGAGAAGTGAGACAAGAGGACGTTGGTTTCTGTTGCTGGGAGCTAATTCTGAGGTGCTGAATTGTTTTAGGGAGCCAACACCTACAGCTTGATTCCCTCCTTTCCCCTAAGAAAACTTTTACTGGGAGACTCCCACTTGTTAAATTCGTGTATATCTCCAGGAGAGCACTCTCTCCTAAGCCACCATTCTCTTCCTTGGGGCTGCTGTAGCTTGTGGGCCACTCTGACCCCAGGATTGCCCTTCTAGGAGGCTGGACCACAGAGAAAGCTTCTCCTCTGACTTGAAAGTGGGCTATCGTCTAGTTACCAAAATTATTCCTAGGTGACCAATGATAGCATCGTTTGGGAGCTTGTGAGAAGTGAAAAATCTCAACTGGGAGCGGTGGCTCACGCCTGTAACCTCAGCACCTTAGGAAGCCAAGTTGGGCAGATCACAAGGTCTGGAAAGGGAGAACATCTTGATCAACATGGTGAAACTCCGTCTCTACTAAAGATACAAAAAAATTAGCTCGGTGGGGTGGTTCGCCCTGTAGTCCTAGCTACTCCGGAGTCTGAGGCAGGAGAATTGCTGGAACCCAGGAGGCAGAGGTTGCAGTGCGCCGCGATCGCACCACTGCACTCCAGCCTCGGCGACAAGAGCAAAACTCGGTCACACACACACACACACACACACCCACTAGAAGTGAACAATCTCAGGCCCAGCTCAGACCTGCTGAATTAGAGCCTACATTTTAATAAGATCCCAGGTGATTCCTAAGCAAATAGGTTTGATATGTACTGCCCTAGAGACTTGGAGTGGGGGCAATGTTTTTCTTTTTCTTTTCTTTTTTTTTAGACAGGGTTTTCCTCTGTTGCCCAGTCTGGAGTAGAGTGGCATGACCTTGGCTCACTGCAACATCCGCCTCCTGAGCTCAAGCGATTCTCATGCCTCAGCCTCCTGAGTAGCTAGGACTACAGGTGCACACGACAGTCTGGCTACATTTTGTGTTTTTTGTAGAGTTGGGGTTTGGCCATGTTGCCCAGGCTGGTCATGAATTCCTTAGCTCATGAGGTCAGTCTGTCAGCCTTCCAAAGTGTTGGGATTACAGGCGTGAACCATGGCACCTGACCTGGAGTGGTGGCAATTTTGAGACCAACCAGGCCCACCTGGTGCCTCTTTTTTTTTTTTTGAGATGGAGTTTCACTCTGGCGAGCAAACTGGATTGCAGTGGTTTGATCTCAGCTCACTACAGCCTCCACTTCCCAGGTTCAAGTGATTCTCCTACCTCAGCCACCATGCCTGGCTAATTTTTGTATTTTTAGTAGAGACAAGGTTTCACCATGTTGTCTAAGCAGATTTCGAACTCCTGACCTCAAGTGATCATCTACCTGCCTTGGGCTTCCAAAGTGCCAGGATTACAGGCGTGAGCCACTGTGCTTGGTCCGGTGCCTCCTTTGTTACCTTACCACCTTCCGTCTGAGCCCACACTTCCTGTTATGGGCGGGGGTGAGGTCTTGTGATGAGAGGCAGTGTTTTTGGACTGCCCCGATTTGCTGTCCTCCTGCACCTGAGGGCCTTGTGCATATTTGAGGGCAGCCAGCTCACCCTCTCCTCAGCACACCTTTTCTTTACTTTTCTCAGAGCTGCATCTTCCTCCTAGTGGCACCACAGAATGGTCCTCAGCCTTGTACCTCTCCCTGGACAGTGTCAGTGCCCTTGCCTGACTTAGAGCCTACTCCTGAGCTGTGCTCTGACTGCCATGAAGGCAGCTGGACCTTTGGTCAGCTCACCACAAGACCCACTTTCTCCAGAATGTTCAGTTGGTGTTTATAGTGTATGCTGTTTGCTCTCAATGTTTTTTTTTTTTTTTTCTTTTTTGTTTCTTCATTAGGGAAATGAATTTTGTTTCTTCAGTTGCCTTCTTGTCCCCTTCCCTGCAATGTATCCTGGCTTCATAGGGTTCATCTTCCTTTAAACTTAAATGCAGAACTTGGCTTTTATGCTGGTAAGATTTCCCCTTGTCATTTTCAGTTGTGTTTCCGCCTGCTTTAGCCCCGTAAGACTCCCCTGCTACTCTGAAAGTTTCATACAAAGGAACTCATGCAGTTCACAAGCTATACCGTCTCCTCTTGGTTCTCCAAAACATGTGGAAAGTCAGTTTTTTGAAAAGTGACTCCAGGGCCAGGCGCCGTGGCTCACCCCTGAAATCCCAGCACTTCAGGAGGCCGAGGTGGGTGGATCACTTGAGGTTAAGAGTTTGAGACCAGCTGGGGCAACATGGCAAAACCCCAACTCTACTAAAAATGCAAAAATAAAAAATTAGCTGGGCGTGGTGGTACATGCCTATAATCCCATCTACTTAGGAGGCTGAGGCAGGAGAATTGCTTGAACCCGTGAGGCAGAGATTGCAGTGATAAGATCAAACCACTGCCCTTAAGCCTGAGTGACAGAGGGAGACTCCACCTCAAAAACAACCACCACAACAAAAAGGTGACTTTAATTCTCAAAGTTGTGAGCTGGCTCCACCACAGCCCTCTCCCCCTACCTCTCTGAATCCACGATTTTCTCTTAATTAAGGGAGAGCCAGACCAAGAGAGCTATGTGATGGCTGATAGACCTGAGCAATCTATTCTATTACCTACTTGGCCTTAGCACGTGCCCCTCTGACCTAAGCCAACCCCATATGCCTTGGTGCCCAGAGAAGAGAAGGGACTAGCATCCAGAGCTCTGGGCCTCAGTTGAACACTTTTTCCTTAGTCACCAGCTAAGGAAGACCCATCCTGGATCAGAGATCACTGTCACCCAAGCTGCCTTCCCTGGAGAGGTGCTATTGACTCACCCCTCCTGGCTGAAGTCGAAGCAGGTATTGCTTTTACTAAAGACCCCTCTAATCAAGGACCACGACTCCTGCCCACGTGGTTTGGTGGTTCCCTGGCCTGGTCACTGAAGTAACCCAAGCCAAACATTCCATCTTGGTTTTGTGGTTGGAACCAGAGATTCCGTTTTGACATGGCACCTGAGAAAGCAGTTGGCAGGGAGCTGAGGAGGGACCACCAGCAGTACTGTTTTTCTTCTGACAGCCTAAGTGATGAAGGCTTCCTGAGGTCTTTCCTGGCCTTGGAAATTCGAATTTGTCAACACTGTTGGGGAGGACTCTAAGATTCCAGATTTCCTGATGAGTCTTCACATTAGCAGTCTCCAAGATATCAAGCCTCGTTTTTCCTCTTCTCCGTGATAAATCTTTATCTATCTGCCTCGGGAGAAAGATAGGAAGATAGGATTGATTTTGCGCAACTCATTCTCACCCAGTCCCTCTGTGATTGCAAATTGGTTTCAAAAGAAAACCATTCTTAGTTCATTGCTAGAATACAAACTGGGCTGGGTGCAGGTGTGGTAATCCTAGCCTGTACACTTTTGGAGGCTGAGGTGGGCGGATCATGAAGTCAGAAGTTCACGACCAGCCCGGCCAATACGGTAAAACCCCATCTCTATTAAAAATACAAAACAGGCTGGGCGTAGTGGCTCACGCCTGTAATCTAAGCACTTTGGAGGGCAAGGCGGGCGGATCACCTGGGGTCGGGAGTTCAAGACCAGCCTGACCAACCTGGCGAAACCCCGACTTTAAAAAAACAAAAACAACAACAACAACAACAAAAATACAAAACATTAGCCTGGCATGTTGGCACATGCCTGTAAGCCTGTAATCCCAGCTACTCGGGAGGCTGAGGTGGAAGAATCGCTTGAACCTGGGAGGCAGAGGTTGCAGAGAGCCAAGATTGTGCCTCTGGCACTCCAGCCTGCACAACAGAGAGAGACTCTGTCTCAAAAAAAAAAAAAAAAAAAAAGTAAAGCTTACAAGCTATTTGGTTTTAAAATTCTTATCACTGAAAATAATCTTCATTTTGAAGAGGAGGTAGAAAGGGGAAAAAGTGATAGGCTGAGTGGGGGTTGATGGCTGACTTCAGTGGGGTGTGCTTGCTGTTACGGCAGCGGGCAGCACGGGCACTCATGCATCCAGTGTGGACAGGGAACATGAGAAATGAAAGGAGGCTGGGCCGATGGTAGTGGGTTATCAGACCTTATTAACATTAGTGTCACTAAAGTTGATATACAACCCCCCACTGCTAAATTTGACTGGCTTTGAAAAATAATAATTAAAAAAAAAAAAAGAAATGAAAGGAGTTGGGTTAGCAGGCTGAGATGATTTTTCTGCTTCTTTTTGTTTGTTTTTAGAGGCAGTATCTTACTCTGTCACACAGACTGGAGTGCAGTGGCACCATCATTGCTCACTGTAGCCTCAAACTCCTGGGCTCAGGGGATCCTCCTGCCTCAGCCTCCAGAGTAGCTGTGACTACGGGCACATGCCACCACACCTGACTAATTTTAATTTTTGTAGAGATTGGGTCTCGCTATATTGTCCAGGTTGGTCTTTTTTTTTTTTTTTTTTGAGACGGAGTTTCGCTCTTGTTACCCAGGCTGGAGTGCAATGGCGGATCTCGGCTCACCGCAACCTCCGCCTCCTGGGTTCAGGCAATTCTCCTGCCTCAGCCTCCTGAGCAGCTGGGATTACAGGCACGTGCCACCATGCCCAGCTAATTTTTTGTAGTTTTAGTAGAGACGGGGTTTCACCATGTTGACCAGGATGGTCTCGATCTCTTGACCTTGTGATCCACCCGCCTCGGCCTCCCAAAGTGCTGGGATTACAGGCTTGAGCCACCGCGCCCGGCTCCAGGTTGGTCTTGAACTCCTACACTCAAGTGATCCTCCTGCCTCAGCCTTCCAAAGTGCTGGGATTACAGGTATGAGCTACTGAGCCTGGTATCCTTCTTAAGAATTGCTTTGCCAGCCTGAGCAACATGATGAAACTCCATCTCCACCAAAAATGCAAAGAATTGGCCGGGCACAGTGGCTCACACCTGTAATCCCAGCACTTTGGGAGTCCACTGCAGGCAGATCATGAGGTCAGGAGTTCGAGACCAGCCTGGCCAATATGGTGAAACCGAGTCTCTACTAAAAATACAAAAATTAGCTGGGCATGGTGGTGGGCACCTGTAATCCCAGCTACTCGGGACGCTGAGGCAGGAGAATCGCTTGAAACTGGAAGGGGGAGATTGCAGTGAGCTGAGATTGCACTGCTGCACTCCAGCCTGGGCTAACGAGTGAAACTCCATCTCAAAACAAAATAATAATAAAAAAGTAGCTGGGCGTGGTGGCATGGGCCTGTGGTCCCAGCTACTCAGGAAGCTGAGGTGGGAGGATCACTTGAGCCTGGGTGGCAGCAGTTGCAGTGAGCTGAGATCCTGCCACTGCACTCCAGCCTAGGAAACAGAATGAGACCCTGAGACCCTGTCTCAAAACAAACAAACAAAAAAGAGAAAATTGCTTTGGTTTTGATTTTTTGTTTTCAAACTTTTTTTTTTCAAGATGGAGTCTTGCTCTGTCACCCAGCCTAGAGTGCAGGGAGGCAGTCTTAGCTCGCTACAACCTCTGCCTACCGGGTTCAAGCAATTCTTCTGCCTCAGCCTCCTAAGTAGCTGGGATTACAGGTGTGCACCACCACGCCCAGCTAATTTTTGTATTTTTAGTAGAGACGGGATTTCACCATGTTGGCCAGGCTGGTCTCAAACTCTTGACCTTGTGATCTGCCCTCCTTGGCCTCTCAAAGTACTGGGATTACTGGGATGAGCCACCAAGCCCGGCCTTTTTAAACCTTTAAAAAATTTATTATTTTGCAAAATTGGGAGTTTACCAAACAAATAGCAACAATTAAAAAGAAAAAAATTGCTCTAGGTTCTATCAATGTCTGTTGACATTTTGATGTATTTCCTTCTAGACTTTTGATGTTATGGTGAAATTTTTTTTTCCTGCTTGGTTGTAATCATATATGTATCTATAGTGTTTTATGGTATCTTTCATTTCTAAACTGTATTGTTCTAAATGTTTCACACATACCTTCTGGGATGGCTCAGGGCCCTCTTAATCCTAATCTTTTTTTTTTTTTTTTTT
>NW_016107515.1:925982-937580 GCF_001604975.1 Cebus imitator
ACAGTGTCTGGCTCTGTTGCCCAGGCTGGAGTGCAATGGCACAATCTTGGCTCACTGCAACCTCCGCCTCCCAGGTTCAACTGATTCTCCGGCCTCAACCTCCCAAGTAGCTAGGACTACAGGTGCATGCCACCATGCCCAGCTAATTTTTGTTTTTAGTAGAAACGAGGTTTTGGCATGTTGGCTAGGCTGGTCTTGAACTCTTGACCTCATTTCATTCACCTGCCTCGGCCTCCTAAGGTGCTGTGGTTACAGGTATGAGCCATAGCCCCTGGCCGTCTTGACCCCAATCTTATTGGATATTTAAGTAATTATCTCCCCCTTATTATTATTACCGTTATTTACTATTAAGAATTTAAAATATGGCTGGGTGCAATGGCTCACACCTGTAATCACAACACTTTGGGAGGCCAAGGTGGGAGGATCACCTGAGGTCAGGAGTTTGAGACCAGCCTGGCCAACATGGCGAAACCTTGTCTCTACTAAAAATACAAAAATTAGCCTGGTGTGGTGGCAGGAGCCTGTAATCCCAGCTACTCAGGGAGGCTGAGGCAGGAGAATCGCTTGAACCCAGGAGGCGGAGGTTGCAGTGAGCCGAGCTCGTGCCACTGCACTCCAGCCTGGGGGATGGAGCAAGACGCTGTCTCAAAAAAGGAAAAAAGTTTAAAATAGATTAAATAATCATATGCCAGGCACTGTGCTAGGCACTTTACTTAATATGTAATAGAAGACAATTATGCCTTTGTAAAAACCACAGAGCTATGCAAAATCATGCAGTAAAAACTAGAGGTCTTATGGGAAGAATGGGGTTGAGAGCACAGCACTCAAGAACTTCATCAGTGGCATCTTTTAAAAAAAGTTCAGAATCTAAAAACCAGTAGTGCAGTTTTACACAAGTTACGTGGAGAAGACACACACACACACACATGCTGCAGTAAGTAGGCATTTTACTTAAAAAAGATGCGCCACATGGGTGGGTGTGGGTGCTGGGAAGGCAGCAGTGTGGGAGGCTGTGGAAGGAGCTGCATGCGTGTATCATCTGATGGCAGATGCACATGGGTGGGGCTCAAAGGTGGTTGATGGATGTTGGAGGTGTGTGCCTGTGTGTTTTGTGCATTCCTTCAACACCCAGATCAGCTGAAAGCAGTTTTCTGCATTCACCTATTGCGTCACTTGTTTCTGTACGTAAGCAAACACAACCTTAGCTAATGCTAAGAGTCACTCCCTAGCATGTCGATGGTGTTGAAGCAAAGGTGGCAGGTTCAAAATAAGGGTTTTCACAGAGCTAACTATATCTTGATGAACAGCTTTGTATAGTTCTTGCTGTATTTTATTTTATTTGAGACGGAGTCTCACACTGTCCCCCAGACTGGAGTGTAGTGGTGTGATCTCAGCTCACTGCAACCTCTGCTTCCTGGGTTCAAGTGATTCTCCTGCCTTGGCCTCCTGAGTAGCTGGGATTACAGGTGCCCACCACCGTGCGCAGGCTTATTTTTGTATTTTTAGTAGAGATGGGGTTTTGCCATGTTGGCCAGGCTGGCCTCGAACTCCTGACCTCAGGTGATCTGCCCACCTCCTCCTCCCAAAGTGCTGGGACTACAGGTGTGAGCCACCATGCCCGGCCTAGGCTAGACTTTCAAAGGGAATTACTACGTCAAAGCGTATGCCTAATGGAGGGTGATTTTAAAAATAAAATGAGATAAATTAATACAGGTCCCTTTTGTCTCTTGCTATTGCTGAGTCCTCTTAGACCCCTCAAGTACACAGGGGGCCTTGGCAGCTGCTGTGCAGAGCTTAGATGCCCCTGCTGTGTGCTGGCTTTAGGAGTGATGTGACATTCTGCCCTCCCTGCCTGGTTGAGGGGAAGCCCAGGTTAAGTGAGGCAGGAGCCTTCCCAGGTCTTCTTGCCCCTCCCTGGGCCAGGGGCCTTCTCCTTTCACCTCCTCTCCTGCCTACTAGTTTGAAAGCCTGGGTTTCCGCTTCCTCCGGGGCTGCCCAAGGTCTCAGCGGTCCCCTCCTCCTCCGGAAAGAGATCTGCCCTCAGGCAGTAACCTTATTTCCGCTCAGCCAAGTATTTTTAAACCCAAGTCCATGCTATTGTGAGTGGGTTTCTGACTTGTGACTCAGCCCCCAAACGAAGGGGGTCTGAACTTCCTGGGGATGACTCCCTTCAAGGGAGTCTGGCTTCTGTGTGGGGACGTGCCTGCAGCCTTCGGGACTGATTTCACGCTGGCCATTATGGGAATTTTTTGGCTGATGCGAAAGCAAGCAAGGGGAAGGGACTGAAACAGATGGACCCACCCTCCATCTAGGACTCTCCTGTGGCCTGGCCTCCTGAGGTTACCTAGACTGGGGGGGGTCTCCAGGGGCTGTCACCCCGTAGACCCCAGAACAGCCCTGGGTGGTCACTCCCAGGCCCACTGCTGTCGAGGGTAGTGGAACGGTGGTGTTGAAGGGAAGAGATTTGGGGCTCAGTGGGGTCTGGGTCCCAGTCCTGGCCCTGTTTGAACCCCACGTAGGCAGCCACCTCCTCCTCTGAACCTGAGTCTTGTGTCTGTAAAATGGAGTTGGTTACAGGGCTGAGAGGAATGGAGGAGGTGATGTGTTTAGCGTCTGATCCCCACCCAGGAAGGGCTCAGGAAACTATGATGAGGTGTTATTATTGGTGCTCTTGGTGTCCGATGGAGAAGTTCCTGACCCGCCACTATGTCTTGAACCGGGGACAAGGCCAGATACTTCAGTGTTCATAGCATAGCCCTCATGCCAAGGCTTCCTCACCTGGCATGACTGGCATTTTGGGCGGGTTGTTCTTTGTGATGAGCTGTCCTGCGCATTATAGGGTGTTCCACAGGATCGCTGGCTTCTACCCGCTGGATGCCAGAACGCCTCCTCGCAGTTGTGGCAACCAAAAGTGTCCCCAGACATTGCCACATGCTCCATGGGGGAGGGAGGCATAATGGCTCCATCTGAGAACCACTGCCTCGTGCAGATGAATGAGACTGGTCTCAAACTCCTGACGTTTCTTTATTCAGCCTGGCTGACAAGAGTTTGCTGAGCTCCTGTGCCAGGTCTCTGGGTGTGCAATGAAAGACGGGCCTTGCAGCCAGAGAAGCTGGGGTTTGCATCCTGGCTGTCCCATGTAGCCACTGTGTCCTTTCAGGCGATTGGCTTGTCTCAGCTTCCCCATGAGTACAGTGGGGCTGACTACACCCTCGGGAGCTATTCTGGGAATTGCATCAGTAGCTCACACAGCGGGTATTCAGTTGTCCACAGTAGGTGCTCAGGATAAGAAGGTGGCCTCCCCTGCTGCTTCCAGTGTTGTGGGGGAGGAGACAGGAAGGCGCTGCGTGCCATGAGGGTTGTACAGGGACAAACAGGCAGCCGGCCATGAGTGGGGAAGCTTCCACCTGGTACGGCAGGCGGGATGGTGATAAGGTGGAGAAGGAAGTCCAGGCCAGGAGAGAGGCTGTCCCATTGGGGCCCGGCGTTGCTGACTGCTGGCTGTTTGACCCCATGTGGCCCAAAGATGAGGCCATGCAGTGTGGCCCCTGTGGGAGTTGAACTAAATTTAAATTGATTGCCAGGATTTTTAAATGAAGAGATTTCACAGAAAATCCCAGATTTCTGTCTTCTCTGTAAGTATCAGATAAGCTGGTCCTGGGCCAGGCACGGTGGCTCACGCCTGTAATCCTAGCACTTTGGGAGGCGGAGGTGGGTGGATCACCTGACGTCAGGAGTTGGAGACCAGCCTGGCCAACATAGTGAAACCTCGTTTCTACTAAAAATACAAAAATTAGCCAGGCATGGTGGGACACACCTGTAGTTCCAGCTACTCGGGATGTTGAGGCAGGAGATGCACTTGAACCTGGGAGGTAAAGGTTCCAGTGAGCTGAGATCGCACCACTATACTCCAGCCTGGGCAACGGCAAGATTCTGTCTCAAAAAATATATAATAAGATAAGTTGGTCCTTTCTGCATCTGGGCCAATGATGCTGTCCAAGGGAGTGTCACACAGGCCACACAGGCAATGGCAGGTTTTCCAGTCATCTCTTTCAAATCAGAGGAAAAATAGGGAAATGAAGTTCCATGGTATATTTATCACTTCAGCATGTGATAAATGTGAAATTAAAGCAATGTGCTAAGTCATTTTTCATGCGAAGTCTTTGAAATTGGTGGGTGTTGCTCTTATGGCACATCTCCCTCTGCGTGGCCATGTATCAGGTGCTCGACAGTGACAGGTGGCTAGTGGCTGCTGTGTTGGGCATGACAGATCTGGCCTCTAGTGTTTCCTCCTCAGACCCAGTGGTCATTGGATTTGGGAACTGAGCATGGCCAAGGGCAGGGCCAGATCTGCAATAGCATTTGGGGGCGTGGCTCATTCAGGTTGCCATACAAAATACCATACACTGGGTGACTTGCAAACAGTAAACATTGTATTTCTCATGGTTTGGCAGCTGGGAAGTCCAAGATCAAGGCTCTCACAGAGTTGGTGTCTAGTGAGGGCCTGCTCAGCTTCATACATGGTGCCTTCTCGCTGTGTCCTCACATAGTGGAAGGGACAGTGGGAGGGCTAGCCTTCTAGGGTCTTTTTAAAATTTTTTTTAGGACAGAGTCTCACTTCTTCGCCCAGGCTTGAGTGCAGTGGCATGATCTCAGCCCACTGCAACCTCCATCTCCTGAGTTCAAGAGATTCTCCTTCCGGCCTCAGCCTCCAGAGTGACTGGGATTACAGGCATGCGCTACCATGCCTGGCTAATTTTGTATTTTTAGTAGAGACAAGGTTTCTCCACGTTGGTCAGGCTGGTCTCGAACTCCCAACCTCAGGTGATCTGCCCACCTCTGACTCCCAAAGTGCTGGGATTATACAGCCGTGAGCCACCGTGTCCAGCGCCTGGCTCTACCTCTTGCAGGTTGGGTGATCCTGAAGAATTTACTTATCTCTGCCTCAGTTTCTTAAGCTGTGAAATGGTGCTGGTAATGGTACAATCGCATAGTGCTGTTGGAAGATGAAATGAGATAACCCATGGAAACCACTTGGTCTAGGACACTGGAAGAAGTCACATAAGTGTTAGCTCTAGATTGTTTATTGAGCACTTAACAGCCACGCCCTGTGGTTTCCAAAGTGAACAAGGTAGACGAGCAGGGAGTTGACTTTTGCTCAGTTCTTATCTGTCCGTCATTTATTCTTCTATCCCCATGAAAGGCAGGGGGATACCCTCACTCCACACCTGATGAAGCAGAGGCCCGGAGAGGTACAGTGACTTACTGAGGGTCACACGGCTTTTTTATGGCAGAGCTGGGACTTGCACTGAGATCTCTCTGGCCAGGAGCCCGTCTCTTTTCTCCTGCAAAGCGCAGAGAGAAAAACAAAGGGGCTTGTTGGGCAGTCCACGGTCGCTTCAACGCGGTGTCTGCTCTTGGCCTTGTGGTTTCTGTGCCCAGGAATGCCACCCTTCTTTGCAAGCCTGCCTCAGCTGGATGGCGATGGATGGTGACCTCTCATGCAGAGGAAGTGGTGAGGGGTGTAGGCAGGACTAGCACAGGAAGTGGCAGGGGAAAGGGGTGGGCGCCAGGGCAGGGAAGCCAGGTGCTCCTGGGGCCCCTCCTGGCACCCTGTGGGTGGGGCTGCTGGGACTGAAGCTGCCTGCAGTGCAGGGTGTCTCCGGGTCCCGTCAGCGGAGCAAGGAGGGCAAGGAGGGCGGGTGCCGAAAGGACTCCTCCTCCCTTCTCCCTCTCTCCCCCACACTCACCTTCCCCTTCACTCTTTCTCTTCCCCTTTCTCTCTGCTTCCCCTGTGATGCATTTTTCTCCTTCTTCCTGAATAGCTTACTGATATTTTCTTACTCACAGGCCATACCAGGGCTAGCACAGTGGGTCACGTCTGTAATCCTAGCACTTTGGGTGGCCAAGGGGATAGCCTGAGGCCAGGAGTTCACATGCAGCCTAGGAAATATAGGAAGACTATCTCTTCCAAAAAATGTAAAGTTAGCCGAGTGTGGTGGCTCATACCTGTAATCCCAGCACTTTGGGAGGTCAAGGCAGGCGGATCACCTGAGGTCGGGAGTTTGAGACCAGCCTGGCCAACATGGTGAAATCCCGTCTCTACCAAAAATACAAAAATGAGCTGGGCGTGGTGGCAGGTGCTTGTAGACCCAGCTACTCCGGAGGCTGAGGCAGGAGAATCGCTTAAGCCCAGGAGTTGGAGGTTGCAGTGAGCCGATATTGTGCCACTGCACTCCAGCCTGGGCTACAGAGCAAGACTCCATCTCAAAAAAAAAAAAAAAAAGTAAAAATTATCCAGGTGTGGTGGCACCAACTGTAGTCCTAGCTACTCTAGAGGCCGAGGCAAGAGGATCACTTGAGGCCATGAATTCAAGGCTGCAGCAAGCTGTGATCACCCCACTGCACTCCAGTCTGGGCGACAGAGTAAGACCCTGACCGAAAACAGTAACAACAAAAAACAGGCTCTGCCGGAGCCAGAATTAGACACCTAAGACTTGGGGGGAAGGATTGGGAAGAGGAGGCCCTTGACCCAGGCACTGGTGACTGAAGAGTTAACTCCAGCCAGCCTGGGTTGGGCGGTGGAAGGTGGTGGAGGCCGCTGGGGCCTCTGGGAGGAGCTGAGGTAAGCACGGCTCCTTTCTGCTTCTGGACGGGTTCCCCTCCTGCCACTGTGACTCTGCACAGCTGTCTCCTCCTCATTCTCGGGCTCTCAACTCAGATTCCCTCCTCAGAGAGGCCTGTCCCTCCGTGACCATGGTGGCAGCTCCCTGTAGATTTCCTTCAGGGCGGTTGTTACAAACTGGGATTCTCTTGAGTGTCTCCTTGTTTATTTTCTGTCCTCCCCAGCAGATGTGAAGTCCCTGAGGGCAGGAAGTGATCCTTCTTTTTTGTCCCTGGCATTTGGAACAGGGCCTAGGAGGGTAGATGCTCAGTTGATACCTGCTGAGCTGCAGGCGTGGGGTGGCTTACACCTGTAATCCCAGCACTTTGGGAGGTCGAGGTGGGTGGATTACTTGAAGTCAGGAGTTCGAGACCAGCCTGGCCAACATGGTGAAACCCCGTCTCTATTAAAAATACAAAAATGGCCGGGCGCGGTGGCTCAAGCCTGTAATCCCAGCACTTTGGGAGGCCGAGGCGGGTGGATCACGAGGCGAAGAGATCGACACCATCCTGGTCAACATGGTGAAACCCCGTCTCTACTAAAAATACAAAAAATTAGCTGGGCATGGTGGCGCGTGCCTGTAATCCCAGCTACTCAGGAGGCTGAGGCAGGAGAATCGCCTGAACCCGGGAGGCGGAGGTTGCGGTGAGCGAAGATTACGCCATTGCACTCCAGCCTGGGTAACAAGAGCGAAGCTCCATCTCAAAAAATTAAAAATAAGAAATACTTGCTGAGCGAATGAAAGGATGAGTGAGTGAATGCCAGGCCTCGCTTATTCCCTCCTTCTGGGCAGGCCCCGCACTGTGCTTATGATGTGACTGCCCTCGGGAGGCCACGCTGTGGTTATGATGTGGCGCTGGGATCAATTCTGAGCTTCCTCCTAGCTTCCCTGCCTGTTTCCTGTGTGACTTTGGGCAAGTCACCTCACCCCTCTTGAGCTGTGACATCTTAATCAAAACAGCACTTTGCCCCAGATTGATGCTTGTGGCCAGCCCTTACTGTTCTGCCTGGCACAGAAGATGCAAATGTGGCTGTTGTGACTGTGATTGTTCTCATTTCTGCGGGGTGACTTCCTGGGCCTTGACAGAGGCGATTTCCTTGAGGCCCTGAGCCCCTCCCTTGCCTGTTACACTGGAGGGTGCTTCTGGGTGGAGGCGTGTGAAGGGTTCTGGGATCAGCCTGAAGTTTGTTGATTTCTCTCTGTTATGAGGATAAAAGAGGACTGCCTCCCAGCCTGGAGCCTGCACAGGGCCAGTGGGGGGTCTGGTGGGAAGAGGGTAAGGTCTCCGCTCTGGGCCTGCCCCAGGGTGAGTTGTAGCTAAGCACACCAGCAGTGCAGCATTCATGCCCTGGAGGAAGAAGCTAATGCTGGTGCCTCGCTTCCTTTCTCCCCCCTTCTTGGAAAGCTCCGCAGTCTTGTCTGGGAGCCCAGGCTTGGCCCTCTGAGGCAGCTGCCACTGTCAGAGCCAACACTGTCAACCAGAGGCAATGACCCTGTCAGTGCTGGCGAGCCTCCCTGAGATTCTTTCTACCCTTGCTTTGCGTCTTAGTGGGTGCTGATGCTGGGCTGGGGAAGCCTGAGCCCCTTCTTGAGACCCCTTCTTTCTTAGGGCCCTCACCGTCCTCCACTCCCCCTCCCTCACTCACTTTGAGATGACAGGAAACTCATCTCTGGGCCGGGGAGAGGTGACTGGGTGCCTCTGTTAATGAGGAAACTGGAGCTCCAGGCGCTGGTGCCGGCCTCTGGTCTGGCTGCAGGACCATCTATGGTGGCTAGTGGAAGACCCCTGAAGCACACCCTCCACACGGGCTCCTCGCCTCAGAGGTTTCTTTTCTCTTTTTTTTTTGTTTTGTTGAGGCAGAGTCTTACTCTGTCGCCCAGGCTGGAGTGCAGTGACATGATCTCAGCTCACTGCAACCTCTGCTTCCTGGGTTCAAGCGATTGCCCTGCTTCAGCCTCCCAAGTAGCTTACAGGCAGGTGCTACCATGCCCTGCTAATTTTTGTATTTTTAGTAGAGACAGAGTTTCACCTTATTGGCTAGGCTGGTCTTGAACTCCTGACCTCAAGTGATCCACCTGCCTCAGCCTCTCAAAGTGCTAGGATTACAGGCGTGAGCTACCACGCCTGACCACCTTAGAGGATTTTGACTTGGGGATGCTATTCTTCTTATAAGTGCCTGCTTAGCTGTTGGCCTTGCTGCGTGACCTTGAGCAAGTGATGTCACCCCTCTGAACCTTGGTTTTCTTTTCTGCAAAATAGGGACAATGGTGCCTCTCACAGTGGGACATCTTTACACCTGTACCGTCACGAGCCCAGTGCCAAGGACACACTGCCAGATGTGGCAGAACCAATCCAAGCCCAGTTTCATACCTGAATTATATCTGGTGTTGGCAGAACATGGGTATAGCTTGGTCCTGCCATTTGGAGAGCATTTGACAACGTGTCAATCAAAGCCTAGGTGTTTGGATGTGGCACCATGTGACCAGTGTAGCCTGGCTCCATGGTAGGGAGCTGCTCAAGTAGATGAGGGTCCTGTCACTCAGTGGAACATTCCGCCACCATTGGAGATGACACTGGGGAAGAGTGTTTTGTGCTCCGAAGGGCTGTTCATGCCATACTGTTTGATTTTTTTTGAGATGGAGTTTCCCTTTTGTCTCCAGACTGAAGTGTGATGGCGCCATCTCAGCTCATTGCAATCTCCACCTCCCAGGTTCAAGTGATTCTCCTGCCTCAGCCTCCAGAGTAGGAGTAGCACACTACAAGTGTGCGCCACAACACTCGGCTAATTTTGTATTTTTGGTAGAGACAGGGTTTCACCATGTTGGTCCTGCTGGTCTCAAACTTCTGACCTCAGGTGATCCACCCACCTCGTCTCCCAAAGAGCTGAGATTACAGCGGGATTACAGGTGTGATCCACCATGCCCAGCCATGCCACACTGTTAAGTGAAAGTGAGAATGACCACTGTACACAGTTTAATCCCAATTTTATAAAGTATGGAAGAGTATATTTGTGACCAGAGAGAATACAGTGAGAGAACATTTATGAACTTTTACTCTGGACCCAGCCTATTCTATTCTATTGTATTCTATTCATTTTAAGATCAGAGTCTTGCTGTGTCGCCCAGGCTGGAGTGCAGTGGCATGATCTCGGCTCACTGCAACCTCCGTCTCCCGAGTTCGAGTGACTTTCCTGCCTCAGCCTCCCTGAGTAGCTGGGACTACAGACATGTGCTACCACACCTGGCTAATTTTTGTATTTTTAGTAGAGACGGGTTTCACCCTGATGACCAGGCTGGTTTCGAACTCCTGACCTCAGGTGATATGCCTGCCTCGGCCTCCCAAAGTGCTGGGATTACAAGTTTGAGCCACCGTGCCCAGCCAAGGACCAAGCCCGTTCTAAGCGCCTTTCACATCTGAACTCATTAAATGCTCACAACAGTCTCTGGAGGAAGAGTGGTTAACATCTTCATTATATAAAGGTATAAAAGGCTGGGGAGTGAGGACAAAGAGGTCCCCCCCGGGGCACACAGCTGGGAAGTGTTAGAGCTGGGATTGGAAAACAGTTCCAAGAATGTCCCACCATAGAATACCAAAGGCAATTCTCTCTGGGATTATGAAAGGTTTTGATTTTCTTCTTTGTACCATTATATTTTTTTGATCGTCTTTAATGAACAGATGTTACTTTAGGACCACGAAGCCTGTTCAGGGAATAAACAAGCTGACCTAAACCTCTCTGAGGTTTGATACTGTCTGCAACACAAAGTTCATGAAAGGACATGACCCCCAAAGTTGCAGTGAAGATTAAATGATTGCCTTAAACATGTGGAGGCAGGGGGCGTAGGTGGCCCCCCAGAAAGTGCAGTGGACCCCAGAGTCCTCTCCCCTCCACAATTCCGCATCGAGTCTCGCTGTCCTCCTCTGGGTAGAGAGGAGCCTGTGAAAGGTGGGAGCAGCCCCCTGCAAGGAGGCAGAGCCCATGGGCACCTTTCACGCTTCCTTTATCAGTGATATGTGGGGTTGGATTCCCCGTTGTTTTTGAAGAGCTGAGATCTGAGGGCTCCCACATCCCCAGCCAAGTTGGACAGGTTGCTCCGGTTTTCAGCCAAGGCCAAGACTTGGTATCTTTGGGCCAGTCCTGTTTGGCTTTCCGTTCTTTATTTGCTGGTTCACAACTTTTGCAGCTCAACATTTCCCTGAGCTGTGCCAGGGTGGATGGCCCGAGGGAGACGGTATGCAAGGCAACTCTTTGGAAGCCATGTCACTCCTGCTTTTGGGCTGCCATCCTTAAGTGTCACTTGTTCTGAAACTTGGCCATCTTGTTTGTCGTTGAGCTGAAACTTGGCGTGGTGATGATTGGTTGGGAAGTGGTTTCTCTCTGCTTGGCAGGACTCAGCTGTGTACATCCTGGCCCAGTCGAAGGCTTTGGCTCTTGCAAGGTAAAGAAAGAGGTACCATCTTTCAAAACTGGAGAACAGCCAGAGATTCAGGAATAGAAATATGTTGTGGATAAAATTGACTTCTTAATCACTTTCCTTTCATCTCTTATGTGGAAGACCTCATTTCTCCCTGTTTGCAGAAAGACACAAACACCCATTCTATTCACTCATTCGTCAGTCATTTAAGAATACGTATTCAGTGTCTGCCATGACCAGACAGATACATAGATACATTGATGAATGAAATAAATAAACATGTTTTTAGGCTTTCAAAAACAAAACGCTACACAGTTCCAGGAAAGAACAGTAACAACCAATAGTCAACTGGCTAACCCATAGTGGTGTATAAATTGTCCCATGCATCACTGAAATTGTCCACTCATTTTCATCCAGAAAAGAAGGCCTGGTATCCTGGCTTCCCCAAGCTCTCTTAGCTGGTAAGTAGTAGAGTTGGGACTCGAGCCTGGGTGCTGGGCTGTTTCCACAAATTGCTTGA
>NW_016107515.1:937755-941124 GCF_001604975.1 Cebus imitator
TGGGATTACAGGCACGCGCCACCATGCCCAGCTAATTTTTTGTATTTTCAGTAGAGATGGGGTTTCACCATGTTGACCAGGATGGTCTCGATCTCTTGACCTTGTGATCCACCCGCCTTGGCCTCCCAAAGTGCTGGGATTACAGGCTTGAGCCACCGCGCCCGGCTTGCTCTTTTCTTTTCTTTTTGAGATGGAATCTCACTCTATCACCCAGGCTGGAGTGCGTTGGCAAGATCTCAGCTCACTGCACCTGCTGCTTCCTGGGTTCAAGAGGTTCTTTTGTCTCAGCCTCCCAAGTAGCTGGAACTACAGGAATGTGCCACCACACTTGGCTAATTTTTGTATTTTTAGTAGAGACGGGGTTTCACCATATTGGCCAGGCTGGTCTCGAACTCCTGACCTTGTGATCTGCCTGCCTCAACCTCCAAAAGTGCTGGGATTACAGGCATGAGCCACCGCACCCGGCTGAAATTTGCTCATTTCTAAGTTTGCCAAGATGGGGACACTGGATGGAGTGGGGTCGGTCCCTGTAACAATAGCTTTCTTGGCTACAAGATTAAAGGAAGGAGAGGGGCTGGTGTTCATAGAAGGGTAGGCTGAAGTGCCTTTTGGAAAGAAGGGAAGATGACAATTGTCTACTCCCTGGACATACACGTCATTCCTTTATCCCTCTCACACCCACCTAGTCTCATGCACCTAGGTGTTCATGCTCCTGCCAACTCACTCTCCCATCCATCTGCCCATCCTTCCATTCATCTGTCCATCCTTCCATTCACCCCACCTCTCATTCATTCCTCCACCCCCTACCTCCCATCTGTCCACTACTTCATCTGCTTGTCTGCCCACCCATCTTCCCATCCACCCACACTCCCAGTCTTCCATCTACCCACCGGCTGTTCTGTGCCGGGCGCTTTGGGGTAAACTGAGAGGAGTCAGGTGGGCTTAACTTTTCAAAGATCACAGCCAGGTCAGAGAAGCTGCGATGCAAATGCCCAGGGTACAGGGCAGTCTGTGATGAAAGCCTTAACATGGTGCAAAGAGATTCTAGTAGGGGAGGTGGGCTGGGGTTCTGGGGAAGATGTCATGGGCTAGGCTGGGGTTGAGTTAGATTTTGCTGGCTGATTAAACACAGGTAGGAGGAGGTATTCCATGTGGAGGAGGGAGCATGAAGAGGGCTGGGAGGTAGGGAGCAGGCATGGGGCTGAGTGAGAGGGAGTGGCGGGACCCTGGGGGAAGTGGGCAGGGGCAGATTGTGAGGGCCCTGAGTGCTGGGCCAGGGAGCGCGGGCATTAGCTTGTCATCAGCAAGCAGCCATTGAGGGTTCACCAGGAGTGTTTCTGGTTGAAGACCATGGAGGGAAAGATGGGAAGCAGGACTGGCACACTAAGCACACTGAGCAGCTGGGTGGGAGAACCTTGGCGTGACCACTTTGGTGGGCTGCTGAGGGCAGAGAGCACTGGGCAGAGAGCCAGAGCTGAGCTTCAGGCCTGCCAGCACCTCCCAGCTGTGTGACCTGGGACAAGTCAGCTTCTCTGCCTGGGCCTCCCTTTTCTGTTCAATAAAAGGAGATGGCGGTACCTCTGCATACTTCATGGGGCTGTGCTGGAGAAAGGCGGGCTGCTCATTGTCCTGTAGCAAGAGATCATAAGAGGCTTTGGCAGGCCTTTTTCATCCTGAGCCCGCAAGGACATGGGCCTCCCAAGGCCCAAGCCTGTGGTGCACAAGGCTCCTGTCCTCCGTTGACTCACGCCTGCCAGCCAGGGGCTTTCATGGGCTCTAAACTCAAGCCCGCGTCAGCTGGCCACCCCAGCTCTGTGTCTGCCATCCTCAGATCACCCCCTTTGGCTTTATGTTGGGCCCTTTTCCTGTACATAGTCAGTTCTGCTGTGACCCTGGTTTTTTTTTTTTTTTTTTGAGACGGAGTTTCACTCATGTTACCCAGGCTGGAGTGCAATGGCGCGATCTCGGCTCACCGCAACCTCCGCCTCCTGGGTTCAGGCAATTCTCCTGCCTCAGCCTCCTGAGTAGCTGGGATTACAGGCACGTGCCACCATGCCCAGCTAATTTTTTGTATTTTTAGTAGAGACGGGGTTTCACCATGTTGACCAGGATGGTCTCGATCTCTTGACCTCGTGATCCACCCGCCTCGGCCTCCCAAAGTGCTGGGATTACAGGCTTGAGCCACCGCGCCCGGCCCGACCCTGGTTTTCTCTGGGTCTAGATTTTCTGTCTCCTAAATGGAGTCGCAGCCCTTCTTGCAATTGGCAACATTCATCACCATGCAACGATGAACTGTGTTCAGACAGGGACAGCACAGCTGTACACTGTGTGACACCCAGATCAAGCCCTGCTTTGGTTCCAGTGGCCTGAACCATATTTGACACATGCCTGGCACGGCTATCCAGAATAAAGATCGGGAAATAGAAACCCTGAGCCCTGACTGCTCCATTCTTTGGCTCTGACCCACACCCAGCCTTTTCATCTGACAGGTCAGCTGGGAGCCTTCCCTCATGCCTGCCACCTAGCCAGGTTGCTAGGAGACCTCCCTAGCAAATGATTGCTGGCTGGGGTTCCTCTGCTGATTCCCTGTACACGTCCCCTTGTGCTTCCTAGAAAAAGAAACCCATGTTTCCGAGGCTGGGTCTGGGACAGTGGGGTGAGTTTTAGATGCTCCCTTTACCTCTGAAGAGGCATTTTCTATCAGAGAGGGCTGGAGGTGAACTTTCTACAGTGTTGGAAGTGTTCTGTACTTGCTCTGTTCAATATGGTAGCCACCGTGTGGTAGCACATGAAATGTGGCTAATGCAACTGAGGAACTAAATTTTTGTTTCATATTTATTAATTCAAATAGCCACGTGGGCTAGTAGCCACTGCATCAGACAGTGCAGCTCAAGTGGGTTCCGAAAGAAGGAGGGTGTCTGTCTCTGGAACGCTTAAGGCAAGGTCAGATGAAGTGGTCTCTTTCTCTGTGGGAGGCTTCTTCGCACCAGCCCCAGTCTGCCCTCACCGGACCCCTGTGGATAATTGCCAGATGTCACTGCGTGAAAGTCGTCTTTATAAACCACTTGACTTCATTATGCTGTGTTTTAGCTCGTCCTTGTCCATAGGCACATGCAGTGTTCCCAAAAGAAAATTGTAGCCTATTTACAATTTCATTATCCTATTTTGTTATTTGCCATTATGGCTTAAGTATTTTTTCGCATTACTGTATTATCTTTTTGTTTATCATTTAAAGGGTTGCCTAATATCCCATTAAGTTAATGTAACTGTTGTCTTAAGTGATTTCACCTTTTTTTCTTTTCTATTACTGTGGACTAATATAAACTGAACATGATCCTAGTACGTTTCTTTTGTTGTCTTTTTTTTTTT
>NW_016107515.1:943099-948610 GCF_001604975.1 Cebus imitator
CCGTGTTAGTCAGGCTGGTCTCCAACTCCTGACCTCAGGTGATCCACTCGCCTCGGCCTCTCAAAGTGCTGGGATTATAGGCATAAGCCACTGTGCCCAGCCTCTTGTGTTCTCATTTACTCTTCTTACGACACATCTTGTGTCTGTGACACATCTGTGTCACAGATGAGACGAGTGTCACAAAATTGGACCCTGGTCTCTGCATTCGCCTTGGTGGACTCAGTTTACTCATCTGCAGGGTGGGGTTGGGGAGCTGCAGTTAAGGAGGGGTGGCTAAAGTTCTCTCCCGTTCCTAAGGTCTGTGATATCAGCTGTTTCCCAGCAGGCTGAGGGAGTTACACACTGATCAGCTGGCAGCCAGGAGGGAAGAGGAGAGCCTGGGGGTCAGTCCCCTGCTGGCCTCTGTGCAGCTGACTCTTCAGGAAGCCCCCAGCCCCTGACTGCGCTGGCTGGGCCCCTTGGGTGAAGCAGGGCCCTGGCTGGGAGGGTTGTCCCCACCTCCTCCAGGCCGGGCCCCTTGCGGGCACAAGGGGGAGGATTGTTCCCACAGAGGTGCTTGGGCCAGAAAACACAAGTGGCCACTGTGTGTCTGCTCTCAAGGGTGTGGGCTGAGCCGTTAGTCACTGCTGGCCAGCAGTGGAAGGCTGGGCCGGGGCTCCCCGCATCCTGTGCTGGAACCCGGCCTTGCCTCGGCCGGTGGGAGAGACGGACGTCAGAGCCACAGACAGCCACTTATTCTGTATGCTGTTTCTTGGCTGCCAACTCCCACACGTGCCTCATCTACTTGGACCACCCTTAACTTTCCAAGACTCACCCACTCCCTAAGATGGCCCTTGTCAGAGCATGGGAGAGAGCTGGACATCGTTTTGCCATCCATCGTCCCGCTATGTAGAGGCCCAGACGGGACTTTTGCAGAATATACAGACATCTCTGGCAAAGCAGTCAGGTACATGGAATAAATTCACACTGGCCGGATTCAACTCCTAATCCTATGAACATGCTGTGTGACCTTGGGCAGGTGACTTCATCTCTCTAAGCATCAGTTTTCTTATATATAAAATCAAGCCCTTAATAGACAGTTGTAAAAGTTAATTAATTGAAGGGATCAAACTGTCTTCTTATGCCCTGTCTCAGCTTCAGTGCCTTGGACTTAGTTTCATTTTCAGACTCCATTAGAGGCAGAATGGCTCTAGGCCTGAGGCTGGAAGTCAAGGAGGGCTTGCAGCATTCTCAGCTGGCTCAGCAGTTGTTGAGAGGTTGCATTTCATTGGCTGACTTGATCGCATGCCAATTTTTTTTTTTTTTTTTTTTTTTTTGATCCGTGTTTTATTTTTTTTTTTTTTTTTTTTTTTTGAGATGGAGCTGCCCAGGCTGGAGTGCAATGGGGCGACCTTGGCTCACCACAGCCTCCGCCTCCCGAGTTCAAGTGATTCTCCTGCCTCAGCCTTCCGAGTAGCTGAGACTACAGGCATGTGCCACCATACCCAGCTAATTTTGGTATTTTTAGTAGAGACAGGGTTTCACTATGTTGGCCAGGCTGGTCTCGAATGCCTGACCTCGTGATCTGCCTCCCTTGGCCTCCCAAAGTGCTGGGATTACAGGCATGGGCCACCGCGCCTGGCCTATTATCTTCTTAAAAGTATCTCTTGGCCTTAAATTCTCAGAAATGAGGGATAATAGGCTGAAAGGGTATTTTCATGGCTTTTAAAACCTATTGCCAATTGGCATCTTTGAAAGATTGAATCAGTTTCTATTCTTGTCAGGAATGAGTTCACCCATTTTACTACATTGTCTCCAGCGCTGGGATTGTCCCAATTGCATGTTTTTGGTAATTTATTAAGTGTAAAATGATCCTTTTCACTTTTTTGGAGGAAGATTCCTTTGGCAGAAAAATTCCATCATTTCTGTTGGCCTGTGTCCTGTTAGTCACCACGTTTCCCATGTACATCTCCAAATCCTAGATTATCAGTCATCTCTTTGGCGAGGTCTCAGTGAAAGTCACCTTATCGGTTATGGTGGGCTTGAGAATGAAGGTGGCCTTGATACACATGTGTTATGTGGTGAGGCATTCCTCTAGATATCTGGTCCTTGCTGGAACACCCCAGAGAGAGGGACATCATTTCCTTCTTGGTGACAAATGGCAGGAGTCCAAAGGGAGTTTATTGGTTCATGCAACTGAAAAGTCTGTGGGTAGAGTCTGCCTTCAGGAACAGCTGGTTCCAGGTGCTCCGTAGAGCCAGCAGCACTCTGCCTTCCTCCATTTATGAGCCCTACTTCTGCCATCTTGGCCTTATCCTCCAGCAGCCACTCTGAAGGAGTGGCAAGATGGTCTACAAGATCCTCCAGCCTTTCATTCTATCCATTTAGCAGTGCCAGAGAAATAAAAAGCTGCTTCCCTGCTAACTTCAGCAAAAATGCAAACAACCGAAAA
Organism: Cebus imitator; assembly: GCF_001604975.1. Classification (NCBI taxonomy): domain Eukaryota; kingdom Metazoa; phylum Chordata; class Mammalia; order Primates; family Cebidae; genus Cebus; species Cebus imitator. The sequence continues at coordinate 945,531 of NW_016107515.1, forward strand.
CAAATGTAAAAAGCCACCCAGACACAATCCTGTTGGCCTGCCTTGGGACCGTGTCCCGGCGTCTCTGAACCAATGACTGTGGCAGGTTTCATTTTCAGGCACCCTTGGTTCAGCCGTCTGATTGGCTGGGCCTGGGATATGCCCCTGGCCCAGGGTGAGGTCAGCCCACCATGAATCCCTTGGACTCTGAGGGAGGGAGAGGCAGTGTCCAGAGGCAGCTCGAGTTTTGAATCCACAAGGGGGAATGGATGCTGGCCAGGTCCCCCGCTACTCCCCAGCCACAGGGTCAATTTCCAAGCAGCTCCAGTGGCTCCCAGGCCTGAGATTAGGGATGCTACCAGGGACAGGCCCCTCTAGGCTCTTTGCTCTTGTGTTCTCTCTCTCTCTCTCTCTCTCTCTTTTTTTTTTTTTNTTTTTTTTTTTTTGAGACAGAATTTTGTTCTTGTTGCCCAGGCTGGAGTGCAATCTTGGCTCTCCGCAACCTCTGCCTCCTGGGTTCAAGCAATTCTTCTGCCTCAGACGCCCGAGTAGCTGGGACTACAGGCATGCGCCATCACGCCCAGCTAATTTTTGTATTTTTAGTAGAGATGGGGTTTCACCGTGTTGGCTAGCCTGATCTCAAACTTCTGACCTCAGGTGATCCACCTGCCTTGGCCTTCCAAAGTGCTGAGATCACAGGCGTGAGCCACCTCGCCCCACCACAGTGCCTGTTCTTGAGCCAATCACTGTGGCCAGAGGGAGTGGAGTATTCTGATTGGCCGAGTCTCTATCCTCTTCTAAATATTGCAGTTTAGGGACTGGAACTGAGGGCAGGTTGGACCCTGTTGAAGAAAAATCATGGAAGGTTGAATTATGATATGAGAGGCAAGTGATTGCCTCATGCAAATTCTCCTAGGCAGAAACTGCTTGTCTTGTTCACTAGAATTTAGCCAAGTAAATAATGGTTGAATGAATGAATAGGGAATAAGCTGCTTCCTGGCAGTGTGGTGTAGTGACCGAGAACAGTAGGCCAGGGATCCGGAGGCCACTGTGACAGCTCACAGTCCTGCTGGATTCCCAAGCCTCAGTCTGCTTGCTTGGTAAATGGGCAGGCACCAAGGCCAACGCTGGCCTTAAAGGTTTGTTGGTGGATGGCATTCTGGCTGCCTGAGCACTCCTCAGCTGCCAAGCAGTCCCATTATGTGAGTGGTTGTTACTGGCTGTGATTGTCATTCATCTTTAGCAAAGGGAGATAGAGGAGGGAGTGCTGGACACTCATCAGGAAAGGTCTTTGGGGGAAATGTTTTGGAGGTAAGGAAGGCTTGAATTTGGATCCAGCCTTCACCCTCTACCCCACTCTCTGTATGATCTGAGGCACATCACCCCACCTCTCTGAATCTGTTCCCTCATCTGTAAACTGGGAATAATATTTGTCTTCAAGGGCTGGATGGAGGATGAAGTGAGAAATTCCATGTAAAGCCCATCCTGGAACACAGAGAGTGCTCAGTCAGTGCTAGCTGTTTTTATCATCAGCTGCATGACCTCCCCTGTGGCCTCAAGGTGATGGATTGCTTTGAAAGAATTTAATTTTGGCCAAGTCACTTTTTGGTCCACGGTTCCTACTGACCTCTGTCTGGCAGGTTCTGGTCTCTGTGGAATCTGAGTGAAGTGCTGGGTAGCGGATGTGCCTTGCGTTGACACTGGCACTGGCTGAGGCCTGACTCTCTGGTCAGTGCGGCCTTTCAGGATGGTGGGCAAGGCAAGGCTTGTGCACGCCTGGAAAATGGTCCCCACCTCGGCCTCTTCCACCATCAGGAGAAAACATTCCTTTTCAGGAAACCCAGGAAAAGGTGACATGCAGCCTTCTTTGGCAGCTCTCAGGACTGAAAGATGAGTGATTGAAGGGGGGGCCCTTGCCCAGCTCAGCATGGTCAAGGTGGTTGCCTTGTTCACTGGCCCTAGCTCTAGCCACTCCACTAAGCCCTCCACCTTCCTCTCAGGGAAGGAGCAGAGCTGCCCTAACCTCTCTTCTGGGTTTGGAGAGGATGAGGTGGAGGAGTGGGAAGAGAAAAAGCAATGTGTGCAGAAAGGAGGGATTCTTTGCCAGCCCTCTGGTGGGGATATACAAAAATCAGCTTTACAAAAAGCAGAGACACAATCAGTTAAAGACTGTGTCTGTGTGTGTGTGTGTGTGTGTGTGTGTGTGCGCGCGTGTGTGTGTGAGAGAGAGAGAGAGAGAGAGAGAGAGAGAGAGAGACAGAGAGCACACGCACCTGAAACTCAATTGATTGATTGCTAAGGCATTCTAAACAAGCTGGGTTTTTTTTTTTGAGACTGAATCTCACTCTGTCATCCAGGCTGGAGTACAGTGTGCATGACCTTGGCATGCAACCTCCACCTCCTGGGTTCAAGTGATTCTCCTGCTTCAGCCTCCCAGGTAGCTGGGATTACAGGTACCCACCACCAGGCCTGGCTAATTTTTATATTTTTACTAGAGATGGGGTTTTACCCTGTTGGTTAGGCTGGTCTCAAACTCCTGACTTCAGGTTAGCCATCCACCTCGGCCTCCCAAAGTGCAGGGATTACAGGCATGAGCCACTGCGCCCAGCCTCAACAGACTTTCAAAATTAAGTTTAGGGGAGAAGACCCCACAGAGTTTGAGCCAAGTGAGCTGGTTAATTCTAGGCTCTGGAAAATGGCCTGTCATGAAATTTCCTTCCCTGAACGGGGCTCCTGGGCTCAGGATGGGAGGCATCCCAGACTCTGGCATGCAAAGGACTTGGCTGAAGGAAGAATGTGGCCACCAAGAGTGTGCAGACCTAGGCATTGGACTGCCTTAGTTCCAAACCCACTCTGCTGCCTGATTCCTAGGGTACCCTGCCTCAGATCGTCTCCTGGTCTGTCTGTGGGATATCGATAGCACCATGTTGTAGGGTGGTCCAGGAGATCAATACGCTAACACATATAAGCAGTGCAGATCAGTGCCGCTTGCAGAGTGGACCCCTGAGAAAGAAGCCACTCTGTATAACAAGTGACATCTTAGCCAGGCGTGGTGGCTCACGCCTGTAATCCTAGCACTTTGGGAGGCCAAGGTGGGTGGA
>NW_016107515.1:952065-956614 GCF_001604975.1 Cebus imitator
CCTCCACCTCCTGGGTTCAAGTGATTCTCCTGCCTCAGCTTCCTGAGTAGCTGCGATGACAGGTGTGCAACACCATGCCCAGCTAATATTTGTAGTTTTATTAGAGATGGGTTTTCACCATGTTGGCCAGGCTGGTCTTGAACTCCTGACTTCAAGTGATCTGCCTGCCTTGGCCTCCCAAATATTCATTTATCTACTGATGGATACCTGGGTTGTTTTCACACTTTGGCTACTATGAGTATGTAAATATCTCCTGAGTCCCTGCTTTGAGCTTTTTTGGGTATATACCTATGAGCAGAATTGCTAGTGTAGGCCTATGTTTAACCTTTTGAGAAACTGCCAAACTGTTTTTCACACTGGCTGCACCATTTGACATTCTCACCAACAATGCACAAGGATTTTAATTTCTCCAGTCCTCACCAGCACTTAATATTTTCCATTTTTAAAAACTATAGCCATCTTAGTATGTGTGGAGTTTTCTTACTCTTTTTCCTCAAATAAGGAAGACTTGTTTTGCCCAGGTGACATGCATCTCCAAAGCAGTTCCACCATAACTGGTAGGCACTTAGACCGCCTTTTCATTCTACTGTTAATGCATGTGAAATGTTGCAAATAAATGCATCAAACATTCCTATTAAAATTTTTAAATAAATTTTAGGCCAGGCGCAGTGGCTCACACCTGTAAGTTCAGCACTTTGGGAGGTCAAGGTGGGCGGATCACTTGAGGCCAGGAGTTCGAGACAAGCCCAGCCAACATGGTGAAACCCCATCTCTACTAAAAATACGAAAATTAGCCGGGTGTGGTGGCATGTGCCTGTAGTCCCAGCTACTCAGGAGGCTGAGGCAGGAGAATCGCTTGAACCTGGGAGGCAGGGGCTGCAGTAAACAGTGATCACGCCACTGCACTCCAGCCTGGGTGACAGAGGAAGTCTCCATCTCAAAAAACAAAAAAAAAATTTTTTTCAACAGATTTAATTTTTATTTTCTTTTGAGACAAAGTCTCACTCTGTCACGCAGGCTGAAGTGCAATGACATGGTCTCTGCTCACTGCAACCTCTGCCTCCTGGGTTCAAGCAATTCTGCCTCAGCCTCTCGGGTAGCTGGGACTACAGGGACACACCACCATACCCGGCTAATTTTTATATTTTTAGTAGAGATGAGGTTTCACTATGTTGGCCAGGCTGGTCTCCAATTCCTGAGCTTGTGATCTGCCTGCCTCGGCCTCCCAAAGTGCTGGGATTACAGGCGCGAGCTATCACGCCTGGCCTAGATTTTAGATTTTAAACAGAGTGAAAGTACCCTTTGAATGCCTCTGCGTTTGTGACCCCTCCCCAGCCTGCTATCAGGCAGTATTTTCCTAAGTTTCTCATGCATTCACAGATGCTTGTGAACATGTATGAAGGTGTAGTTTTCCATTTTTTTTGCAAAAAGTATTGTGCCACTTCTACTGTTTAATGACCTGTTTTGTTTTTTCTTTTCTGAACAAATCCACAGTCTTTCTATGTTGTTATTTGTAGAGCTGTCTCATTCTTGTATTTTTATTTATTCCACAGTATTGTATGGGTGTATTGTTACATATTGTTAAGTACAGACATGATGTGTGGCACTGGTTATTGTCCAGAACAATGTACGTCCTGGTTCAGCGTCTCAGGTCCCGTCTGGACATCCGGCCTCTGCTTTCATACTCATGCGGGGCTCTGGGCTCACGTCCAGAGGTCAGTTTCCTGCCGAGCATACCTTGTTGAACTCCCATGTCTCCTCTTTGCAGGCCAAGAATAAGGAGACGGGTGCCTTGGCTGCGGCCAAAGTCATTGAAACCAAGAGTGAGGAGGAGCTGGAGGACTACATCGTGGAGATTGAGATCCTGGCCACCTGTGACCACCCCTACATCGTGAAGCTCCTGGGAGCCTACTATCACAACGGGAAGCTGTGGGTAAGGCTGCCGCCCAGCCTTCCTCTGCTCAGCCCCCATGGCCTGGTACTCTGGAGCTAGCTTGGTCCTGAGGTCTTCAGCTCTTTCTCAGCATCTGCTTTGAGGGCGAGGACCAGGGCAAGGAGATGGGGAAGTGGGGAGCTCCTGGCCAACTACTCTCCCCTTCCTGTGGTGCCTCCCCCTTGGGAGGAGCACCAGTGATTTGGAGCAGGAAGGAACTCTGAAGCTCTACTGCCTGGCCTCGAATCCCAGCCCTGCTATTTACAAGCTGAATAATCCTAACCAAGTTCCTAACCTCTCCATGCATTAGCTTCTCCATCTGTAAGGAGGGGCTGATAATAGTACCTAGCTCATAATTAGTGGGATTAAGTGAGTAAATTCATGCTAGGTGCTTAGAAGAGTGCTGGGCACATGTAAGAGCCCAGGAAGTGTTGGCTATTTTATTAATTGTCGTAGTAGCACCTCTTCTACCGCTGCCGCAGCTGCTATGCGGAGATCCTTCTTGATGGCTGCAGTAAAGAAGCGATCTCTTTACCAGGCCCCTATTTTCCATCAGCATCCTCATTCTTTGATGAGCAGTGTGGATGCAGCTTCAAGCCCCACCTTCCAAACTCAGCACCACCCCTAACTTCTTTTTCTTTATGACAGAGTCTCACTCTGTTGCCCAGGCTGTAGTGCAGTAGAGTGATCTCAGCTCACTGCAACCTCTGCCTCCCAGGTTCAAGCAATTTTCCTGCCTCAGCCTCCCAAGTAGCTGGGATTGCAGACATGTGCCACAATACCCAGCTAATTTTTTTGTATTTTTAGCAGAAACAGCATTTCATCATGTTGGACAGGCTGGTCTCAAACTCCTGAGCTCATGTGATCCACCCACCTTGGCCTCCCAAAGTTCTAGGATTACAGGTGTGAGCCACCATGCCCAGCCCACCCCTCAACTTCTGTAAAGGAACTGGGGAGTGCCCCCTGGCTTTCATGGGACAAGCCTGCCTGAGTCTGTCTCATTTATGTTCTCCTGGTGTAAATGCCTCTCAGTTTATAAAACCGAATTCCTGGCCAGGCGCAGTGGCTCATGCCTGTAATCCCAGCACTTTGGGAAGCCGAGATGGGTGGATCACCTGAGGTCAGGAGTTCGTGACCAGCCTGGCCAACATGGTGACACCCCATCTCTTATATAAAAAAAATAAAAATAAAAATAAAACCGAATTCCTGTAATGTATATCTCTCCAAGCTTTTTTGCAGCCAGTGTTTTCTACGTAAAACATTGTATGTTTGTCCCAAAACCCAGTACAGCATTTATAACAAAAAGATATAAGACAGGAAAAGTCTTGAGTGATTGCTGGATGTAATTAGAAGCATGTCAGAATCAGATGTAAGCGTCTGGGCATCCCAGATATTGCTGGGGCAGAGAGAGCTCAGGGCCATGTCACTGCACACAGCCGTAGTTATTAGTGGTGGTTAATTATTCGGTGATCAGGACGGGATGTTTTCAGCATTGTCCATACTTGTCATGATAGTTTATTACGTATGAAGAGAGTTTTACTGTGTGTTGGTTACATTTTAGGAAATTGATGGGGAATTGAGTTGATATATAACATTGTGTAATGGGAAAGAGAGTCCTAGCTTTTTTTTTTTTGCACAGAATGCCTCGTTTTTAGGAGCAGAATTGCTGATGCTCAATGGAGAAATCTGTGTTTCCTTGGAGAGAAGAATCCTGCTGCTTAAGAAGAACAAAGTGTTGTCTAGAAACTCTCAGGTGGCATTGGGGGAATAAAACTGCCACCACTTAATGATTCTCAGCTTCAGATTTCAAAGCCCTGTTTATCTATAGTCTTCAGGGTCCTCTGGAGGAGAACAAACGAGAGAGAGTTGCCAGGTGTCACCCTTCTCCAGAGGAGGGAAAAGAAGCACAGAAAGGGCAGGCCCCTTGCTCATGGTCACACAGCTCAGGCTTATGACCCGAGACTGTAGGTTTCTTCTGTCCTAATTCAGGGAGCTGCCTTTTAAAGTGGTGGCTGTTCTTCTCCTTCTTCTCTTCTTCTTCCTCCTCCTCCCCCTTCTCCTCCTCCTCTTCTTTTCTTTCTTGTCTGCCTGCTTTCTTCCTTTCTTTCTTTTCCTTCCTTTTGTTCTTCTGTTTCTCTCTCTCTCTCTCTCTCTCTCTTTCTCTCTTTCTCTCTTTCTTTTTGAGATGGAGTTTTGCTCTTTTTGCCCAGGTTAGAGTGCAATGGCACAATCTTGGCTTACTGCAACCTCCACTTCCCAGGTTCAAGCAATTCTCCTGTCTCTGCCTTCCAAGTAGCTGGGATTACAGGCGTGTGCCATCACAGCGGCTGGCTAATTTTTGGTCTCGAACTCCTGACCTCGGGCGATCCACCTACCTTGACCTCCCAAAGTGCTGGGATTACAGGCGTGAGCCACCATGCCCAGCCAGTTTTTCCTTCTTTCAAGAAATTACACAATAGGCTAGACACAGTGGCTCATACCTATAATCCCAGCACTTTGGGAGGCCGAGACAGGAGGATCGCTTGAGCCCAGGAGTTTAAGACCAGCCTGGGCAACATAGAGAAACCTCACCTCTATAAACAAACAAACAAACAAAAAAGAAATTACACAAATAAA
>NW_016107515.1:958200-964729 GCF_001604975.1 Cebus imitator
GGGGTTTCACCATGTTGACCAGGATGGTCTCGATCTCTTGACCTTGTGATCCACCCACCTCGGCCTCCCAAAGTGCTGGGATTACAGGCTTGAGCCACCGCACCCGGCCTGCTTTATCTCATCTTACAAAAGAAAACGAGAAACAAAAACGCTGTGCAGGCTGCTCCCCAGGCCACACAGCTAGCAAGTGGCCGAGCTAGAAAACCAGGTAGAGCCAAAAACAGTTCCTAACTAGATTGTGACTGTCATGCTGTTGTTGAAATAAATACACTAGACTTTTCTGTCCCTAAGGTGTCACTTTAAGGCTGGTGTTTTCTCATGCCACTCATCCTACGCCCACTGCTACGGCCAAGACCATTTCTTACCCTCCTCTTTTGGAGCTTCCCTGACAATCTACGATTTGTTACTTTGCACATCCTTAAAGGTACTCGCGCTGTGAGATCAGGGAAGGTGGCCCTGGAACTGGGTGGATATAAAGGGGGAAAGAATGTCAGGCAGAAGGGACAGCATGAGCAGCGGGGTAGAGGCATGACAGGTACAGCACATTTGGGAGATGGCTAGTCCAGGACCGGGGCAGCATGTGGTGAAAGATGAGGGTGGTAAAGTAATTGAAGGCCACGTTGTGGAAGGCCCTGCATGCCAAGGTGAAGACTTGGCCTTCGATCTTTTACTGCAGTGGTTCGTAACGTACAGCCCTTGGATCAGCTCATCAGTCTCAGCTGGGACTTGGTTAGACTGCAGGATATCAGGCCCCTCCTGAGGCCTACGAGGTCAATAACTTTGAGGTGAGGCCCAGCAATTGGCATGTTAAGGGCCCAGCAATCTAAGTGGCGTTGATGCTCGTTTAAGCTTGAGAATCACTGTTTTAGGTAATGGAGACCCATTACCTAAATGGGTACTTTTCTGTAGGGGAGAGGCATATTATATTCTGTGTTATGGAAAGAAGCCAGGTTTGAGAGGACAAGAGCAAAAGAAGAACATTGAGGCAGTTTGAGAAGTGGTATGAATAGATTAGTGCAGGAGCCCAAGGATGTGATGTGGAACATCCTCTGGTCAGGGGAGGCTTCAGGGGAAGGGACATTTGAACTGGGTCTTGCAGGATGCATAGGAGTCCTCCAGGGAGATAAGAGAAGGAAGAGCAGTCAAAGTAGAGAGACCAGCAAATGGGCAAAAGTGCAGAAGGGAGAAGTCCAGAGATACAGGTGGAAGGATGCACCAATCCGTTGATGTTTTCTTCTGTGTGATGGTTCTCAGGCCCATCTTGTGACCAGGCCTGGGCTTCTGTGTGGCTCTAGGAGCCATCTTCCATGTGGATATCTTTCACAAAACCAGTCCTGAACCTGGGGTCTGCTCTCAGGGACTTTCGGATGAGAAACTGGCTGTTCCCCAAGTGTCTTGGGTCCCTTCTGTAGCCGTGGAGCAAGGGATAGACTTTCCCCCGAGTGGGGTGGAGGTTATTCACCAAACCACCCCATGTGCTATTTGACAAGATTAACTCATTTTTGTCCAGAGTTTGTAATCATGGCAAAATCCGTCTGTGGTTCCTTATCACTACTTCCACTTTTGAATATCAAATGGTGCAAGTTGGGGAAAAACAACTCAAATGCTCTAGACCAGTGGAACTATAATGTGAGCCACACGCATAATTTTATATTTCTAACAGCCACATCCAAAAGAGCAAAAAGAAACAGATGAAATTAGTTTCAATAATTTATTTAACCCAGTATATAAAAATATGATCATTTCGATATGTAATCCATATAGAGTTATTGAGCTATTTTACTTTTTTTATTCTAAGTCTTCAAATCCAGTGTGTATTTTACACTTTTAGCACATCTTAATTCAGGGGCTAAATTTTCGTCAGAAATCCTTGTTCTGTATTTAGACATCATAAAATTTACGATTGAGAAAGGTAGATTCACACACCCAAGTTGGTCCAGCATTCTTAAACGTTTCCTAGTAGCTGAACCAAATCTCAGTTAAAAAAAAATTTTTTTTCTTGTTCCAGCTGCCCAGGCTGGAGTGCAGTGGCACAATCTTAGCTCACCACAACCTCCGCCTCCTGGGTTCAAGTGGTTCTCCTGCCTCAACCTCCCCAGTAGCTGGGACTACAGGCGTGCACTACCATGCCTGGCTAATTTTTGTAGTTTTAATAGAGATGGGGTTTCACCATGTTGGCCAGGCTGGTTTCAAACTCCTGACCTTATGATCCACCTGCCTCAACCTCCCAAAGTGCTGGGATTATAGGCGTGAGCCACTGTGCCCGGCCTCAGTTTTTAAATTTAAATGAATTAGAAGAGAACAAAATGATACGTTTAGGTCTACGCTCGCCACATTTTGAACATTCAATAGTGTGTTAGTGGCTCCTGTACTGGACAGCATAGACAGTGAAGCCCTAGATGACGCCCCTGTCCCAAAATGAGTGAGTACAAGAAAGCCTGGGCTAACCTCATGAATTTCCTCTGCTCATAACTACCCCCATCCCCCACCCTCCACCTGAGCCAGATTTTGGTCTCTGGGCAAGTCTTTCAAGGACGGGGTCTCTTTTCCAGCATGTATTACAGGAGCAAGGGTGAGTTCTTTGGGAAGAAAAGCTCTGATGCCCGGCATTTTCGCATTTCTAAATGGACACATCTCCACTGTGATCAGTTTCAAGCTACCAACTCAAAGTCGCTAACAGAGCTGGGAAGGCCCCTGGCCTCACGAGTCTCAAAGTCTAGTGGCAGAAACAGATGGTATGAAAGCCGATGAAGAAGTATATGAGAGGCCTTGGGCAAGTGACAAGTGAGTGGAAGAAAAATCAGGGGGAAATGCAGAAGGCATTCCTGGGTAGGGTCAGGATCAGGTGCTGTAAACACAATGGACAGAGAAGCTTTTCTTATGAGGTGACGTTTTAGCTGAGAGCCAAAAGACCAAATGGAGGCAGACCTCCAAATGTGTGGGGGCAGAAAGCTCCAGGTAGAGGGAATAGGAAGTGCACAGGCCCTGAGGCAGGAGCCTGCAGAGGACCTGACAGAAGCTGTTGTGGCTGCACTTGGCAGAGGGAGAGCGGCAGAATAATGCGAACCGAGTCTAGACGGCCCGCGCCTGCTGAGCAGCTGCTAAATGGAAGGCCCCCATTGTAGGGGCTGGGGATTCATCAGTGAGGGAGAGAAAAAGGGTCCTCAGCCTCATGGAGACTCCAGTCTGCATGTGGGAGACAGCTAACAGTGCATGAACACATAACTCCAGTAGTGATCAGGGCGGATATAAAATCGGGAGGTGAGCTGGGCTCGGTGGCTCACACCTGTAATTCCAGCAGTTTGGGAAGCCAAGGCGGGTGGATCACCTGAGGTCAGGACTTCGAGACCAGCCTAGCTAACATAGTGAAACCCTGTCTCTACTGAAAATACAAAAATTAGCCGGGCGTGGTGGCACATGCCTGTAATCCCAGCTACTTGGGAGGCTGAGGCAGGAGAATCGCTTGAACACGGGAGGTGGAGTTTGCAGTGAGCCAAGATCACGCCACTGCACTCCAGGCTGGACGACAGAGTGAGATTCTGTCTCAAAAAAACAAAAAGCGAAAAAACAAAATCGGGAGGTGTGGTCCAGGGAAGGGCAAGCCACTTCCAGTGCGGGTCAGGGGAGGCCCCTCTGAGGAGGGTGTTTGAGAGGGAGGATCAGGAAAATGGAGTGGGAAAGCCCAGAGGCCAGAGCAAACCTACTGCCTTCAGAGACACAGAGGGGCCTGGGGAGGGGCCACAGGAGCCAAGGTCGTGGAGTTGTGATCTCGCTGTAGGTGTTGGGAAACCTGGGGGGGTGGTGGGGGTGGTGAGCCAGGCACCCTGCCCTCCCGGCAGCTATTAATGGAGTCAGTCTCTGACTCTGCTCTCCTCTTGCCTGCCACATGGTGGAGGAACTGGGGTCCAGTCCTGGTTCTTGGCACTAACTGGGATTTTAGCTCATCTCTGAGTGTCTATTTCTTTAACTCTGAAATGGAGACCATGAAAATAAAACCCTGCCTGCGGCATTGTTATCAGGATTAAGGGAGAAGTGCAGTTTGGACGTGGGCAGCAGTGTCTGGGACAGAGTGGGTGCGTGGGAAATGCCACTGTGTCCCTGCCCCCTCTCCCCCAGTTCTGTCTTTCCACCATTCTCACCACCCACTCTGAGTCCTCCGTTTCCTGCAGCCCCTTCTCTTCTGGCTTCTCCGCCTTTGACCTGGTGAACTTTTCTGAGGCTTTGCTGTGATCATTTCACCCCCAAACGATGAGAAAGGTGATGTCAGGGTCAGGGTGGATGAGGACATCAGCTGAGAGTGAGGAAAGCGCCCCCGCCCGCCCTGGTGACCCAGCACCGGTCAAGTTCAAAGTCCCTCTATCCCAGGCTTTCCCTGGCCAGAGCTCTTTTCAGCAGGTTTATCTGCCCAGGAATCTGTCTCACTGCTGACTACCAAGGCAATTCCTCCTTTGCTTGGCACTGAAGGCCCTGGAGCCTTGGAGTCTTCCTGGGTATTTCCTGTGGATAGAAACTTGCTGTTCTTGCTGCTGAATATCGGCAATAACAGTGTGTTGTATGAGACCCTTTTGGGGCTGGGCGCCATGGTGCGTGCCTGTAATCTCAGCACTTTGGGAGACCGAGGCAGGAGAAGCCCTGCCTCAAACTCAAGCCCAGGAGTTTGAGACCAGCCTGCGCAGCACAGGGAAACCCCCTCTCTACAAAAAATGAAAAAGTAGCTGGATGTGGTGGTTTGTACCTGTGGTCCTGGCTGCTCGGGAGGCTGAAACTGAGAGGTGGAGGCTACAGTGAGCCAGGATCACATTACTGCACCCAGCCTGGGCAACAGAATGAGACCCAGTTTAGAAAAAAAAAAAAAAAAAAGACCTTCTTCATAGGGCTGCCTCTTTCAAACTTCATTCATTCTCCTCCCTACCTCCTTAATGGTTTATATATATATTTTAATATATATAAAATATATAAAATACATATTTAATATATAAAATATGTATTTTATATATGTATTGTATATTAAATATATATATATATTTTTGAGATGGTGTCTGGCACTGTCATCCTGGCTGGAGTGCAATGGTGCAGTCTTGGCTCACTGCAACCTCCGCCTCCTGGGTTCAAACGATTCTCCTGCCTCAGCCTCCCAAGTAGCTGGGATTACAAACATCTGCCACCATGCTTGTATTTTTAGTAGAGATGGGGTTTCACTATATTGGCCAGGTTGGTCTTGAACTCCTGACTTGTGATCCACCCACCTCGGCCTCCCAAGGTGCTGGGATTACAGGTGTGAGCCACCGCACCTGGCCCTAGTTTATGTATATTTTAAGGTGACTCACTTTTCAGAAACTGAACATATTTATTTTAATAAAAACTCTTCTTCTTACTCCCTAAATAGAAAACTAGGACCCACTTACCACAAACAAAAGAAAATAAACAGATTCTGTTGAGTAATACAATAGCCTGATCCTTTTGCCTGTTAAAGCCTTCAGCTCGGGCACAGCCCTCCCAGGAGAGTGTCACGATGGGACTTTGTAGTGTGTGAGTGCCAGCTGGATGTGGAAAAGTGAGAGGCAACTGAGAACTACTTCCGGCCCTTGGTGCTGTGTGGAGCCCCCAAACTCACCTTCTGATCAGAGGGCCTCTACTGGGGGACATGCCACAGGATGGGAACATTTGGGCCAGGCCCCACAAGGTCATTCTTGAATGGGGACGGTCTTCTTGGGGATGAGGTGATGAGGGTCAGGGTGACTTATCCAGGATCAGTTAGCGGGGGACAGAGTCTGGTCTTGGACCCATGTCTCCCCATCCTGAGGCTGGTGGTCCTGCCCCTGCTGGCTCATTTCTCAACTCTCACTGTCTACGCCTGGGCTATAGTGTTTTCAGCTGCAGAATCCTCTTCCGTTGAAATATACGTAGAAGTCCTTGTGGGCCACAGAGAAAATAGCACAGAGATGCTGCCTAAGTTGGGGTGCCAGGCCTCACCCCGGCTCCCACTTCTGCAGTGACCCCCTAGAGCAGCTCCCGACCTTTTGGGCTCTGGTCTATCCCAGGGTTCCTCAGCCTTGGCACTGTGGACATTTTGGGTGTGATGATTCTTAGCAGTGGGGCTGTCCTGGGCATTGCAGGATGTGCAGCATCCCTGGCCTCCACCCACTAGCTGCCAGTACCACCTTCCACCCTAGGTGCCCGTACCACCTTCCACCCTAGGTGCCCGTACCACCTTCCACCCTAGCNTGCCCGTACCACCTTCCACCCTAGCTGCCCGTACCACCTTCCACCCTAGCTCCCAGTACCGCCTTCCACCCTAGCTGCCCGTACCACCTTCCACCCTAGCTCCCAGTACCGCCTTCCACCCTAGGTGCCCATACCACCTTCCACCCTAGGTGCCTGTACCACCATCCACCCTAGCTCCCAGTACCGCCCTCCACCCTAGGTGCCCGTACCGCCTTCCACCCTAGCTACCAGTACCGCCTTCCACCCTAGCTGCCCGTACCGCCTTCCACCCTAGCTGCCAGTACCGCCTTCCACCCTAGCTGCC
>NW_016107515.1:965534-974154 GCF_001604975.1 Cebus imitator
CACCCTAGCTTCCAGTACCACCTTCCACCCTAGCTCCCAGTACCACCTTCCACCCTAGCTCCCAGTACCACCTTCCACCCTAGCTCCCAGTACCACCTTCCACCCTAGGTGTCCTTACCACCTTTCAACCAAAATTCTCTCTAGATGTTGCCAAATGTCCCCTGGGGGATAAGGTCACCCTGGTAGAGAAGCACTGCTCCCTACCACTCATAGGCTTTTGCTGTTGGGGGTGGCAATGTGTCAACCAACCAGACAGGCTGTGACCCATGGCCCCTGACCTATGTGTATGAACCCTTAGAGCAAGACCATAAACTGGGCCAGACTGAGGTTGCGGGCACTATTTTGTTTGATGTGCACGATGTTTTTAGAAATTTGTTGCTAGCATTTTGTCAGATTCCATGTAAAATCCTGGCCTTCTGACCTTTCTTGAATGATCCGGAGATGTTTCTGCATGGCAGCAGCTGCCTAGGGCTGAACAGTCACTGCCCGTCAGGTGGATGTCCCCTCCAGTTAGCCTCAGACTTAGGTGCCCCAATACTGAGGCTGAGGACTGTTGGTCATTGGTGTGTGCCATGCACTATTTTTCTTGTTGTAAAATTAAAAGGAAATGAAATGTTTCTCACCCCATATCTCTATCAAAACTGAGGAAAGTAGGTAACAAAGAGTTCCAGAAAAGTGTGTTAGAAGACATTTTTTCCATATAGGCAGGCTGTAGTACACTGTAAGTTAGCTACCCAGAGCTGGAGGGCGTTTAAGCCAGGACTCCTGGCCTAGGGAGTCCAAAAATAGGCTATTGAGGGGCCTATGAACTTCCTGAACGTGTATGTCAAGGGGTGTGTGTGTGTGTGTGTGTGTGTTCAGGAGGTGACGGTTGCGGCGGTGAGAGGCAGGGACCCAGAAATGGTACCAGATCTTTGCTTTGAAAAACACAAGGGCCAGCCTCTGGAGCCTGCAGGCTCGCAGTCCCTCTCCTGCCTGCCACTTACTAATTGCGAGACCAGAGCCAATTCCTTCTCTCCTTGTGCCTCAGTTTTCTCAACTGTAAAATGGGGATCTTCACAGTAGTGCCCATAGGAAGAATTGAGCTAATAGTTGTTTAAAAATAGAAAGGGTTGGCCAGGTGCAGTGGCTTATGCCTGTAGTCCCAGCACTTTGGGAGGCCGAGGTGGGCGGATCAGAAGGTGAGGAGTTTGAGACCAGTCTGGCCAACATGGTGAAACCTCGTCTCAACTAAAAATACAAAAATTAGCCAGGCGTGGTGGCACGCACCTGCAAATCCCAGCTACTTGGGTGGCTGAGACAGGAGAATCGCTTGAACCTGGGAGGTGGGGGTTGCAGTGAGCCAAGATTGCGCCATTGCACTCCAGCCTGGGCAACAAAGAGTGAAACTCCATCAAAAAAAAGAAAGAAAGAAAAGGTCTACAACAGGGCTGGGCACACAAAAGGGCTTCAGTAAGTATCAACTGTCACCTTCATCACTCCTCTCCCTTGCTTTCTGTTCTCTTTGGTCCCCAGCATGGGACCCGGTAAGAAGTCTATCCGTGGTAGACGTGCATTGGGGAGATGAAAGGAGAGAGGACGTGCCTGCCCTTGGTGGAGAAGGAGTCTGATTTTCAAGAGCAGCCAGAGTTCCTTTGGGGTGGCCCAGCACAAAAACGCTCCCCAAGACTTTCTGATGAGGAAGTTGGCTGACGCCATGGTTACCCTCCCTGAAGGAGTAACTGTGGGCTTTTCTCAGTGTGACTTCTTGCCTCAAACTGAACATTCTGCAAAGAGGAAGTACAGGTCCCAGGATCAAGAGCAGGGCATGGATGGGATGGGCCTGTTGTCCACGTGTCCCCACATGACCTCACATTGCAGGCCAGGGTTGCTGTGGCTTATCATCCTGGTCTCAGAGACCAGCCCTTGGTCACCAACAGAGATTGTGTATCTGACCTTAAAACAGCCAGAACTGTAAAGAGAATGTGATACCCAGAAGTACTTAACAGTGCTATGTACTTTAGAAAGTTTCTCAGTGTGGCAGAAGGGGTCCGGGGCTGGAGGCAGGAGACCTGAGTTCTTCTTTCTTTATTTTATTTTTTGAGACATTGATTTGCTCTTGTCACCCAGACTAGAGTGCAGTGGTACAATCTCAGCTCAATGCAACCTCTGCCCCCCAGGTTCAAGTGATTCTCCTGCCTCAGCCTCCCAGTACCTGGGATTATAGGCACGTGCTGCCATGCCTGGCTAATTTTTGTATTTTTAGTAGAGATGGGGTTTGCCAGGCTGGTCTCAAACTCCTAACCTCATGTAATCTGCCCTCCTCAGCCTCCCAAAGTGCTGGGATTACTGGCATGAGCCACCACACCCGACCCAGGAGAGCTGAGTTCTGCCTGTACCTGGGACCAACCAGCTATGTGACCCGAGACAAGCATCATCCCTTTCCTGGACCTCTATTTCCTAATCCATAACTCTTGGGGCATGGAAGGGAGGATCCCAAGGAGGTCTTTCAGTGGAGTCTGCCCATTTTGTCCTAGCCCTTGTGTCTCTGCAGTTCTGAAGTCTGGATCTGTGGTCACCTGGCCCGAGGCAACACTTTTTGGCAGTTTTGGGTGCCAGGACCCTTTCCATGGGTTTTGGGGTCCTGGTCCTCCTGGGGCTCCCTGGCACTCACTAACCCCTGTCCTCTCTCTGGATTGGGCCTTTGGGGCACTCAGTTGTTGGGACACACACACAGGAACACTTTGTAAAGCACTTTAAAATCTGCACAGGCTCTGCAGCCCTGGAGGTGGGTGTATTATTACTGTATTGGCATTCCCATTTTACAGAGGGGACACACTGAGGCCCAGGGAGGGAAAGTGGGGGAGGAGGCTCGTAGCCCCTTGGCCTAGAGGAAGAATTGGGAGGCAGCAGGTGGTGACGAAAACAAGGAGGCAGAAACATGGTGACGTGGATAGTTGGCCTCGTCAGGAATGTTTTCTATGCTAGGCCTGTGCCGGATGGGCTCTTTCATGATTATCTCACCAGATCGTCACAGTTCTGTGGGACTGAGTTTTGTTTGTTTGTTTGCTTTTATATTGCTCTGTTACCCAGGCTAGAGTGCTGGCATGATTTCAGTTCATTGCAACTTCTGCCTCCCAGGCTCAAGTAATCCTCCCTCCTTAGCCTCCCAAGTAGCTGGGATTACAGGCGTGTGCCAGGACACCTAGCCAATTTTTGTATTTTTTGTAGAGTAGGGCTGGTCCCTAACTCCTGGACTCAAGCAGTTCACCTGCCTCAGCCTCCTAAAGTGCTGGGATTACAGGCATGAGCCACTGTGCCTGGCCCGAGATTGAGATGTCACCCCCATTTTACAGATGGGAAGACCATGGGTTAGAAAGGTGAAGGAGAGTGGCTTGTCCCACATGTCATAGCCAGATTCCAGCCCAGGTCTGCCTAGCTCCAAAGCCGCCTCTCCCGCTCCCTACAGTGCCCCTCTCTGGGTGCCAGGCTCGGGTCATCACTGGGAACAGTTCAAAGAACACAGTCTGTGACCCACACCCTTCCACTTGAGGAGCCATCCAGCAGATGTTTATTGGCAGGGCTTGGTGGGGAGGAGGCTTGTGCCAGGGCACCTGTCCAGCTGCTCCCTTGGGCAATGACCCTCCGAGTGCAGCTGCTGGCCTGGAGCAGGTGGAGTTGTGAAGCAGGTAACCTAGGGCTTTACCGAGATCCTGCTGTTGGAACGGCGGCCTGGGCTGTCTGTGTCACATGCACAAGAGCATGGGGGATTGTCATTCCAGGATTCACCCACCATGTCACCAGGCATCTCCTGTGGCCTTCCTGTCAGTCCAGTGCACCATCTGACCTTCCCCTTCCCCTGCAGAAGTCCTCTCCAGGCACCTCTCAGTCCTACTTCCCTCCGCCCCCAAACCCTGTCAGTCACACCCTCATTCCTTCAGTTGATCATGCGCAGAGTGGGATTGGAATCTGGCTGCACCCTGTCCTGCTGTGTGACCTTGGACACATCTCTTTGTGCCTCTGAGCTGCAGGCTCCTCATCTAGACATCGGGGGTGATGGTGCTGACCATCACAGTGTATCCAGGGTTGGAAACCCAGCTGGCAGACGCTGTGTAGGAGGGTCCCAAACCTGCTTGTGGTTTTCACAGTGTGACTGCAAGCCAGGCATCTTAACTAGCAGGACAGGCGTGTTGCTTATAGTCTAGATCAGCCAACAGATGTGTAAACCACGCCCACAGGCTACGCCGACGGCAGGTGTAATACGATCACATGTGTATTGGTTTTCATCCACAGTTCCTGGCTCATAATTCCCATTGTCCTTGTTACAATCTTTCGTTATAATGTTGAGTGAATTAGGCCTCAGAAGCAGGCATCAGGAAACAGAGCCTCTCTGACCTCCCGTCCTCCTGTCACCTAAGGCAGGATTCTAACTTGATTGTGGGTCAAGAGACTCTGATTCCAGGAGTCTCAGAGGAAGGAATGCTACACAGAGAGGCCAAAAAAAGTCTGAGCAGCAGGCCTTGCTGGGTTTAGACGGTGTGCTTATTTTCTAATCACAACTCTATACGTGGTTGTCAGTCATGCCTGTGTAATGAAGTCTCCATATAAAGCCAAGAGGACAGGATTCAGGAATCCTCTGCTCAGCTGACCAGGTGGAAATTCCTGGAAGGTGGCATGCCCGGGGAGGGCATGGAAGCCCCAGCCCCCTTCCCCCAGCCTCACCGTACACATCCCTTCATCTGCATCCTTTGTAGTATCTTTTATAATGAATCAGTAAATGTAAGTAAATATTTCCATGAGTTCTGTGAGCCAGTTCCAGCAAATTAACCAAACCCAAAGCAGGGGTCATGGGAACCTCAACTGGAGCTAGTCAGTCAGAAGGTCCAGAGGCCTGGACTTGCAACTGGTATGCGGGGTGGAGGGGCACAGTTTGGGAGGGGCACATCTCACAGCCTGTGAGATGTGACACTGTTTCCCGGTAGTTAGTTTTGGAATTGAATTGGAAGACACACAGCTAGTGTCCGCTGCTTGTGTGTAGGGAGGAACCCCCACATCTGATCACAGATGTCTTCTATGTTGATGATTATGGTGTGAAAACAGAGGAAAAACAAGGTTTGAAAGTTATTCCTGGGCCAGGCGCGGTGGCTCACGCCTGTAATCACAGCACTTTGGGAGGCCGAGGTGGGCGAATCACAAGGTCAAGAGATCAAGACCATCCTGGCCAACATGGTGAAACCCCATCTCTACTAAAAATACAAAAATTAGCTGGGCATGGTGGCGCCCACCTGTAGTTCCAGCTACTCAGGAGGCTGAGGCAGGAGAATCGCTTGAACCTGGGAGGGGAAGGTTGCAGTGAGCCGAGATCACCGCTATACTCCAGCCTGGTGACAGAGCAAGACTCCATCCCCCATCCCCCGCAAAAAAAGCTCCATCCCCCCCCAAAAAAGCTATTCCTGACCAGCAAACATTTTGTATTATTTGAATTGGTGTGACCCTTTATAAATCCACACCTTTCATATAAGAATCCAGACATCTGACTTGGCCTGAAGGATCAGTGGCTCTGGCCCCACAGGCCCCATTCCCTTGCAGCCTCTGTGAGTCAAGCTGGGTGTGGCTGTCCTCTACACAGGCACACGCTCCCAGTCTGCCCTGCCCCAGCCAGGTGACCACTCTGGATTTATGCTCCTTCCTGGTCTGAGATAGGAGCCGATTATTCCAGTGCTGTGGGAAGGAGTGTGGAGACAAGGGAGGTGAGGGGGGTTGTAGGGCTGTGTTCCACTTTCCTTGTGTTTCTTGGACTGCTTCCTTCCTCCCGGCCCTGGGGCTGGGTTGTCTCTGGTGGAAGCTTTAGCACTTGCAGCTGTCATGGCTTCTGTCCCTATCATGATAACACTTACCTGTGTCTGGCATTCCACATGCATGATCTCATGTGATTGGCCTCCCACCTCCCTCGGGTAGGCAGGGTAGTGATGATTCACTCAGTCATTCATTCATTCGCCAACAAATGTTTCCTGGGGAGCAACCACTGTGTGCCAGGCAGTTTAGGGGCTGGCACACAGACACAAAGGCCTGCCCTCTGGAAATTTACATTCTACAGGGGGAGAGAGGGAGGGGGAGGCAGACAACAGACAATAACTGTAAGACGTACATATGTGAGTTGGTGACATGTGCTGTGGACAGATGGACGCTACACAGTGTGCGTGTGTGCAGTGTTTTATTGTCCTGGAAGTGTGAGCTTGCCCAGGACAGCTGTTGTTTCTCCAGCCTTGCACAGGCGCTGGTGCAGGGCTGTCTCTAATCGTGGTGATTTCAGTTTCCACATGGACCCAGCTCCGGTGCTGCTAACGTTGTGCTGTACTCATTGGATGCCAGGTTCTGAGCGACAGGCTTTCCCTGTGCGATCCCATGTGATCACTACCAGGAAGGCAGGCTCTACCATCACCTCTACTTTACAGATGAGCAAACTGAGGCTTGGACCTCTGAAGTTACTTGTCCCAAGGTCATTCTGTTAGTGTCCGGCCAGAATCGGAACTCAGGTGTGTCTGGCCCCAGAGTGAAAACCCAGTGCTCACCTTGGCTCACGTGCGTGATTTGGTTCTTTGGAGACATATGTCCCTTGGGTAACGAATCCGGGAAGGCTGAGGGTTGGCCTTAGAGAAGCTGAGACACGGACACCCATCCTGGGCCTCTTGGACGGAACTGGCTTCTCCCCCTCTGTGTCCAGCACTGTCCTTAGCAGAGCTGGCTTTAGGGAATGGTGGCCAGAGAGACAGATGGTCAAATGGATCAAATATGTCCCTGCAGACTCAGAACTGCCTTTGTCTCTCCGCTAGGGCTGAAGTCCGGTTAGCATCTACACAGAATCTGATCTCAGCCCTGATCTTGGCATTTCTGGAAGATAAGATGGACTCAAGCTCAGGGAACTTTGACCCCAGATCCTCAGTGCTCGTGACCACTGGGCCAGATAGTACCTGAAGGAGTTAGGCCCCTGAATTTGAATCACCTTGGTTCCATCCTGAGGTGCCCTGGGACTTGGGCACGTGCACTTGGGTGTGGAGCCACCTGAGTCTCCTCATCTGTAAAAGGTGGTGGGGTATCTAAGTCATCCGTTAGATGACCCCTCCCCTTTGCCTTGGCAAGGTGCCCCCCACCCCGCCCCATGCCATGTACACACTTAGGAACCTCAAGGTCACTCCCTCTGTTCCAGATGCCCTTGCCCATGGCTGAACTCAGTTCACCCTGCTCCAGAGCAGCCCTCATTCCTTCCTCAGGCTCCCTTCGAATGTGGTGGGTGAGGCCGGGGGTGGAGGAACTCAGTGCGGCCCAGTGTTCCTGGGAGGCCTGGGGGTGTGGGCTGCCCCAACAATGGCAGCATTGTTTGGAGCTCAGAGATGGGCAGATTCTGGGACTACCCACAGCTGCCGGCTGCTGATAACGCTGAGGACATTTCTGTATTGACTGTTGTGTCTTTTGGTGTCTGCCTCCAGGGACTTGCTTCGCAGGTGCAGGCTTTGGTTGGATAACGTTTGTCTTCCATGCTGCATCTGGGGGGCTAAGGGGGTTCCCAGCACCACCCCGTAATGGCATCTCAGTGTCGGGAGGCCTGGGGGGCTGATGGCCATGCTACCTCTGTTTCCACAGGAAGAAACAGGCCCAGAGAGGGAAGGTGGCTTGCTTGTGGCTACACAGCTAGGCTGTCTGTGTGTCTTAGAGTCAGACTGACCTTGGTTTATACCCTGGTTCTGTCACTTACGAGCTGAGTGGCTTTGGGGAAACCCCTTCCCCACCAAACCTGTTTCCCCATCTGTAAAACAGGCATAAGTTTCTCATGAGATTGAGTGAAGGAATGCTTATCAACACTCAGCACCATGTATACACTAGTTGCTCAATAATGGCAGTCATCATCTCTTTTTTCTTGGTTGGCAGTAGAGGGAGGGACTGGGTTGCTTTTGTCCCACTTCATTTGCCCAGTCTAGCTGTCATCTCTGTTAGCCATCCTTTGGCTGTTCTGCCCTGATTTCTGGGCATCTTAAGGCCACTGAAATTTTCCATTCATGTTTATTCATTCATTCATTCAACAAACACTTAATGATGATATACTAGGTCCCAGGCTTTGATGACGGATCATATGAAGGCATTTTTCAGATATAAACTGCTTCGTCAAGGATAAAGTGACTTCGATCACTTTGAACCTACACAGTCCATGTTGCAGATGACCTTATGGTTATTGAGAGCTTCATTTTCCAGATGGGAAAACAACAGAGGCTCAGAGCAGGAAAGAGGTCAGGAGAGCCCCACAGAAGGACAGTGGCAGACCTGGGACCAAGTCCACATCTCCTGGCTGGGGCTTATTTAATTTGAGTTCTAGGAGTTTTGCTAACATTTATTTATTGAGTACCTTTGTGCACCCAGGACATGCTCTTGGCCTCAGGAAAGGCCAGGGAGGTGAGGGGACCCAGGCTCACAGCACAGTGTGGTCACTGGGGTTGGTTTCCTTCCTTGCTTCTTTCTTTCCCTTCCTCCCTCCCTCCCTCCCTCCCTCCCTCCTTCCTTCCCTCCTTCCTTCCCTCCCTCCTTCCTTCCTTCCTTCCCTCCCTCCCTCCTTCCTTCCCTCCCTCCCTCCTTCCTTCCCTCCCTCCCT
>NW_016107515.1:974249-978097 GCF_001604975.1 Cebus imitator
TCCTTCCTTCCCTCCTTCCTTCCTTCCTTCCCTCCTCCCTCCCTCTCTCCCCTCCCTCCCTACATTTTGCTTTCTTGCTCAGCCTGGAGTGCAGTGGCACGATCTCGGCTCACTGCAGCCTCTGCCTCCTCCATTCAAGCGACTCCTGCCTCAGCCTCCTGAGTAGCTGGGATTATTGACATGTGCTACCACGCCAGGCTGACTTTTGTATTTTTAGCAGTGACAGGGTTTGGCCTTGTTGCCCAGGCTGGTCCTGAACTCCTGAGCTCAAATGATCCATCTCAGCTTCCAAAAGTGTTTGGATTACAAACGTGAGCCACTGCACCAGCACTTGGTTTTCTCTTGAGGACAGCTGGGGCTGTGACTATGCTGACCCAATTCTTGCTGGCTCTGCTGCCTATGGGCTGTGAAAGTTAATGTCTAAACCCTGTGGATGGTCCAGGCTCTCCCTTATCTGGGCTGAGACATCCTGGCTTCCTTATCGGGGGTGAGCAAGCCCACTTGGTATGTGTGTGCTAACCAGTAGGGCCCAGAGAGGGCTGGAGCAGAGAGACAGAGGGGCCTTTTCTCCCACCACCCAGGGGCTGTGACCCAGACTGTTTGTGGCTTCTTCCTTGAAGCATGAGGAGGGATGGGGTGCTTAATAGATCTCTGCCACTTATCTGTGACCTTCATCTTTCTGACTCTCAGTTTCCCCATATGTAAAATGGGAATAAAATAATGCCTAATGCTGATATTACTTGATAACATTTATTAGGGATTGACCTACTGTGTATCAGGCAATGTCTTACTTTCTGGCAGGCATTATCCTACTAAATCCTTACAATAAATCTCATGAGGTCTAGGCATTTTTTAGGATACCTACCTCAAATAGTGAGTGTGAGATAATTCATGGAAAGCACTTAGCACACGGCCTGGCACAGAGTAAGCTCTCAGATTGCATTAGGTGTCACGGATGGGGAGACCGAGGTTGGCCCAGGTTCACCTTCTAACTGCTTGCCTGTGGGAATTTGGAGGACATCACATGTAAAACCATAAAACACCTGCACACATGGCATTTTCTTTGTGTTCGTTACTTAGAAGGGTGGAAATCAACTTGGCCCAGCACTTTGGTGTCAATATTTATTCCCAGAGGGCTGGTCTGGTGGAGAAGAGAGCTTTTAAAATCCTAGCTCTGTCAGTCCTAACTGATGTTGAGTTGATTCCTAATTTGTACAGCTCAAAAGACGTTTGTAGAATAATCAGTCTCAGGGCAACTCTAAGTGGACACTGGGCCAAGAAGGCAAATAATTACTTAAATGGAGCTGTGCAGGTCTCATGCTGGGTGCATGACGTGTGCTGTCTCATTTCTCCCTGCCTAGCAGGTAGAGATAACCACTCAGACCCATAGATTGGCCTCCTGAACGTGAACTCCCAGGAGACGGAAACTGTTTTTTCACTGCTGTATTCCCGGTGGCTAAAATAATGCCTGGTACAGGGCAGGTGCCTGATACATTCATGAATGAATGGATGAGGGACCCTAGAGGTGATGCGGCGTGCCAGGATCACGTAGCAAGGCCCCAACCCTTACACTGCGCCACGACAGCTGCTCCATCTAAACTGATGGGGGTCATGGAACACAGGTGTCCAGTTTCCTTTGGCCTTCAGCCAGAGAAGAAAGCCAGCGATCACAGGCTGCTGTGAAGTCCCCCGTCAGACACCGTCTGAGAATGCATATGGGCTGAGGTGGCCAGGAAAACAAGGAGCTCCTGGGTACACAGACCACACCTCTGACAAGAGGGCCCAGATAGAGCAGACACCTCCCTTACCAGAGTGTGTTACCTTGTTACCTGTGTGTAAGCCCAGGCAGGACCACCTTCTTTTTTTTAGATGGAGTTTTTACTCTTGTTGTCCAGGCTGGAGTGCAACGGCGCAATCTCGGCTCACTGCAACCTCAGTGATTCTCCTGCCTCAGCCTCCCAAGTAACTGGGATTATAGGCACCTGCCACCATGCCTGGCTAATTTTTGTATTTTTTGTAGAGATGGGGTTTCACCATCTTGGCCAGGCTGCTCCTGAACTCCTGACCTTGTGATCCACCTGCCTTGGCCTTCCACAGTGCTGGAATTACAGGCGTGACCCACTGTGCCTGGCCAAGGACCACCTTCTTTTGTCTCTTTTAAATAGTTTTTTTTTCTTTCTTTTTTTTTTTTTTTGAGACAGGGTCTGGCTCTGACACCGAGGCTGGAGTATATGTAATGGCATGATCGGCTCACTGCAACCTCTGATTCCTGGGGGCAAGCCATCCTTCCACCTTAGCTTCCTGAGTGATGCCACCATGCCTGGCTAACTTTTTTGTGTGTTTTTTTTGTAGAGACAGGGACTCACTTTGTTGCCCAGGTTGGTCTCAAACTCCTGAGCTCAAGCAATCCTCCTGCCTCGGCCTCCCAAATTGCTGGGATGACTGGCGTGAGCCACCGCGCCTGGCCCTAAATTGTATTTTATTGTGATAAGAACACTTAATGTGAGACTACCCTTTAAACACATTTTAACGTGGACAGCACCTTATTACACACAGTAGGCCTGTCCAGCAGATCTCCAGAGCTTATTCATCTGGCTTCACTGAAACGTTATGCCTAATAATGAGTAACTCTCCATTTCCCCCACCACCAGCCCCTGGTAACCATCATTCCACTCTTGATTATCAGAGTTTGACTATTTTACCAGATTCCTCATTTAAGTGGAATCTGCAATTCCTGTCTTTCCGTGACTGGCTTGTTTCACGTAGCATAATGTCCTCAGGGTTCATCCACATTATCTCACTTTGCGGAATTTCCTTCTTGTTAAGGCAGAATAGAGACCCACTGTGTGTACATACCACTTTTTCTTCGTCCATTCATCTGTCGGTGGACATTCAGGTCGTTTCTACATCTTGGATTTATGAAGAGTGCTGTGATGAACATGGGGGTGAAGGTATCCTTCAGGATCCCTGCTTTTAGTGCTTTTGGATAAATACCCAGAAGTGGGATTGTTGGATCATACAGCAGTTCTATTTTTATTTTTATTATTTATTTATTTTTGAGATGGAGTCTTCCTCAGTTGCCCAGGCGGGAGTGCAGTGGCACGATCTCGGCTCACTGCAACCTCCGCCTCCTGGGTTCAAGCGATTCTCCTGCCTCAGCCTTCCGAGTAGCTGGGACTACAGGCACATGCCACCATGCCCGGCTAATTTTTGTATTCTTAGTAGAGACGGGGTTTCACCGTGTTGGCCAGGACGGTATCGATCTCCTGACGTCATGATCCACCCACCTCAGCCTCCCAAAGTGCTGGGATTACAAGCCTGTGCCACCACGCTTGGCCAAGTAATTCTGCTTTTAATTTTTGAGGAGCTTCCATACTGTTTTCCATAGCAGCTGCACCATTTTTTATCACCACCAACAGGTGCAGACGCTCCCTTTTCTCCACATCCTCATCAGTACTTGTCATCCATCTTTTGTCTTCTTGGTAGTAGCCATTCTTACAGGTGTAGGATGATGGATATCTCGTGGTGGTTTTAATTTGCCTTTCTCTGACTAGTGATGTTGAGCATCTTTTTATTTACCTGTTGGATATTTGTATGTCGTCTTTGAAGAGGTGTCCATTCAAGTCCTTTGTTCATTTTTTAATCGGGATATTAGGGCTCATTTGCAGTTGAGTTGTAGGAGTTCCTTACATATTTTGGAGATTAATCCTGTGTTAAATATATGGTTTGCAAATATTTCTCCCCTTTTTTAGGCTGACTTTTCATTCTGCTGATTGTCTCCTTTGCTGTGCAGAAGCTTTTTAGTTTGATGTACCCACTTGTTTATTTTTGGGTTTTTTTTTTTTTTT
>NW_016107515.1:978717-981583 GCF_001604975.1 Cebus imitator
GGGTTTCACCATGTTGACCAGGATGGTCTCGATCTCTTGACCTCGTGATCCACCCGCCTTGGCCTCCCAAAGTGCTGGGATTACAGGCTTGAGCCACCGCGCCCGGCCTAAAGTTTATTTATTCTTAAGTTTTTAGGAATACTACATAAATATTCCTAAGTATATTCATTTTTATGCTCTTGTCAATTGAATTAGTTTTTTGTTTATTCATTGTTAGTATACGGAAACACAATTGATTTTTGTGTGCTGATCTTATACCTGCAACTAAATCTGTTTGTTAATTCTAGCTTTTTTTGGCATCATCTTTAGCATTTTCTACATATAAGATTATGTTGTATACCAACAGAAATAATTTTACTGTCTGGGTGCAGTGGCTTATGCCTGTAATCCCAGCACCTTGGGAGGCCGAGGTGGACCAATCACAAGGTCACGAGTTTGAGACCAGCCTGGCCACTATGGTGAAACCCCATCCCTCCTAAAAATAATTTAAAAAAAATAACCTGGCGTGGTGGTTCATGCCTGTAATCCCAGCTATTCAGGAGGCTGAGGCAGGAGAAGTGCTTGAACCCGAGGGCAGAGGTTGCAGTGAACTGAGATTGTGCCACTGCACTCCAGCCTGGGTGACAGAACGAGACTCAGTTGAAAAAAAAATAAATAATAATAAAAATAATTTTATTTCTCCTTTCTAATTTAGATGTCTTTTATTTCATTTTCTTGCCTCAGTGCACTGGCTAGGACTCCCAGTGCTATGTTGAATAGGAGCGGTGAGAGTGGGCATTTTTGCCTTGTTCCTGATCTTGGAGGAAAACCTTTCAGTCTTTCACCATTAAGTGTGATGTTAACTGTGCATTTTAAATATGTGGCCTTTACTATGTTGAGGCTATTTTCTTCTATTCTGTTTGTGGAATATTTCTCATGAAATGGTGTTTGACTTTGCAAATGCCTTTTCTGCTTTAATTGAGATGATCATGTGGGTTTTTTCCCCTTTCATTCTGTTAATGTGGTATAGTACACTGATAGACTTTTTATGTTGAACCTTCCTTGCATTGCAGGAATAAATCCCACTTGGTCATGGTGTAATCTCACTTTTAATATTTGATTATGATTTGCAGGTAGTTTGTTGAGTATTTTTGCATCAGTTTGTCAGAGGTATTCAAACCAGAGTGACTTAATTTTGAATAGGGGCTGGGTAAAATGAGGCTGAGACTTGCTGGGCCACATTCTTAGGAAGTTAGGTATTCTTAGCCATAAGATGTTTATGGTTAAGGGATCAGAAACAGACCCACGATCTAACAGACCCAGGAAGTGTCCTGATGTCCTGATATCTTAAGAACAAAAAGCATTCCTGGTTTAAAAATAAGTCTCACTTTAAAGATAATAATATATGAACACTGAAAACACATGGACACAGGGAGAGGAACATCACATACTGGGACCTGTTGTGGGGTCGGGGCTAGGGGAGGGCTAGCATTAGGAGAAATACCTAATGTAGATGACGGGTTGACGGGTGCAGCAAACCACCGTAGCACGTGTATATCTGTGTAACAATCCTGCACGTTCTGCACATGTACCCCAGAACTTAAAGTATAATGAAAAATAAACAAAAATAAAGATAATAATATAGACTCTTGTGAAAGACAGTAAGTACACAAATATTAGCAATTCTTTATCACAAACCCTTGTAGGAGAGCACGGCTCCCCCATGAATTTTGTTATCTTAATATAAGCAAGCATGGTACCTAGGTGGGCACGTTCCTCCTCTTAGTTTTGGGAACGCCATGCTCTGCCTATGGAATAGCCATTCTGTTTTTCTTTGTTTGTTTGTTTGTTTTGAGACAGAGTTTTGTTCCTTTTGCCCAGGTTGGAGTGCAATGGCGCAATCTTGGCTCACTGCAACCTCCGCCTCCTGGGTTTAAGCAATTATCCTGCCTCAGCCTCCCAAGTAGCAGGGCTTACAGGCACTTGCCACCATACCCAGCTAATTTTTGTAGTTTTAGTAGAGACAGGGTTTCACCCTGTTCACCAGGCTGGTCTCGAACTCTTGACCTCATGTGATCCATCTGCCTTGGCAAAGTGCTGGGATTACAGGCATGAGCCACCACGCCCGGCCTGTTTGGAGGTTTTAGTCTCCTTAGGAGTTATATCTCTTAGATCTTTCTTTTCTTCATGATTCAGGCTTGGCAGGTTGTGTTTCTAGGAATTTTTCTATTTCATCTTGTTTATCCAATCTGTTGTCATGCAGTTGTTCATAGTACTCTCTGATAGTCCTTTCTGTCAAATCAGTAGTACTGTGTCCCCTTTTTCATTTCTGATTATAGTAATTTGAATTTTTTTTTTTTTTTAAAACAGAGTCTTACTCAGTTGTTGCCCAGGCTGGAGTGCAGTGGCATGATCTCAGCTCACTGCAACCTCCACCTCCTGGGTTCAAGTGATTCTCATGCCTCAGCTACCCAAGTAGCTGGAATTACAGGTGTGTGCCACCAAGCCTGGCTAAATTTTGTATTTTTAGTAGAGACGGGGTTTTTCCATGTTGGCCAGGCTGGTCTCAAACGCCTGACCTCAGGTCATCCACCCACCTTGGCTTCCCAAAGTGCTGGGATTACAGTCGTGAGCCACCATACCTGGCTAGAATTTGAGTTTTTATCTTAGTCTGTTTAGCTAATGAATATATTTTTAAAATTCTTTTGGATCTGTATGTAGGAGGGAATTGCTGGATCAATGATAATGCTATGTTTAACATATTGAGGAGGCCGGGCGCGGTGGCTCAAGCCTGTAATCCCAGCACTTTGGGAGGCCGAGGCGGGTGGATCACAAGGTCAAGAGATCAAGACCATCCTGGTCAACATGGTGAAACCCCGTCTCTACT
>NW_016107515.1:983128-984694 GCF_001604975.1 Cebus imitator
GTCTTTACTAACCCCTGTATACCCTTTGACATATATTTAGAGGTCCTCAAAGTTTTTATTCAAAGATGGGAGGATATGTAAATAATTTTTTAAGAAACACTCATTGAAACAGACTGCAGTACTGTCTTTAATAACAAAGATCTCCAAAGCTTCTATGTGAATACTCAGGGCTTCTAAAACCATCTCTTTGTGAGGGTTGATGAGGGTGATCGTACCTCCTACCAAAGCCCCTAGCTCTTTGGTTTGAGATAAGAGAAAAAGGAACACTGGTGATGAAATTTAGGATAACAAGGAGCATAAAAGAGGCAGTACTTCTGCCAGCTTGCCCCCAAGTTTCTCTACCGCCGTCTTAACATTAAGCCATAGTTCTCAAAGTGTGGCCGGGGGTCCAGCAACAGCAGCAGCATCTGAGCACTTCTTGGAAACCAGATTCTTGGACCTTATTTCAGACCCACTGAATCAGAAACTCTGGGGTGGGTCCCAGTGATCTGTTTGAACAAGCGCTGTGCTGCACATTCAAGTTGGAGAGCCACTGGTGTAGCATTTTCACCTGGTACAACCTGGAGTCTGCCACCTGGAGAATGTGATTACTCATCATCTCCTGCCAAGTGTGAGATCAGGTACTTTTGGTGACAATTGACAGCAAACCTTAAACTAACTTACTAAACAGCTGCAGAAATTAATTGGCTTGCATATTCTGCCTAAAAAGTCAGTAGGGAGCAGATTTGTTCTCCATTTCCCTGTAATTCTCTGTCTTCCTCTGTATATTAGCCTGGTCTTCCTTCACACCCACTTCCCTCATAGTTGTAAGGTGGCTGCCTGCAACCATCAGAGCTGTGTGCTTCCTACTTAGCTCCAGAGTGAGACGACACGGCATTCCACACCATCAAGCACAGCTCACCAGCTTAGCTCCGATGACACTAGCCATGAATCAGGGCAAGAGGCAGAAAATTTTCCTGACTGGCATAGCACCCTGCTTCTACCTTTCCCTCGCAGGGGATGGGTAAGCCCCACCCAGTTCTCATGGCTACTTCACAAAGGGGAAGGAAGAAATGCTGTATGTGGAGGGGGAGGTAGCCATGGTGCTCAGGACACCAGGACTCATGAAATGGCCTCTTTGCTGTTTGTCCCAAATCCACTGTTTTCCTTCTTTTCCACACTCCAGAGACAATGCATCCAGAGGGATCTTTCTGAAGCAAAAGCCTGTCTACAACACCCCTTGCTATACCCTTTGGTGTATCTCCTCTATCCCCAGACACACACACACACGCACACACACACACACAGACACACACACACACACAGCTCTCCGGTTAGGTTCACACTTTGAGATGTTCAAATTCTAGTTCCAATTGACCTTTCCAGCCTGCTGGATTCCCATCCTTTGGAACCCCATGGAATGCTCCACCATTATCTCCTTCCACACTTTTCCATGCTGCCACACCTCTGCTTCCGTGTTCTGCCTGGAACATCTTTACCCTTCCCCAGGTGGTAAATTCGCCTTTCGGAACTCAGCCTGGATATCTGCTTCCTCTGGGATAGCTCTAAGCCAGGTTAATGACTTTG
>NW_016107515.1:985949-1005284 GCF_001604975.1 Cebus imitator
AACTCCGTCTCAAAGAAAAAAAAAAAAAAAAAAAATCTAAAGTCCTTTTCCTAGCTCGAATTAAAAAAAATTTTTAATTAAAAATTTACAAATCATGTTTATTTCTAAGACACAATTTGATAATACATATTTATTGAATATAATACGTAAAAATACAAACTACTTGTAAACCTCCTATGAGTTTTGTGCTTCCAGTCTTTTTTCTAAGCATGCATATTTAGTAGTTTCCTAAAGCATTGAGATTATTATTTTATTCGTATTTATGACCATTGTCTTAGTGCATTTTATGCTTATGCTGCTATACCAGAATACCTAAGATTGGGTTATTTGTCAACTATAGAAATTTATCGAGCTCATGGCTCTGGAAGCTGGGAAGTCCAAGGTGAGAGCCCCGCATCTGACGAGGGACTCCTTGCTGCATCATCCCATGGTGGAAGGTGGAAAGGGCAAGAGCACTTGCAGGACAGAGCCAGGAACTGAACTCACAGCCTCTAGTCGTTTTATAATCAGCACTGATTCATCCATGAGGATGGAGCTCTCACTGCCTAAACACCTCCCATGACTGTTGGCCCTACCTCCCAACACTGTTACATTGGTACATTGGGGATTAAGTTTCCACCATATGGCTTTTTTTTTTTTTTTTGGAGTTGGAGTCTTGCTCTTGTTGCCCAGGCTGGAATGCAGTGGTGGGATCTTGGCTCACCACAACCTCCACCTCCCAGGTTCAAGCGATTCTTCTGCCTCAGCTTCCCGAGTAGCTGGGCCTGCCACCACGCCCAGCAAATTTTTTATATTTTTAGCAGAGATGGGGTTTTACTATGTTGGTCAGGCTGGTCTTGAACTCCTGACCTTAGGCGATCCACCCACCTCGGCCTCCCAAAGTGCTGTGAGCCACCGTGCCCTGCCAACACATGCCGTTTGGGAGACACATTCAACTATTATTTTATCTGTTGCCATTGAGACTATTGTTCTCTTAATCAAACTCCTTGTATTTCTGCAAAAAAAAACCCTGACAAGTTTATAATACCGCCCCCTGTAACCTTCCTGCCACTGATAAGCTGAGGGTAAAAATGTTAAGACCCAGATACTGAAAAAAGCAAGTAAGGCCTGGGAGTCAAACCAAAGCTGAAGAACTTAACTCAGAGCTTCCCAGTAGCCAAGGCAAAATAATAAATAAATAAAAGGGAAGCTCAAGGGGTTGTGGAACTCTTGAATTGCAGAAGAGGAAGCAAGCCAGTTTGTCAGAATGCTGACCTCTGGAGAGGGCACAGGGACCTTGTGTAAGAGTGTTGTGTAAGGACTTTCAGCTTCACTGAAAGACGAAGGAACTGCCTGGGTTTGGTCACTTCTCATACTGACTTTTTTTTTTTTTTTTTGAAGACAGAGTCCCGCTCTGTTGCCCAGGCTGGAGTGCAATAGTGTGATCTCAGCTCACTGCAACCTGCAACCTCCACCTCCCGGGTTCTGGTGATTCTCCTGCCTCAGCCTCCCAAGTACCTGGGATTATAGGCGCCACCACCACGCCCAGCTAACTTTGCATTTTTAGTAGAGATGGGGTTTCACCATGTTGGCCAGGCTGGTCTCAAACTCCTGACCTCAGTGATCCGCCTGCCTCGGCCTCCCAAACTGCTGGGGTTACAGGTGTGAACCACCATGCCTGGTCCATACTGACTCCTAAGAACAGCTGATGGCATGGCCATAAATTGTAGTTCTCAAAAATAAATAAATAAATACATAAATAAATTGTAGTTCTGGGAAGGCATTTCTTTGTTTTGTTTTCCCTAGGAATCAGACTGAGAGGAAGGCATATTTTTGTAGGAAGCCGAAATAATGTAATCTAAGCATGAAACTTTCTGGTGATTTCCTTTAGTAGAGATTTAACAAACACATGAACTGTGTGGCTTTCGTGCTGTTCTTTCATGTGAGGAATCTCACAACTGTCTCGATGAAGTTGGAGGCAAGAAATTATTATGCCGTTTTACAGATGAGAAAATGGAGGCTCAGGGAGATTGACTTATCCAGGGTCACACAGCCAATTAAGTTGCATACTAGGACTCAAGCCCAAGTTTACAACCTTTTCCTTTTTGTTACATTGTTAGAGAAGGGGGAAGTGTCTGACACTGTTAAATATCCACGGTGTATTAGGACTGGGTCGTGTGTGTGTGTGTGTGTGTGTGTGTGTGTGTGTGAGACAGAGTCTTGCTCTCTCACCCAAGCTAGAGTGCAGTGGCATGATCTCGGCTCACTGCAACTCCTGCCTCCTCGGAGTGATTCTCCTGCCTCAGCCTCCTGAGTAGCTGGGATTACAGGTGCCCACCACCACACCTGGCTACTTGTTGTTTTTTTAGTAGAGACGAGGTTTCATCATGTTGGCCAGGCTGATCTCGAACTCCTGA
Source organism: Cebus imitator (assembly GCF_001604975.1). NCBI lineage: Eukaryota > Metazoa > Chordata > Mammalia > Primates > Cebidae > Cebus > Cebus imitator. The sequence continues at coordinate 988,346 of NW_016107515.1, forward strand.
TCTCAGGTGATCTGTCTGCCTCAGCCTCCCAAAGTGCTGGGATTACAGGAGTGAGCCACTGCCCCTGGCCTAGGATCGGGTATTTGTAAGTACCACCTCATCTATTTCTTACAGTAAATCCTAGAGCCACGTAATCTTAGCCCATTTTACAGAGAGGATCGGCGGTTGTCCAGGCCATACAGATAGTAAGTATTAGAGAAGCTAAGCAGGGATTCCCAACCAGGGTTTGGTGATGGAACTTAAGGATGTGCGAGGATTCAATTGAATTGCACAGGAACATTTCTGGTTGAGAGGGGAGAGGGTGGCTTTCACGGAGCCTTAAAAAACCCAAATAGAAATAAATGAGAAAAACAGACCCATGAACTCAAAGAAAGAATCATAGTGACAGCTCATATAACCGAGTCCCAACCAGGGGCCAGGCACCTGGCAAGGCCTGGATGAGCTTATCGTTCCCATGAGGGTTAGGGTGCATCATCCCCATCTCACAGGTTGCTCAGCTAGCAAGTGGCCTTGTATGGTGACTGAGTTTGGCTTCTTTTCCATCATCACGTCTTGTGGCTTGGTTTTTTTCTCGCAGTGAGTAGAATTTTTCTTCCTCTTTTGTGGAGCTGGGAATTACAAGGCAGAATGATATACTGTGCTTTAAAAGGTCATTGCCTGTTTCCAGGTCACCTCTGTCTGTTCCCTTGCCCGTGGCAACAAGCTGATTGGATGGTGGTTGGTTAAGAGTGAACAACTGAACAGATGAATGAATGAATGACTAAATGGATGAGGGAAGTACCTCTTTCTTGGCGTTCTGGATCAGCATTCATGGATCCATTTCTGATGACTTTTATTCAAGGGTGTTAGGTCACCGTAGTGCTAGACAGAAACTGAGGAAGCTGAGGTCAGGCCCAATGTTGATGACCAGGGAGGACTGGAGTGACCCAGCAAGCCTCCTTCCTCCTCAGCAGGCAGTGATGTGAAGTGGGCTGTGCCACCTTCCACAGCTCTCTGCCATGGCACACAGCCTTCCACAGCATGTGGCAAGCCTGGCAGGGCCTGGAATGCCTTGCTACCCTTGGAACCTAGTACCTTTCCTATCCCTTGCCCATGTTAAAGTCCCCTGGTTTATCTGCTGTGGTTTTGCATCCCAGCCTGGCATACCCCCTAGTGCAGCCCAGTGGTGGGGTCCTGGTTCAGAGTAACCGCATCAGCAGCCCTATTTTACCGCTGAGGACACAGGCTCAGCGGATTGAAGTGACCTGTCCAAGGCCACACTAGTGAGCAGTAGACCTAGGTCTTGGGCCCAGCCGTGGCTAGCTCCAAAGCCACGCATCACCACATCCTCATAGGACCCTCATGACCTCAGGGTCATATTTACATTGCTGGAGACCTCATCAAATTCCTGAGGCCGCTCCACCCTACTCTGGCTGGAGAGCTGTCCCGGGTCCAGCTGGGCCATGGCTGAGAGCTTCTTTCCTGTTTAGAGAGAGTGTGGGTCTTCTCGACTGCCCCACTCTCCAGGGCTTCTGCTGAGCTGGATTGAAGGGACTTCACAACAGGTAGGAACCAGGAGCTGGAAGCTAAGAGTGATTTTGCCTGTCCTGAAGTTTGTGATGCCATCCCCCTTCCTCAACCACCTGTCACCCTACTTTGAGAAAAAAGAGGCTAGGCATGACGGCTCACGCCTGTAATCCCAACACTTTGGGAGGCCCAAGAGGGTGGATCACCTGAGGTCAGGAGTTCAAGACCAGCCTGGCCAAAATGGTGAAACCCCATCTCTACCAAAAATACAAAAAATTAGCTGGGCATAGTGGCGGGTGCCTGTAGTCCCACCTACTTGGGAGGCTGAGGCAGGAGAATGGCTTGAACCTGGAAGGCAGAGTTTGCAGTGAGCTGAGATCGTTCCACTGCACTCCAGCCCAGGTGACAGCAAGACTCCATCTCAAAAAAAAAAAGAAAAAAAAAAAACATTTAAAGAGGCTGGGTGCAGTGGCTCATGCCTGTAATCCTAGCACTTTGGGAGGCCGAGGCAGGTGGATCACGTGGTCAAGAGTTCAAGACCAGCCTGACCAACATGGTGAAACCCCTCTCTACTAAAAATGCAAAAAAAAATTAGCCAGGCATGGGAGTGTACGCCTGTAATCCCAGCTACTTGGGTGACTGAGGCAGGAGAATTGCTTGAACTCAGCAGGCAGAGGTTGCAGGGAGCCTAGATCATGCCACTGCACTCCAGCCTGGTGATAGAGTGAGACTCAGTCTCAATTAAAGAAAAAAAGAAAAAAGAGGCTGGACATGATGGCTCATGCTTATAATCCCAGCACTTTGGGAGGCCAAGGCAGGCAGATCACCTGAGGTCAGGAGTTCGAGACCAGCCTGGCCAACATGGTGAAACCCTGTCTCTACAAAAACACAAAAATTAGCCAGATGTGGTGGCAGGCACCTTTAATCCCAGCTACTTGGGAGGCTGAGGCAGGAGAACAGCTTGAACCCGAGAGGTAGAGCCAAGATCATGCCCTTGTACTCCAGCCTGGGTGACAAGAGTGAGACTCCGTCTCAAAAGAGAAAAAAAAAAAAAAAAGAAAAAGCATCTATTCGAAGAGCCCAGAGTGGGCCAGAAAGAGTGGGAATGGGAGTGAACCAGGGCAGGAAGAGCTTTTTACTGTAATTGTCCTTTCCGCCCTCCGCTAGGCTGGGAGCCCCTTGAGGGCCTGGACCTGGCTGTTCTCCCGGGGCCTGCAGTCTGTCAATGTGAAGTAGGTATATGATGGGTGAATGGATGACCTGAGGGTTTGGAGCCCTTGCTTCCCAGTCCGGGAACAAACTGTGTGGCCTTGGTCAGTTATATCCCCTTTCTTGGCCTCAGTTTCTCCATCTGAGCTGATCTTAGAGGCCCTGATATTCTAAGCCAGCAAGTTCCGGGGCGCTGGAAGATGAAAGGAGCCTGAGATAGATAGGTGCTGGGATTCTGGGAGGCCTTGGCCAGCTTGGCCGCGGGGAAGGCATCCTGAGGTTCTTGGCTGTGGAGCGTAGGAAAGAGGGCAGCTGGCTGGTGGGCACCAGGGCATAGGCGGGAGCAAGGAGGGAGGGTGTATGCTTGGCTGAAGAGGCTGTTTGCTGAAGCTTCAGGTCTTCAAAGCAGCTTGATTTTCCTTCTTCAGAAAATGAAGCCCCCAAGCAGCTCCTCTGGGTGTCAGAGCCTCCTGTGAGGGTGAGGCCTACTGGGGGATGGGGGGGCTCCCAAGGCAGGAGGAGGAGGGCCAGGGAGCAAGGACACCCAGGTACTGGATGCTAGTGGACCCTGCCTGGCTGGGACCTGGGGGTTTCCGGTCTCAAGGGCTAGGCAGCCCCACTCATTGTTACTTTGCCCTGTGTTTTCTGCAGATCATGATTGAGTTCTGTCCAGGGGGAGCCGTGGATGCTATCATGCTGGGTGAGTCTTACTTGATTGCCGGGACCAGACGACTGGTTTGGCGTCCTAAGCCTAACTGCTGAACGGCTCTGTCTAGGACTGGATCTTCTACTCTCCCACTCTGTCAGTTCCCATGGCCTCTGAGCACCTCTCTGCTTTGTCTGCTTTTGGGAGCAGGGTTTGGGTTCTTTTTTTTTTTTTCTCTCTCTCTTTTTTTGAGACAGAGTCTTGCTCTGTTGCCCAGGCTGGAGTGCAGTGGTGTGATCTCAGGTCATTCACTGCAACCTCCGCCTCCTGGGTTCAAGCGATTCTCCTGCTTCAGCCTCCCAAGTAGCCTGGGATTACAGGCATACACCACCATGGATGGCTTATTTTTCTATTTTTAGTCAAGAGGGGGGGTTGGGTTCTTGAAGAGAATGCAGGACATTCGCTGGAAGACCAGCACTCCCTGTCCCAAAAGCCATGTGTGGCCACCTAAACTGGCCACTCTCCCTCTTCAGGCCTCTTGACCATAAGACGGGTGTGATGCCTTCTTTGAGGGACCCCACAGCATAGCACTCTAAGAAGGTGAAACCAACATACCAGAGGAAGGTCTTTGAAAAGTGCGGAGACCCACACATTTAGTAAATGCTCAGTGGGGACAATGTCAGGTCTCAGTGTCCTGGGCAAACTTGAGCATAGCAATGAAGACGACTGCAGTGAAATGTTAGTAGTGATCATTCCTTTGTGAATAGTTACTACATGCCAGAGAGTATAACAGCCATGTTCACATATGTGATCCTCCTCTAATCCTCAGGTGTAAAATCAGGAAGAGTATTAGTTTTTTTTTTTTTTATTTTTTGAGATGAAGTCTTGCTCGGTTACCCAGGCTGGAGTGCAGTGGCACGATCTTGGCTCACTGCAACCTCCTCCACCTGGGCAATTCTTCTGCCTCAGCCTCCTTCCCAAGTAGCTGGGGTTACAGGTACCTGACACCACGCCCAGCTAATTAATAGAGACGGGGTTTTACCATGTTGGCCAGGCTGGTCTCAAACTCCTGACCTCAGGTGATCCACCCTCTTAGGCCTCCCAAAGTGCTAGGATTACAGGCGAGCACCACTTTTATTTTTGATTGAGCTGACACTTGAACGGTTAAAGGGCTCACCCAGTTCACGCAGGAGAGCTGTGAACCCAGGTCTGGGTGACCCGCTCCTCCCCACGGCCCATCCCGTAGCATCCCCGGCTCTTGCCACCCTACAGGGCAATGAGTTCAGAGAGGCTGAGGAGAGGCCTGGAAGGTTGAGAGACATGTCCAGGATTCCGGGATGGCCCAGAAGAGGAGAAGCACTCAGTATAATGTCACACCATTCAAGGTATTTTAGCTGAGTTTATCTCAGGACAGAGACGATCGTAATACTGAAACAACCTTGAATGCCATAATCCTGAATGTTGAAATCCCAAAAGAACAAAATGCCAAAAGTCTAAATTCCTGTCAAGTACAATCCTGAAAGATCGAAATCTCCAAAATATAATTCTAAAAAAAAGTTTTTTAAATTATTTATATTTATATTTTAAAGGGGGATTTGAGAAATATAAAAACCTGACAACACTTCATAGGCTACTTTACACAATCAAATAGGCAATAATAACGTACATATTTTTGCAAGCAGAAACACTCAGTTATACCCAGGATGGTTGCACAGGTATAACAATTATGAGCAGATCGGCCGGATGCGGTGGCTCACACCTGTAATCCCAGCACTTTGGGAGGCTGAGGTAGGCAGATCACCCAAGGTCAGGAGTTCGAGACCAGCCTGGCTACCATGGTGAAACGCCATCTCTACTAAATATATGAAAATTAATTGGGTGTGGTGGCAGGTACCTGTAATCCTAGCTACTTGGGAGGCTGAGGCAGGAGAATCACTTGAACCCAGGAGGCAGAGATTGCAGTGAGCCAAGATAACACCACTGCACTCCAGCCTGGGTGACACAGTGAAACTCTATCTCCAAAAAAAAATTATGAGCAGATGACTTGTACTCATAAAGAGGTCAAAAAGGGAAATGTATAAATGCGTATCACCAGGATTGGTGATTGTGTGCACACAGCTTTATAGCTGTTGTCTGAAATCTTGTAATGAACCACCCAAGCCTTTTGATGAGATCGATTAAAACCCTCAGTGGGTCACTAGGGCCTATGCAGATGCCCAAAGAGCTGGGATCTAGAGAAAATCTATCTTTCACAAATGCAGATGTACCAAAAGGACATCTCTTCATTTACTGAGGAACTTTCAACATTTTTACATAATGCACAATACTTACACACCAGCAATGCTGAGATAACACACTTTCATGGAGTTAAATTCACAAAAAACTCATAAAAGGAATTAGAACTCTCTTAAAATCTCCATACCATTTATACCTCCAATATTGAAAATGATGTGAGGATGAAATACATAGCATAGCGAATTGCAGAAAGTAATGCTGACTATTTAAAATAGCGGGGAAAAGGTTGTGTGTGGTGGCTCACACTTGTAATCCCAGCACTTTGGGAGGCTGAGGCAGGTGAATCACTTGAGGTCAGGAGTTCAAGACCAGCCAGGCTAACATGGTGAAACCCCATCTCTATTCAAAATACAAAAATCAGCCAGGTGTGACGGTGCACGTCTGTAGTCCCAGCTACGCAGGAGGCTGAGGCAGGAGAATTGCTTGAACCCAGAAGGCGGAGGTTGCAGTGAGCCAAGATGGCACCACTGCACTCCAGCCTGGGTGAGACAGTGAGACTCCATCTCAAAAAAACAAAAGGGGTGGAAGTGGGAAATATATATATAAACTAAAGACCATTTAGTTTTTTCAAATTTAACGTATGAACAAGTGTATTACAGGGATAGATTATGGACAGTTGCACAGAGACCATTCATAAGAGTTGGCCTGACAGGATACAACTATCCTGTGATTGAGATTTTTAGGATTTTAGACTTTAGGGATTTTGATCTTTGGGGATTTCAACATTTGGAATTATGGTATTTGAGACTGTGTCTTTTAGGATTGTGATCCAAACCCGTCTCAGAAATGTGTCAGATTCACAGTAGTCCATCCCATCCCAGGCTGTTAGAAGGGCAGGACCCACAAGCCTTCGTTTCAGAGACACTTACCACCCCACCGAGTTCCCAGGCAGGTAAATGACAGTGGCGAGAAGGATACATGGCACGTGTTAGACGGCTCTTGGGTGTGCTTCCTCTCAGCAGACACTGCCTTTGAAGATTACCATTCTGGGGGATAGAATCCAGCAGTATAAAAGAAATAGTCTGGTATGAATTGAGACTTTAGGTTATAAGGAGCCAAAATACTCAGACTTTTTTAGGTGGGGGGTGTAGGAGGTAGAATTTATTCGCACAAAGGACTGAAGACAAAGGATGGCTAGCTTCAGGCACAGCTTGTTCTAGGAGTTTGAGAGTTATGATAAGGGGTGGAGTGCAGTGGCTCACACCTGTAATCCCAGCACTTTAGGAGGCCGAGGCAGGTGGATCACTTTGAGCTCAGGAGTTCAAGACCAGCCTGGGCAACATAGCAAAACCCCATCTCTACAAAAAATACAAAAATTAGCTGGGCTTAGTGGTTTACACTTGTAATCCCAGCTACTCGGGAGGCTGAAGCTGGAGGATCACTTGAGCTCAGGAAGCAGAGGTTGCAGTGAGCCAAAATCATGCCAGTACACTCCAGCCTGGGTGACAGAGTGAGACCTTGTCTCAAAAAATAGAATAAAAATTAAATGAAGAGTTATGGTAAGGACTTGATTTCTTTATCCAACTCTTGGCCCCACTGTCCTCTGTGTTAGCCCCATTCTCATGCTGGTTTTCTGCCCTTGATGACAAGATGGTGTGGGAGCTCCAGCCATCACATCTGAATTCCAAGCAGCGGGATGGAAGACAAGAGGGTAGAATAACCACCCACCCCTACCCCACAGTGAAGACTCTTTTTTAAAGAGACTTCAGAAAAACTTTACATGACACTTTGCTATATGTCTCATTAGCTGTAGCATATCACACACAGCTGGAATGGAGGCTGGGGAATGTGGTTTTCTAGCTGGGTAGCCATATGTTCTGATACTAAAAAAGAAGGGGGAAATGGAAGCAAGCTAGCAGCCTGTGTCCCCTGGTATGCAGCTTAACTTAATGAGCTTGGCTGGAGGGGAGTATCAGAGATAGAAAAGGCACTCAAGTGTACTGTGTCCTCGACCTCATTCACAGCTGGGGCGTGACCGAGACTACAGCTAAGCCAGCAGACAAACCGTGCCCTGGCTCCCGTCTCAGTTCTCCTCATGGCCCTGACTGCTCTAGCCCTAGGCAGCTTTCCCCTGTTGGTGGCAGCAGTTAAAGGAACATTTTGGAAATCATAATTGGAGAAGAGAAGCTGAAATAGTGACAGCCAACAAGTTCAGAGCCAGGCCCTAGCTACAGCTCTCTGTTTAGGGTTGACTTTCCTGCAGATGCCTGCCCTGCTTAGAGGGGCTTTCTGCTCCTCCATCCATCTCCGCTTTGCCCTGCATGGCTGGGAAGCATTACCAGCCTGGACTTGGGGCCCAGGGATCCATTCCCTGAGGTCCAGTCCAGGTTTCTCTTTTTGGAGACCTTGGGGCACAGGACTGGCCCTTTTGTGAGATGGAGAAGATGCCCATGTGGTATGTCACCATGGAACCATTCTAGTTTAACACCCAGTGCCTGTTCCGATTGAAATGGATATGATTGGCCATGCCTTGCTGCCTATTAAACATCTTGGGTCTCCACCCTTTTATCATGGAAAGGATGGGAGGCTAGAATTGGATGTGGTGTCAAAGGAGACTTAGATTCATTTGCAGTGTTGTAGCTTTTTTTAATAAGGAGAAGGTATTCATGCATTGCTGTGTAATTAAGCATCATTCCTAAAAATGTATTGGACTCAAAGGCTGCATATTGTATGATTCCAATTATATGACATTCTAGAAAAATGCAACACTATAGGGACAGAAATCAAATTAGTAATTACATAGGGACTGGAAACGGGGGTAAGAGTTACTACAAAGGCCATGGGAATCTTGAGGATAATGGATGAATTTTGTATCTAAACTGTGACGGGGGTTACATGACTAAATATGTTTGTCAAAATTCATAGAACTATATATTTTAAATAGGTGAATTTTTTCTATATGTAAATTATACTTCAATAATCCTGACTTTATTTAATTAATTTATTTATTGAAATGGAGTCTCGCTCTGTCTCCCAGGGCTCACTGCAACCTCTGCCTCCGGGGTTCAAGCAATTCTTCTGCCTCAGCCTCCTGAGTAGCTGGGCTACAGGTGTGTGCCACCATGCCCAGCTAATTTTTGTATTATTAGTAGAGATGGGGTTTCACCATATTGGCCAGGCTGGTCTCAAACTCCTGACCTCATGATATGCCCGCCTTAACCTCCCAAAGTGCTGAGATTACAGGCGTGAGCCACCACGCCCAGCTCAATCCTGATTTTAAAGGGAGGTGGCTCCCCTGGTCCTGACTTTAAAAAGTGTATCAGGCCATGCGTGGTGGCTCAGGGCTGGAGCCCTGCCTATGTCAGTTATAATTATCCCATTTCACAGACCAGGAAATGAAGGGCCACAGCACTTAGGTGACTTGCTAGTAACCACACAACTAGTGAGAGGTAGCACCTGGTACAGGCTTGGTCTGTGTGCTCCTGAAGCCCACGCAGGCTCTGATCCTGGCCCCTGGCTGGAGGCACAGAGGTTAAGGATGAGGCCACAGGGACAGAGAGCAGCTTGCAGGCTCTAGAGAGAGAGGTCTCTGGTCCAGGAGCCCTGGTCTGGGGCCTGGCTTCCCAGGGCAGGGCAGTTGGTACCTGCATTCCTGGCTGGCATGTCTGTTTTGCCACTTCTGAGGGCTTAGCTGGGAGAGCTGAGCCTTGTGGATTCCTGTCCAGGCACCAATGAGTGCGCTGGACACTGCAGTGCTGCTGTAGGCAGGAGGACTCGGAGCAGTGCCTTTGGGTGGCCAGGCTTAGAAGCTGACAGCCTGAGAACCTGGCGGGCCAAGGGAGGTGGCTCCCCTGGTCACAGGGGTCTTGGGTAGCAACATTGACTGAATCAGGACAGTCTTGTGGGATGCGGAGCACAAAGCTGTCACCCTGGAATCTTCTCACTCCCTTCCTCCACTGCCTCCACGTTCTGTCAGCTCCACCTCCCTAATCCATCCATTGAAAGCGTTTCTCCTCTCTGCCTTGGCTGCTGTCGGGACCACTGTGATGACCTCCAGCTGAGCCCCTGCCCCTGCTGCCCAGCAAGCTCTTTGCTGCACCAGAGGGAATTGTTTGTTTATTTTGTTTCATTTATAACATAATAAATGTTACAAGCATAGCTGGGTCTTGCCATGTTGCCCAGGCTAGCCTTGAACTCCTGGCCTCAAGTGATTCTCCTATCTTGGCCTCCTGAGTAGAGGGCACTAAGCTGCTCTCAGCCATGGGAATTTTTTTAATGCAAAAATCAGACTGTCTGCCCCACTCAGAACCTCTCGTGGACTGCCCACTGCATTTCAAATCAAATGCAGCCTCCACAGTATGGCCCAAAAGTCCTGCAGAGTCAAGGCCTGTTGACCTCTGACCTTGAGTCACTTTCCCTTCATCTGCCCCCTCCCACCACACAAGTCTGTTCCCCTCTCCAGGAATATTATTCCTGCTCCCCACCTTCCTGCTCCCTGCCTTCTCAGACTTATTTAACCTGCGAACCTCAGGGAAGAGGGGCCCTGGCCATCTCTAGGCAGACATCGAGCTGTCTGCAGTGGTGCACGTGGGCACTTGTGTCTCCCCGCTGACTGGCACACAAAAGGCTCTTAGCAACCAGCCCTCCGGTCTCTCTGGCCTTTCCCCTTCTCGCATCCCCTGGTGCCACCACCAATAGCCAGTGGAAAGTTTAATAGGCAAAAAAAGAATAAAGAGAAAAAAAGCTTCCTCATGATGAGAAAGTGGGTCACCCAAGAGAGGGTCTCCCCAGTGGACATTTTTTAAACACCAGCTCATGTCAGCCATTGCCTCTGCTGGCTCTTTGACCTAGAGTGCCCTCGCCCCACCTATTCTCTTCCGTTAAGACACAGCCCAAATGTCCTTTCCTCTGGGCAGCCTCCCGATTCCCCCAGCTAGAATGGGTTCCTGCCGGTTCTGACATTCCACATGCCTGCACCCAACTCTGCTCCAAGTGTCACTCACGATTTCCATGTCCCCTCTGCCTTCCTGTGCCAAGCACACAGCCAGACACATAGTAAGTGCCCTCTCAGTGTCTGCAGACACGACGAATCTCTATGTCTCAGTCAGGCTTATGTTCACAAATCAGAGCTCTAAAACCAGACCCTGGTTTGAATCTCAAATCTGTGACTTTCCCCCTGCATGACCTTAGGCTTAACCTTTCCAAGCCTCAATTTCCTCATCTGTAAAAGGGGGACAATACTTGTGCCTGCTCCATAGGACTATTGTGATGACAAAATGGGTCAGTGTGCATGATGTGCTTAGAAATGAACCCAGTACATGGTGAGCACTCCTTAATATTGGTGGCTTTTATGTTTCTCCCTGGCGTGGGCCTGACATTTCAGTTGCCTGTGGCGAGTGCTTACTGAATTGACAGCCGTTCTCCTCCATTACCAGAGCTGGACAGAGGCCTCACAGAGCCCCAAATACAGGTCGTCTGCCGCCAGATGCTAGAAGCTCTCAACTTCCTGCACAGCAAGAGGATCATCCACCGAGATCTGAAAGCTGGCAACGTGCTGATGACCCTCGAGGGAGACATCAGGCTGGGTAAGGGACTCAGGGTGGGAAAGGTGAAGTCACAGGGCACCTCCTGGGTGTCAGCTTGGCCTCCGCAGGCCAGTGAGAGTGTGGTGGGGGTGTGGGTCCTCATGCCTACACTCTCTTGGCATGTCAGCAGTTCTCCCCTTCCTACTCTTGCTTCTTTCTTTTTTAAAAAATTACTTTATTTTATTTTATTGAGACAGTCTCACTCTGTCACACAGGCTGGAATGCATTGGTGCGTTCTTGGCTCACTGCAACCTCCATCTCCCAGGTTCAAATGATTCTCATGTCTTAGCCTCCCAAGTAGCTGGGATCACAGGCGCCTGCCACCATGCCCAGCTAATTTTTGTACTTTCAGTAGAGACGAGGTTTCACCATGTTGGCCAGGCTGGTCTTGAACCCCCGACCTCAGGTGATCCATCCACCTTGGCCTCCAAAGTGCTTGGATTACAGATGTGAGCCACTATGCTTGGCCAACACATTTTTTTAAAGTAATGATTTTTGGCCGGGCGTGGTGGCTTATGCCTGTAATCCCAGCACTTTGGGAGGCCGAGGCGGGTGGATCACCTGAGGTCGGGAGTTCAAGACCAGTCTGGCCAACATGGCAAAACCCTGTCTCTACTAAAAATACAAAAATTAGCCAGGTGTGGTGGCATGCGGCTGTAATCCCAGCTACTTGGGAGGCTGAGGCAGGTGAGTTGCTTGAACCTAGGAGGCAGAGGTTGGAGTGAGCCAAGATTGCACCATTGCACTCCAGCCTGGGCTACAGAGTGAGACTCTGTCTCAAGAACAACAAAAAAAAGAGCATGGTTGGTACTCAATAAACAGTCACTTCCAGCATTACCACCGCTTCTTTAGTCTGTGGTTACTTCAGCATCCCCAACTCCCAACACTAACGCCCCTCCCCAATGTGCAGGAGACCTGGCAGGTGCACCAGTCAGGAGGCCAACTGCCCACCTCTCACTCCCGCCTTCACCTAACCCAGCAGTGCTATTTCTTGCTCTCAGCAGGCTGGGGACCTGGTTCTCTCACTGTAGCTACCATGCACTGAGCTAGCATCTGATACGTGTTAACTCATTTCATCCTCAAAGGCCACTGATAACATCTTGCAGGATGGATTTGGGACCTCCTAGCAAGACTGTCTTATCCAAGGTCACACTGCTGATAAGAGGAACAACTAGAGTTCAAACCAAGGCAGCTGGCGCCAGAGCCTACATGCTTAGTGACTTGTCACTCTCTTAGTGATGAAAACCCATTTCCGAAGAGTTAAGGCAAACAGGAAACTGTGCACATCATGGAGCCAAATTGGAAAAGAAATGCAGTGGGGTGGGCCTCAAAGTTAGTTGGAACCTGGAACATAAATGCTGCCAGTACCATCTCCCTGGTCCTTGCCTTTCTGCGCATGTAGGTTAGGCTCCCAGACCAACCATCTCCACCAAGCTCAGGACACCATCTAATTTCACCTTTTCCAGCATCACCTCCTCCTGCATGAGCATGAATTCACCATTAGAGGCTTTGGTATCTATAATCCCGGGGGAGGGCTCTGATTGGCCCCACTTGGCTCAATCAGACCAATCCTTGGATCAATCAGTGAGGCCCAGGAAGAAGGGTGTCTCCCATAGGCCTGGCTTGTTGTCAGTCTCTGGCATGGAGGGTGGGGTCACGTGACAACACGGAAGTCTCCTTCCTCCCCATCCTCCTGGGGCAGTGTGGCCGGTGGGGAGTTGGTTTTCCAGAGGAAGGGAGGATTTGGACTGGCCAGGAAAACAAATTGCTGTCCCCCTACTCTGCCCAGCCTGTGAGAATCACATAGGTCCAGCGGAAGGGGAGTGAGTGAGGCAGAAGCTTGAGGGATGGGAAGCGAGAACAAAGGGCAGTGTTGGCGCTGAGTGCGGGGACGGTGTCAGGAAGACAGTGCAGTGTGACGCGGGAGGAGAGTCAGTGAAGGCGGAAGGTGGGGGTCAAAGCGGAAGACGAAGCCTTTAGCCAATGGGCACGTGTCTCCAGGTTCCTAAAAAAAAACAAAATGAAATAAAAATAACCTTACTGTAACCGCCCAATGGTTTCACCCTGCCCTCTGCCTAGACAGAGCTGATTTATCAAGACAGGGGAATTGCAATGGCGAAACAGTAATTCACACAGAACCAGCTGTGCAGGAGACCAGAGTTTTATTATTACTCAAATCAGCCTCCCCGAGCATTCTGGGATCAGAGTTTTTAAAGATAATTTGGTGGGTAGGGGCTTGAGAAATGGGGAGTGTGATTGGTCAGGTTGGAGATAGAATCATAAGGGGTCCAAGTGAGGTTTCCTTGCTGTTTTCTGTTCCTGGGGGTGATGGCAGAACTGGTTGAGCTGGGTTACCGTCTGGGTGGTGTCAGCTGATCCTTCGAGTGTACGGTCTACAAAATATCTCAAGCACTGATCATAGGTTTTACAATAGTGATCTTATCCCCAGGAGCAATTTGAGGAGGTTCAGACTCTTGGAGCCAGAAGCTGCATGAGTCTAAACTGTAATTTCTAATCTCATAGCGAATTTGCTAGTCCTGCAACGGCAAACCGGTCCTCAGGCAAGAAGGGGGTCTTTTTAGGAAGGGGCTGTTACCAATTTTGTTTCAGAGTCAAACCATGAACTGAATTATTTCTCAAAGTTAGTTCGGCCTATGCCCAGGAATGAACAAGGACAGCTTCAAGGTTAGAAGCAAGATGGAGCTGGTTAGGTCTGATTTCTTTCACTGTTATCATTTCCTCAGCTGTAATTTTTCAAAGACTGTTTTATTACCACGGTAGAGCAGTTCTTCCCAGCTCACAGTTGGCTAAATAATATGATCCCTATTTAATAGATAAGGAAACTAATGCTCAGAGGCATTTAGCAATTTGTCTATAATCAAGCTAGAATTTTCTCACTTCCCTGCCCGCAGTGCTTGCCTGACACTTCTGAGAGGGCAGGTCATCCCTCTCATGAGAAGAAGCCACTTTCTTAATGAGCTCAGGTGCGCACTGGCTGGTGCGAGCTACAGATCCCAGGGCTGAGGATAGGAGCATTTGCTTTCTTCTGTCCCCACCACAGTTTCAGCAAGTCCCAGCACCTCTCTGTCCTTTGCTTTCCTGCTTGTACCGTGGGGGACCTGGCTAGCATTTGTCCACAGGAGCACTGTTGGCATTTTGGACTGGACGGTTTTCACTGTTTTCTGAATGACAAGGTTTCTCCTACCTTGGATTTTTTTTTTTTTTTTTTTTTTGAGATAGTCTCATCTGTCACCCAGGCTGGAGTACAGTGGTGTGATCTCTGCTCACTGCAACCTCCGCCTCCTGGGTTCAAGCAATTCTCCTATTTCAACCTCCTAAGTAGCTGGGACTACAAGCATGCACCACCACACCCAGCTAATTTTTGTATTTTTAGTAGAGATGGAGTTTCATCATGTTAGCCAGGATGGTCTTAATTTCCTGACTTCATGATCCACCTGCCTTGGCCTCCCAAAGTGCTAGGATTACAGGCATGAGACACTGCGCCTGGCCCTACCTTGGATTCTTTTGGTCACCTTCGCCAAGGTGACAGATCAAGGGGACAGATGAGAGACTCCCTTATAAATGTGCATATATTCTAAGTTCACTGTTTTTGTGCATGTTATAATGCATTTTACACATTTATGTCATTTTTTTCATTATAAAGGTAATTATGATATTGATACCTATACAGAAAGATATATACAAAGACAGACATTGCAACAATATTTGTAAGAGCAAGAAATCAGAAATGATCCAAGTGCACATACTCCAGTAGAGAATTAAATAAGTTTTTGGTGCTGTCAAACAGTGGAATCTTTTTCAGCTATTGAAATTAAGTTGCAGAAAAAATTAAGTTGCATCTCTTATAAAGATGTAAAATACATACTTTGAAGGTGAAAAGCAACTTTAAAAGTAGAAAATACATAAAAATGTATAATACATACTTTGAAGGAGAAAAGCAACTTTGAAAGTAGAAAATACGTAAAAATTATGTATATACAATTTTTGTCTATTTCTACTTATATATAATTTTTAGGTAGGGCATGGTGGCTCACACCTGTAATCCCAGCACTTTGGGAGGCCAAGGTGAGAGGATCGCTTGAGCCAGGAGTTCAAGACCAGCCTGAGCAACATAGTGAGACCTCGACACTATAAAAAAATTGTTTTAATTTAAAAATATATATAATTTTAATATAAATAAATAAATCTGGAGCTATACACAGCAAACCCTTAAATGTTTAGCTGTCAGTATTATAGTTTTTTCTCTGTAAAATAATGAGTTTCTAATAAGCAACATTACTTTGGTAATCAGAAAACACACACACACACGCTACACATAGAGTCCTGTAGACAATTTGGAATAAGACCCACAAAAAGGAGAATTAAAGTCTCTCCTAAACCTATCAGAATAAATCACCACTCCCTGTGGGCTTCCCTCCAAGTCTTTTTTCTGTCTGCAGGAAGGTCGGACCAGATAGTGGGAAAGGGCACAGCTGGGTGACCTGAACGTTACTCAGGCTCTCTTAACTGAAGCTTCCTTATCTGTAAAATGGGGGTCATAATTTTACAGGCCTTAAAGGGTCATAGATATAAATGATGTGTGTAGGCATAGATGTGCAGATGATATGCATATGTTTCTTTGCACAGTGCTATGCGCATGGTAAGTTCTCAGTAAATATTAGTTTTTATAAGATAAACTGGGATCATTATATATATACAGTTTCTTAGTCTGGTTTTTAACATTGAATGTCAGCTTATTCCTCCATATCCTTAAAGATTCCTCAGAAACTTGATGATTTTCAGGTTTTTCTTGTATCCCATCACATGCAGAAAATGTAGTTTACCTTTCAAAGCCCTAAGGAAAGCCCTGAATGGGATACGTAGGTTTTTCATGAGGTTTATCATCTTCTTTACTAAATCACGCAGTGATGACTGTGCTTGTTCATGGATCTTTGAGTCTCTTTCTATAACATACCTTGAGGCGGAATTCTCCGAAGCAGAGTGCTGGGTGTGTGCAGTGAGTCAGGGTTTTGTTCATCTGCAGCCCTTGTGCCCCGTTCTGGTTGTACCAGTTGACCCTCCCCCCAGGGGAGTGTGAAATTCTCTTTTCACCACATCCTGGCCCCTATTGAGTTTTACTTAACCATAGAAACAATTCACTCTATTAAAAACATTTTAAAGAATAAAACTGTGTCAAGTGACAAATGTGAGGTCGCCTCTGTGCACTACCCCCACCAAAATCCCACTTTCAGGGAGGTGAACATGAAGTGGGATATGCAACCTTCCAGACTGGTGTGAATGTGTGTGTGTGTGTGCACAGGTGTGCACATATGTACACACAATATGCATATATCATTCTTTTAAAGATAATCTGACTGGGCGTGGTGGCTCACGCCTGTAATCCCAGCACTTTGGGAGGCTAAGATGGGAGGGTCATCTGAGGTCAGGAGTTCAAGACCAGCCTGACCAACACAGTGAAACCCCGTCTCTACTAAAAATATATAAATTAGCCAAGCGTGGTATCCCACGCCTGTAATCACAGCTACTCAGGAGGCTGAGGCAGGAGAATTGCTTGAACCTGGGAGCCAGAAGTTTGCAGTGAGCTGAGACGGCACCACTCTAGCCTGGGCGACACAGCGGGACTCCGTCTCAAAAAAAAAATGATAATAATCTTCTACTAAAGTATTGTTACTTGGATCATTTCTGGAACCATACTACACATTTTATAAGACTCAGTGGTCAATTAGCAACATGTTTG
>NW_016107515.1:1005679-1013492 GCF_001604975.1 Cebus imitator
CGCCTGGCGCCTCATTCTTTTTAAGAGCTGCATGTTATTTCTTAGCGGGGTGAACCAAAATTTATCTGTCTAACCATTCAGCAATGAAGCTCCAGCAACAATTTAGATGGTTTCCAATTTTTCATTCTTTTTGGCTATTGCTTTTATAAGCATCCATATATATTATAGATCTAGTTTTGGAGATGGATTTCTGCAGATAGAATTGCTGGCAAACAAGTTTTTAAAACCCAGTTTTAGTTTTTACATATATGAGTAAAGGCATTCTAGCAAATTTTGTCTCTTTACTCATTCATGAGTGTGCTCATGGGATAACCTGTGGAGTGCTTCCTGCTCTAGCCGTTGTGCCAGGGATACAGCTGTGGACACAGCGGAAATGATCTCTTTCCTTAGGGAAATTATAGTCTAGAAAGGGAGATTTCCCCGCATCTCTGCTGCCCTTGTCTCTAATTCGTTTTAAAATGGAAAGAGAAGGGGGAGTGTTTTCATCAGAAGAGACTGCGTGGTGGAAATCCCTTTTGAATTGTTCAAGGGCAGCCATCAGCTATCAAGGGACACTCCCTCATAAACTGTGCAGGGAGCAAGCAGGCTCAGTTCTCTGGGCTGCAGGGTGGGGCTGCCCCCCCCATCTGAGCCCCATCATGTGGGGCAGGAGGGGAAGTAGCAGCTACCCAAAGAGCTGGCTGGTGTGTGCCTGAGGGAGGGTCCTGGGGACCGGCAGTGTGTCATTGTGGTGGTTTCTGTTTTTCCTCTCTCTTCTTAGGAGGGGATCAGCAGGCCCTATGGTGGGGGAATGACCAGCTTCTGGGGATCCTCACCCCAAGCCTGAGAGGCACTCACTGTTCCCAGAAGGTTTCCTGAGATGGGATGATGTGCCGGCCCTTGGTGGTGTTTGCGGCGGAGCCAGGCCCACAAGGTGTCTGGCTAACCCAGCAGGAAGGTGGGCCCTATCTCCCATCCTTACACTGGAGGCTCAGGGGAGCCACCCACCAGAGTCAGCAGCAGAGCCGGACTCTATCTGGGTTTCCTGCGTACCCACCTCACCTGCGGCACCTGTTGGTCCCGCCTCAGGAGGTCAAGGGCCCCCTGTCCCCTCTCGCTGGCCAAACTGTTCCCCAATACAGCAACTGCTATCCAGTTGGCAGTAACCGGGACTTAGAAGCCAGGTTCCCTGACCACTCCCACGAGGTGGTGGGGGTGGTCTTAGTTCAGCATCAGCCTTGCCCCTGCCTGAAAAAGGCTGGACTGGCTCATGGGCCGCTGAAATAATCACCATCTTCTCACTTTTGCCACGAGTGGGCCTTGCAGCAGAGTACTTTGCGTTTGTCATTTAATCCTTAGGAAAACCTGCACAGTGGTTCTGTGGTATCACCCCTGTGTCACAGAGGGGGAAACTGAGGGTCAGGGGCTTTGTAACTGCCCTTCCTCCTGCCTGCCTCCTGCCTTATCTGCTGCCAACCCCGCCCCTCCTTCCGGCCAGGCTGTGTCCTGTCCCTGCCGGTCCCTCCATCCCGCTAGTTCCTGCCTCCCAGCCTGTTTGCAGTTTTCTCCGCCTGGAAATACCTTCCCCCAGATCCTGAGTTTGTGTCTAAAGTAGCCCCCATCCCCACCCCAACCCGTTCCTTCACCCTGCCTTCTCAGCCTTGGGGCCTTCTCACTGCGAGGCATTCTGTGGGGTCTGCCAAGTGCCGGTCTCCACCACGAGAATAAATGTGCACGAGGGGCAGGACTTGGTCACTTTCATCTCTGTGCCTAGAACAATGTCTGGCACATAACAGATGTGCAGTTAGTGTATGCTGAATAAAACTGTTCTTCCTCCAAGGCCCCCAGCCCTCCCTCCATGACTGTTCCCTCAAGGTTGTGCCCCTACTGTGCACTGTCGAGTGGCCCCACACCCCTGTCTTCCCAACGCTTTCCAATGTTAGGAGTAGATTTTTTTTTTTTTTTTTTTTTTGAGACGGAGTTTCGCTCTTGTTACCCAGGCTGGAGTGCAATGGCGCGATCTCGGCTCACCGCAACCTCCGCCTCCTGGGTTCAGGCAATTCTCCTGCCTCAGCCTCCTGAGCAGCTGGGATTACAGGCACGCGCCACCATGCCCAGCTAATTTTTTTTGTAGATGTTGTTTATTTGCTCACTCTCTGCTCCCCCAACTACACTGTGGACTACCCGAGGGTCGTCACTGTATTCTCTGCTCCCGGCTAGTGTCTGGCTCCTGAAGGAGCTTGGTGAGCACGTGAATGGGTGAATGGACCGGTGAAGCAGAAGAGCAGAGGCTGGAACCAAGTTCTCCCATATTCAGGCCCGGCCTCTTGGCATTGTGCTGCCTCCTGGTTTGAAACTCTGATGGGAGTTCCTGGATACAGCTCATTTCAAGGCCAGGCACAGGTGGGTGCCCGGAGTGGCCGGAAGTTGTCATAGTTCTTGGGATGAATTGTCCAAAGGCAGCCATCAGCTATCAGGTGACACCCGTCTCTACTAAAAATACAAAATTAGCTGGGCAGGGTGGCAGGCTCCTGTAATCCCAGCTACTCGGGAGGCTGAAGCATGAGAACCGCTTGAACTGGGAAGTGGAGGTTGCAGTGAGCCAAGATTGCGCCATTGCGCTCCAGCCTGGGTCACAGAGCAAGACTCTGTCTCAAAATAATAATTATAATATGAATACATAAATAGTAATCAATAAATATCACCCAGGTTGGAGTGTAGTGGCACAATCCTGGCTCACTGCAGCCTCTGCCTCCTGGGTTCAAGTGATTCTCCCACCTCAGCCTCCTCAGTAATTGGGACTACAGGCACATGCCACCACACCCAGCTAATTTTTTTTTTTTTTTTTGAGAAAGTCTCCAGCTACTCTGTTGCCTGGGCTGGAGCGCAGTGGTGCCTCCCGGGTTCAAGTGATTCTTGTGCCTCAGCCTCCCAAGTAGCTGGGATTACAGGCACACACCACCACCCCTGGCTAATTTTTTTTATTTTTAGCAGAGACTGGGTTTTGCCATGTTGGCCAGGCTGATCTCAAACTCCTGGCCTCAAGTGATCTGCTTATTTCCGTCTCCCAAAGTGCTGGGATTACAGCCATGAGCCACTGTGCCTGGCCTCCATTTTTCTTAATGTAAAAGTTTAAAAATCACTCCCTGATAGCCAAGCAATTATGGTTGTTTTTAGTTTGTCACTGTTATTATAATGGCATTTTGGTTAACATCATTATGCATAAGTTTTTTGAATTTAAGATTGTTTCATAAGGTTAGATTCCTAGATTTGGAATGATTGGATTAAAAGGGTATGGATATTTTAAAGGTTCTTGCTATTTATTGCCAAATTGCTTTCCTAAAGGCCCTTGCCAGTGTAGGCTCTCAGTAGAGAGGACAGTGTTCATCTCCGTACTTCCTCTCAGCAGCAAATAGTCATATTTTTAATGCTCTCTAATTTGCTAGATAGAAAATGGCCATCTGTTAGTCGACTGGGAATGTGTATTCCTGAGTCCACCTCCCGGCTTTTACCCCAAGGCCGTGGGTGGAGGAATGTCCGTGGAAAACTCTATCTGAAATTTTTGTCTTGCAGCTGACTTTGGTGTGTCTGCCAAGAATCTGAAGACTCTGCAGAAACGAGATTCCTTCATAGGCACGCCTTACTGGTGAGTCGTGTAGCTTCTGGAAATGGAATGGACTGGACGTTAAAACTCTCCAGGGTGACCTCCAGGTGCCTTAGACGGGAGGGGCTGGAAGGCAAGGGCGGCTGGGTCAGCCTGTGGGAGCATGCCCCGCCCCGTGGCTTACTAGCGGTGTGACCTTGGACAAGCTGCCTAGCTTTCCCGTGCCTCAGTTTCTTCAGCCACAAAATTAGGGATATTATAGCTCCTATTTAAAAGGCTACTGTGAGGATGAAATGAAATGGCGCACATAGAAGGCACTCCATTAATAACTGAACTAGAATCCCTAAAACAGGATTCAGTTCATGATTTATTCACCATGTATGTATTGAGGGCAGGGGACGGGGGCCATGAAGGTGAACAGTACAACTTCAGTTCCTACGCTCATGTGAAATCTCTCTGGATTTCTCTGAGGCTTCTCTAGTCTGTCTTGTTTCTTTCTTTTCCAGAACTATTACTTTAAAAACAAAACACTGTCACTGAATTTCACGCCTGACTGCTCTCTGCCTTTTCACAATTTTTTCATGTGCATTGCTTGCCATTGTGGAGTTTGGGCTCCTTTCTTGCTTGCTTGTTACTCACCCTTGCTTTCTCTCTCTCCCCTTTTATACCTGTTTCTCCTTCTCTCTGTGCTGTTGTCTTCTCGCCCACCCACCTCCACGCCCCGGTGTTTTGCTCCGCACCTTCCCCTGCGCCCCGACCTGCCTTCTCCCCAGGACTCTGTGTTCTGGATTGCTGCTGCCATCTCGTGGTAGGCATCGGAACTGCAGCAGGAAGTGGCGGGGAGCCGCGTGGAGGCGTTTTTCTGTGGAAGAGCGTCCTAAGGAAGACACGTGGGATGCAGAGTCACGCAGATCATGATTCGGGAGTGCTGCCAACCCCTGACAGTGGCTCGTGGTGGCCCTTGACCCTGAATGTCCAAGAAGCGCCTATGGAGGCCAGATTCTTAGTCCTGTGTTGTCCCTTGGTTGGTTCAGGATGGCCCCCGAGGTGGTCATGTGTGAGACCATGAAGGACACGCCGTACGACTACAAAGCCGACATCTGGTCCCTGGGCATCACGCTGATTGAGATGGCCCAGATCGAGCCGCCACACCACGAGCTCAACCCCATGCGGGTCCTGCTAAAGATAGCCAAGTCGGATCCTCCCACGTTGCTCACGCCCTCTAAGTGGTGAGGGGCCGGGGGTGCTTGCGCTGGGGTTAGGGCTGGGATATGTGGTGGGTGGGGCTGGGGAGGTGCAGTGGTAGGGCTCTCCTGCTGCTGCTAGCCCCGAGGAGAGGTTGGGGCCTGGGGGTCTTCAGGCCTTTCTGAGCTTCGTGCCTCTTTTTTCCCTTGGTGTTTATTATTATTATTATTATTTTTTTTTTTTTGAGATAGGGTCTCACTCTTTTGCCCAGGCTGGAGTGCTGGAATTGCACCACTGCACTTCAGCCTGGGCAACAGAGTGAGACAGTGTCATCAAAATAAGAGTAGCTTAACCTCTCTGTGACTTGCTTGTCACTCTGAAATGAGAGTGGATAGTAGCAGTCCCCTTGCAGAGTGGTTGTGAGGATTCAATTAAGAGATACTATGAAGTGCTTAGCTTAAGAGCTTACTGCAACCTCGACCTCTTAGGCTCAAGAGATCCTTGCACCTCAGCCTCCCTTATAGCTGGAACTACAGGCACCCACCACCATGCCTGGCTAATTTTTTGTAGAGACGAGCTCTCCTATGTT
This sequence comes from Cebus imitator, assembly GCF_001604975.1. Classification (NCBI taxonomy): domain Eukaryota; kingdom Metazoa; phylum Chordata; class Mammalia; order Primates; family Cebidae; genus Cebus; species Cebus imitator. Next base: position 1,011,037 of record NW_016107515.1, read on the forward strand.
GCCCAGGCTGGTCTTGAACTCCTGGCCTCAAGGGATCCGTCTGCTTCGGCCTCCCAAAGTGCTGGGATTATAGGTGTGAGCCATCACGCCCCCTCTGTTCTCTTGACATGAAATCTTCACAGCAAACCAGGTCACCCAAATAAGCCAGCTTCCACTGGGGGAACAGGAGCCCCTGCTGAGCCCCAGAGCCATATGGTACAACCCTGGGCGGGACATCGGGGGCCTGGGTTCAAATACTGGCACTGCTAAGTCTCCTCACTGTGTGGCCTGGGCAAATCCCTGCTCCTCTCTGATTTCTGTGTCCCCATCTGGACAGTGATGTCCATGATGAAAAGGGCGTTGTGTAGGCCCTGTCACTGTTTAGCTTGTGAAAGTTGCCTCTGTCCTTTGAGGGGCATGATTGGGACATCGGAGTCTGTGACATGGGGGACTTCTCTCTGCTCTTGCCTCCTCCATGCTCACCTCTGATGCTTGTCCTCCCAGGTCTGTAGAGTTCCGTGACTTCCTGAAGATAGCCCTGGATAAGAACCCAGAAACCCGGCCCAGTGCCGCACAGCTGCTAGAGGTGAGTGGATTCCCCTCCCGTTCCGCTCTGTGAAGGGCAGAGTCTAATGAGCTCACCAGTGACCTGGATGCCGGGCATGTTCTCACCCCGGCCAGGGGACAGCATGGACAGCTGTTCGTCTGTCAGCCAGTATTCCCCGGGCACCTCCCGAATGCCAGCCGTGTGTTGGGAGTGCCTTGGGGCATGAAGCCACCCAGACCCTGTCCTCATGGAGCATGTGTTCCAGTGGAGAGACAGGTGTCAAATAAGCAAGTACGTGCACATGGCAGGGGTGGCCAGTGCCCCGGAAGGAGATGCCATGGTGCGGGGGTGGGACGCCTGGGAGCAGCTGTTGTTTGTAAGGGAGGATACGGAAGGGCTCTCCAGGTGAGCAGATGCCCACAGGAAGGGAGAGGGCAAGGCCAGTGACCCAGAGAGAGAGGAGACAAAAGCCTGGGATGGCAGCGAATTCCGCACATGCTGGGAGGAGCCAGGGGGTAGGGGTGGGGGGGTGGGGGGGCGGTGAAGCAGAAGCGCAGGAGTGAGGGGAGGGGAGTGGAGGGGAGGAAAGATGAGACCAGAGAGGCACTGAGGTGTCCGTCCCAAGTCTCGATGTTTCCCTAGGAGAACACCTGGCCTTGGCATAGCATCTTCCCCCAGAGACTTACGACAACAGAAGTACAGAGGGAACCCAGCCCGAGGAGGAGGCACGTGGGAAGAGGTCTTGGGAGCCAGGCGCAAGTTCCCAGGGCCCCTCCCAGTATCATTCCCCGGACATGCTTCATTCTCTGTGCTGTCCACCAGGGAAGCCCCTTAGGGTTTTTACTGGGTAATGGTCACATAGGCATCCCCTCCCTGGCAAAGACCTAAGTTCCAGACTCCAGAAGGAAAGCAGGTAATCAACCTAAGCCATATCGTTTGCAGAATAGTTTAAGCAGAGCGAACCACTCTCATCAGTTAATGATGGGGTCCCCCTCCTAGTTTGCAGAGACCAGCTGAGGATCTGACCTTGTGACAGCCCTTTCTGAGGCTTGCTGTGCTGTTTTCTGCATATAGGGCCGGGCTGCACAGGGTCCTGCAGGGCCTTGCAAGCCAGAGCCAGGTCTTGGGCTTTATGTGTGTATTAGGGGAGAAACAGCATCCGACTTCCATTTATAAGGGTCCTTCTGGCTGCTGTGTGTGGGATCAGGAGACTCTGAGCGTCTAATGATTGTACTGTCTTAGAGTGGGGAGGTGGATGGAGGTTTCCTTGAAGCTTTCTGAGCTATTGGAGGGGGCTGTCAGCCATCCTTTGCCTGGGCCCATGCCTCATGCTGGGGCGTCATGGCTGGCCGCTGGGTGAGGTCAGCATGTTCACAGAAGCGTTCTGAGGACTGTGGACAGCAGTTGCCCAACCATCCACAAATATGCAGACCACTGTCCCCCTGTCACTGCCACTGATGGAAAAGGGAGGAATAGGCCTGGGTGATGCAACGGGGCTGCCCCTTTCACTGCCCTATCCGCTCCAGTCCTGCCACCAGCTCGGCAGCCTCAGAGGTACGGTGGCAGGAAGGGAGGAAGGCGCCACACCAGACACTTGAGCCTTTATGTTCACCCAGCTTTTCCCAGCTTCCTGCTGTGGGCCGTGCACTGGGCCTGTGGTCAGCATTCTGAGCCACCATGCGTCCCCTTGGGGTAGCAGCTTAGTGATTATGGGTATGAGCTGGGACGGGAAGGTCCAGGGTTCAGATCCAGCTCAGCCACTTACTGGCTGTGAGCCCCTAAGCGAGTGGCTTAACTTCTCTGTGACTTGCTTGTCACTCTGAAATGGGAGTGAATAGCAGCAGTCCCCTTACAGGGTGGTTGTGAGGACTAAGTGAAGAGGTACTAGGAAGTGCTTAGCTTAATTCTTTTTTTTTTTTTTTTTTTTTTT
>NW_016107515.1:1014327-1018145 GCF_001604975.1 Cebus imitator
GGAACCAGGATGCAAAATGGGGTCATCTGCTGGGGGTGGGGGTGGGGTCACCGTCGTTCATTTTACATTTCTATAATGTATTCAAAAGCAAATTTCCGAAATGGCCAAAAGCCTCATTTTCTGGGTATCCTGGGAAGTGGGCTGGGCTCCCTGCAGTGGGTAGGGTGGAGTGGGGCTGCTGTCGCTGTCCAAGCCGCTTGGGGCCAATTGTTTCCTGTAAGAGGCACCTCCTGCCCTGATACATCCGGCCTCCGGGACATTCCACGGAGAGGCCAGCTGTCCGCCATCCCCACATGGCAGCTCCGGAGCTGCAGCCTGAGCCAGGAATTTCCGTTCCACACTTGGAAAAAAGATCCTGCCAGAGGATTCTTAGCGTCCAACAGAAAGGGCTGCGGAAGAGAGGAGTGATCTCTGGAGATAAATAAAGCACCTTTCACGCCTGCGCTGCTGCTGGCTGCGCCCAGGCGCCTTTTCCACTTGTCTGAGAGAGGGTGGGCGTGGTTTACCCCTCAGGCCAGGATACCGGGATTAGAGCAGGGAGGTGACTGGCCCAAGGTCGCTTGGCTTTGAGTAGCAGAGGTGGGCCCGGATCTTGGCTTCCCAGCCCCCACTCCAGCGCTGTCAGTCTTCAGGGTGTCTACCTGCTTCCAAGAAGCGCCTGGCCCTCCTGTCTCCCTGTGTCCTGCCCCGGGCAGAGTGACTCATGGCCCCATTGGTTTGTGATTCATTCATTGACTCCTGCAGACATTCTTTGGGCCAGGACCAAGTTGTGGTGAATAACCAGCCTCTGAACTCACACCTGCCCCTTCCGACCCCCGGAAGCTGCATGATTCCCACTCTCTGCCTCAATTTCCTCATCTGTAAGATGTAGAGAGTGCTGGCTGCACAGAATTGTGTGAGTGAATGCCGTTTTGTATGTAACATTTTTACCACAGCTGTCACATATTCGATGCTGAGTAGGTACTGGCTGAATTTGCCCTGAAACCCATCCACTGTATCACGGCTGCTCTTATCAAGGTCATCTGCGATTTCTGTGCCATGATCAGCCTCAGTGTTTGTCTCACTGGCCCTGTCAACAGCACCAGCCCAGCTGATCTCCGCCTCCTCCTCCCGTGGGCACTCGACTGGCAGGCCTCCACGCACTTTGGTCTCAGCCGCTCCTTCTCCATTGCCTTTGCCCGCCCCCCTTTGCCCCAGCACATTGGTGTGAGAGTGCACGGGTCCTTCCCTCCATCTCCACACACCCAGCGTGCAGCACTCTTAGCTCATGCTTCGGAGCACGTCCAGCTGTTGACTCCCCGGATGTCCAGTGGGCATCTCACACTGGACGTGGAGCACTGGAATCTTTTTGCAGACATGCTCCACTGCTGGCTTTCCCATCCAGCCGATGGCAGCTCCACCCTTCCAGTGGCTCAGGCACCAAACCATGCAGGCACCTTGCTCCTCTTTCTCCCACGCTCTCTAGCCCACCTATCAGGAAATCCCGTTGTCCCTGCCCTCAGCATGTGCCTAGACTTCGACCATTTTCCACCCCTCCATTGCCACCACTGCCTCTCACTCGGGCTGCTGCCTCCTCGCTGGTCTTCTGTCCTCTCAGCTGGGTCTGGGCTGAGCACAGCAGCCAGAGGAAACCTTCTCAATAGGAGCCAGCTCATGTCCTCCCTGCCTGCCAAAGCTCCCCAGTGGCTCCCATTTCACTCCAGGGAAAACCCAGAGTCTCAGAGCCCCTTAGAGTGCTGTGTGATTCGCCCTCCCGCCCTTCTGACTCCCTCGCCCCTTTCGCTCCCTCACTCCAGCCTCACTCTGCTCCAGCCAGCCCAGCCCCTTTGCTGTGCTGCGAACACAGCGGGCTTGTTCCTGCCTCAGGGCCTTTGCACTGGCTGTCCACGTTGGCAGGAATGCCCTTCCTCCAGATCCCTCTGTGACTGACTCTCCCTCTTCAAGCCATTACTCAGATGTCAGCCTTGCAGTGAGGCCTCCTCAACCACGCACATGAAATTGCAAACCCACTACACTCCCCACATTCCCAGTTTCCATTTCCCTGCTCTGCTTCTTCCTTCTTCCATAGCACATGGCTCTCAGGATAGAACTCGCCTGCTTATTAGGTTTGTTGCAAGCCTAGCATGTCAGCTCCCTGAGGACAGCAGCCTTTGTTTTGTTCATGGATAGGTCCCAGGAATGGTGCCCGATTCATAGACAGCCCTCAGCAAGTATTTGGTAAATACATTGACTTTTTTTTGTTGTTTTGGAGATGGAGTCTTGCTCTGTTGCCAGGCTGGAGTACAGTGGCACGATCTTGGCTCACTGCAACCTCCACACCCCCGGGTTCAAGTGATTCTCCTGCCTCAGCCTCCGGCTAAGTTTTGTATTTTTAGTAGAGGCAGGTTTTCGCCATGTTGGCTAGGGTGGTCTCGAACTCCTGACCTCAAGTGATCCACCCATCTTGGGCTCCCAAAGTGCTGGGATTACAGATGTAAGCCACCGTGCCCGGCCTATCCCATGTTCTTTAAAGCCCATCTTGGAGCATAGGACTCCTGTGGCTGATGGTTTCTAAGCACATAGAGGAAAAGTAGGCTGGAGTTCTTGGAAAAGATGTCAGTTTAGATTGCAGGGGAGGCCCTGGGTAGAGGGCAGTGCCAGCTGGCAAGCTGTGTGACACTTGCCAACCTTGGCCTGGTCCTCCTACTGGAGGACTGGGCGGTCACGTTCCTCTGTGATCTACCCTTCCACTGGGGACATGTGTGTCCAGACCAGTCTACCTGGTGCAGGCTAGCATTCTCCCTTGCAGCATAGCCCGGCTGTTGCCTCTCTAATGGGCCTCTAAACACATCTCTGGAGGCAGAGGAGCTAATGCAGTGGTGGAGGTGGTCTATGTTTTGTGTCCTGGAGAAGTCTGTAAAACAATGTTTGGGTCTAATCAGCTACAGATTGGTGGCCCCGTCTGCCAGGCTTGCTTGCTCTAGCACCCAGCAGAGCTGCCCCGCTCACCCGCCTATCACAGGGTTTCTTCCCCATGGCCAGCCACCCTTCCTCCTTCTAAGGACACTGGGGTGGTCGGGGGGGGCAGTGGAGCAGATGATTCTGCTTCAAGAAAGCAGTGTTCCTGGCCATGCTGAAAAGCCACTGATTTGATCAATACGTGGGGTGTCCCGATGAAAACCTGGTGTTTCCAGAAGCCTGCGCCTGCGTTTATTTCTGCCACATCTGCTTCAGCCACTTCAGTGAAGCAACCTGCGGCATTTCCCCAAGTTCACCTGTGTTAGATTGTGCAATGTGGGGCTTACAAACCTTTGGGATCTTGATTCTTACCTTTGGTTCCAAAAAGCTGTGCTCTGGGGACATGTGAGAGGGAATAGGAGTGGCTAGGAGTGCAAAACAGGCTTTTCTTTTGTTGCTGTTTTTTTTGAGACCGTCTCCCTCTGTCACCCAGGCTGGACTACAGTGGCACGATCTTGGCTCACTACAACCTCTGCCCCCGGGGTTCAAGCAGTTCTCCTGCCTCAGCCTCTCAAGTAGCTGGGATTACAGGCACACACCACCACGCCCGGCTAATATTTGTTATTTTTAGTAGGGATGGGATTTCACCATGTTGGCCAGGCTGATCTTGAACTGACCTCAGGTGATCCACCTGCCTTGGCCTCCCAAAGTGCTGGGATTGCAGGTGTGAGTCACTGAGCTTGGCCAAAACAGGCTTTTCTGGTTGTGCTGCTGTTCCTGCCACTGATGGGGGTGATGGTGGTGATGGTGGTGATGGTAATGGTCATGGTCATGGTCATGGTGATAATAGTGGTGATGGGGGTAATGGTGATGATGGTGGT
>NW_016107515.1:1018309-1020290 GCF_001604975.1 Cebus imitator
GATGATGGTGATAGTGATGGGGTGATGGTGGTAGTGATGGGGTGATGGTGATAGTGATGGGGTGATGGTGGTAGTGATGGGGTGATGGTGGTAGTGATGGGGTGATGGTGATGATGGTGGTGGTGATGATGGTGATGGGGTGTTGGTGGTAGTGATGGTGATGTTGGTGATGGTGATGATGGTGATGGTGATGGTGATGATGGTGGTGGTGATGATGGTGATGGGGTGTTGGTGGTAGTGATGGTGATGATGGTGGTGGTGATGATGGTGATGGGGTGTTGGTGGTAGTGATGGTGATGATGGTGGTGGTGATGGTGATGGTGATGATGGTGGTTGTGATGATGGTGATGGTGATGATGGTGATAGTGATGGGGTGATGGTGATAGTGATGGTGATGGTGATGATGGTGATGATGGTGGTGGTGATGGTGATAGTGATGGGGTGATGGTGGTAGTGATGGTGATGATGGTGATGGTGGTAGTGATGGTGATGATGGTGATGGTGATGGTGATGATGGTTATGGTGAAGGGGCAATGGTGATGTGGTAATGATGGTGAAGGTAGTGATGGGGTGATGTGATGATGATGATGGTGGTGATGGTAAAGGTCACAGTGATGATGATGGCAATGATGGTGTTGGTGGTAGTGATGGTGATGATGGTGACGGTGATGATGGTGGTAATGGTTATGGTAATGATGGTGATGGCAATGATGGTGCCATTATAGTTGTGATGGTGGTGATGATGGTGATGGCTGCCATATCTGAGCATTAACCATAACACTTGTAATAGCTATTCCTAGTATGTAGATGAGCAAGCTGAGGCTCGAGGTTAAGTGACGTGCCCAAGTTGGCGGAAGCTGGATTTTACCAGGTGCCTTTGTTCTAGAGTCTATAACCAGCACTCTTAACTCCTATGCTACTTTGCCTCCCACGATTAGTAAACCCTTAATGCTCTCCACTCAAGACCTCTTAAAAGTACAGAGCAGCCAGGGTGGTAGTGAATACCACTGCTGGGCTGCAGCCTGTCGGTGGCTTGTGAGGACAGTCTCAGTGGCTCACCTGCACACATAGCCCATGCTTCCTCTCACCCTGTGTGTCCCAACATCCAGCCTGTCTTGCGGCTCCCACCACCCAGCAAGCTCACTCCAGCCTCGGGGCTTTTGTATCAGCTGCTCCCTCTGCCTGGAATTCTCTGTGCCCAGATCCTTCCCTGGGGAACCCCTTCACATCCTTTGGGTCTCAGGTTGAATTTGACCTTGAATGAGGCCCCTCTGCCTACAGACTTTAGTCTCCGCCAAGCTCAGCTATACAAGATCTGGAATTCTCTTGTTTATTGTTTGATTGCATATCAGCTCCCTCTCACTCATCGGGAAGGCCCAAGGGCAGAGACCTCGCCTGATCTGTTCGGCTGTTTCCACACCTGGCACACCGCTGGCCTCAGTATGGGCTGTGAAATGAATCCGCGGGTGAACGGGAAAGTGGGAAAGAAATGAAAATTATGTTCTTTTCAACTCTTCATTAGTTTGGACTAACTAGAGAAAGTCAGATGGGCTTGGGAACATTGGAATGATAGGCTCTCTCTCTAAAAGAAGTGAGGTTTATTGCTTTCAGGTTGTACAAAGTAAGGAACAAGTTGAAGAGGGTGTTGCCTGATGGACTTCCACAAATTAACTGTTTTAAATGAACAAACAGATAAGAATGATTTGTGGTGAACATGTACGTTCTGAATGTGTTTTTTAGGTGCTAGAAATTTATTTTTTAGTCATTTAAATACTTCCCCGGCAACCTTGTTGATACTTCCTCCCCAAGAGTAAAAAACGGTGAATTTCTTTCTTTTATTTATTTATTTATTTATTTTATTTTATTTTTTTTTTGAGACGGAGTTTCGCTCTTGTTACCCACGCTGGAGTGCAATGGCGCGATCTCGGCTCACCGCAACCTCTGCCTCCTGGGTTCAGGCAATTCTCCTGCCTCAGCCTCC
>NW_016107515.1:1020710-1032936 GCF_001604975.1 Cebus imitator
TCCTGCCTCAGCCTCCCAAGTAGCTGGGACTACAGGCGCACACCACCATGCCTGGCTAAATTTCGTATTTTTTAGTAGAGATGGGGTTTCACCATATTGGACAGGCTGGTCTCGAGCTTCTGACCTCGTGATACACCTACCTTGGCCTCCCAAAGTGCTAGGATTACAGGTGTGAACCACCTCGCCCAACCAAAACAGTGAATTTCATCAGAGCTTTCCTGTAAATTGTAAATGAGCAAATTCTAACTTCATGATGCCCCCACCCCACCCCATCATTCCTTTCCCAGTGGCCCTGAGAGAGCATGGTGGGTTGAGGAATCCCACATCCCTGGTTACACCCGGGTGCCTTCACCCAGGATACCTCACACTGACTTCATATCACTAAGACCTTTTGCTTTGGTGTTTTGCAAGGTCCTCAAAAGAACATTCACTTTTAAAGACTCTGACATTTCCATAAAAACCTAGAATAGAACATATACCACTCTGCCTCAAGATCTTGTATTTCCTTTCTTAAAACCAAACACATATGTCCACCCAAAGACATATATGAGGATGTCTCTAGCAGCTTTATTCATAGTTGCCAAAAATGGGAAACAGCCCAGATGTCCGGCAGCAGCAGGATGAATAAACAAACTGTGCCATATTCACACAGTGGGACCCTGCACAGAAATAAAACGGGAACAGTTTACCGAAATACGCGACAATGTAGGTGAATCTCACAGTCACGATGCTGAGTAACAGAAGCCAACGCAAAAGACTGCACACTCGATGCTCTGTTTCTAGGAAGCTGAGGAGCAGGCTCCCGAGGCTGGCAGCGTGGGAGTGGGGTTGCCTGCCAAGGGAGATGGGAACCTTCCCTGGTGATGGAAATGTTCTGTATCTTGAGCTGGGTGGCAGTTACAGTGGGTGCATATATATGTAAAAAGTCGTTGAGGCTGGGCACAATGGCTCACACCTGTAATCTCAGCACTATGGGAGGCTGAGACAGGTGGATCACTTAAGGTCAGGAGTTCGAGACCAGCCTGGCCAACATGGTGAAACCCTGTCTCTACTAAAAATACAAAAAATTAGCGTGGTGTGGCAGCACACACCTGTAACCCCAGCTATTTGGGAAGCTGAGGCTCCAGGAGAATCGCTTGAACCTGGGAGCCGAGATCTTGCCATTGCACTCCAGCCTGGACAACAAGAGCAAAACTCTGTCTCAAAAAAAAAAAAATCATTGAGCTTTAGGAATGTTACTCCTCAACAAAATGTATGTAGCATATTTTATAAAACTACATATCAAAACCTTTTAAAAAGAAAATTAGACACCCTCCCTTCCAAACACGGCTTGAGCTCCTGCTTTGGGCTAAGCATTTTCAAATACATGATCTCATTTAATCCACATGACCTCCCTGTGAGTTCATCATTATTGTGTCCATTTCGGAGATAAGGTACCTGTGGCTCAGAGAGGTTTAGTGACATGCTCAAGGTCACACAGCTGGTGAGAGACAGAGCTGGGATCTGCCTTCTTTCCAACATACTTGGGACTTTCTCGGTTGTCTCTGGGTCTCCAAGTTCATGTGCACGTTTTGCTCAGGAATGAGGCTGGCCTTCTCTGCCCAGGGGGGTGAGCTCCCCCAGCCTCTTCCACCCACCTTTGACCCCAAAGTGGTTCTAATCTAGGTGCATCTTGCCCCCTCAGCACCCCTTCGTCAGCAGCGTCACCAGTAACAAGGCTCTGCGGGAGCTGGTGGCTGAGGCCAAGGCTGAGGTGATGGAGGAGATCGAAGACGGTCGGGATGAGGGGGAAGAGGAGGACACCGTGGAGGCCGCCTCTGTAAGGCCGGGGAGAGTGGGGCTTGGCAGGGGCTGGGAGGGTGGGATCTCACTGGCCCTGCCAGTGTGGGAGGGGCAGGGGAGGCCCGGGCTCTGGCTCAGGGAATTTCTTCCCAGCTTAAAGGTTGCAGACACCCACGCTGCAGGTTATGTAAGATGGCACATGGGCCGGGGTGAGGCAGCAGCGGGTGTTGGCCGGATCTGGATCCTGTGAGTTTTCAGGAGATACCAGGGGTCTAGATTTTCACATGAAATCCTCCCATTTTTAAAAGTTGGTAACTGATTCATGGCTTCCCGGCCTTTGTTTCTACCATGGCTCGCATACAAAATGAGACTGTTTTTAGCTCACTTTGGGATAAATATGTGGGCTGCATATGGCCACAGGCAACACCATGGACCCCCTCTAGCTGCCTTCTGTGCCAAGGAGACCCACGTCTGGGCACATTTGGAACCCTTTTGCAGCTTCAGTGCTTGCTGGATTTAGATTGAAATTTAAGTTCATTTAAATTTGTAAAAGCTCTCTGAGCCAAGGAAAACGTGTTTGTGGGCTGGAGTCTGGCCTGAGCTGTTGCTCTGTAATCCCCGGTCTCACTGCTGGGGGAGGCCTCTTCAGATGGTTCCCCGTGCCTAGAGAAGCAGGGGCTGGACTTACCCATTGGGGGATGGAGCTGGCCTACATCCTGGTGCTGTGGTTGGCACTGCGGCTTTCTCAAATTTAATTCAGTCCTGGGCGGAGCCTGAGGCTGGTGCAGACCCTCACCAGGGTGAAGAAGGAAAGCCCCAAGGGGCCAGGGCAGGCCGAATCATCATAGCCACTGCCACCGTGCGTGAAGCCCCTGGCGGCTGCTGGGCCCTCTACGGCTGACACAGGGTCACCAAGCTCTGTTTTATGGACAGGAAAACTGAGGTCGATGCGGTGAAGTGGCTGGCTGGGCGGATAGGTGGCAGGGCCAGCTGTGGATGTGGAGTAGGAGAACCTCGGTGGGGCCTGGCTCCAGGAGAAGGCAGAAAGCTCTCACACCAGCCTCATGGTCTATAGGCAGGAGGCTGATCTTTGTCCTGAGGGTAGTGGGAACCCTGAAGGGTTTCGGGCAGGGACTGGGTATTGGTGTGGAGGTGACAGAATCAGATCTGAGCTTTTGAGCCATCACTCTAGGTGTCGAATAGAAGGTAGACCAGAGTTGCTTCCATCAGCTGCTATATTTGAGGTTAAAAACCAGTGGCTGGCAAGACCCAAAGGAATGTTTCTAGTGTGAATCCATTCACAGCAAGTTTATAAGCAGGCACAGCTCACCTGTAGCACTTAGAGACCATAGGACAGTGACTCCGTCAAGGGGCGGGAGAGGATTGCCACCGGCAAGGACAGGGCGGCAGCGGATAGCCTCTGGGGCACAACAGTATCCCCTCTCGGCCTGCAGAGTGGCTACCTGGATACTCGCTTTATTCACCAAATTGGAGATTTTTTTTAAAAGCAGAACATTTATTGCATGAATAATCATTGAAATTCTTAAGATGAACTTGATGCGGCCAGGCACAGTGGCTCACGCCTGTAATCCCAGCACTTTGGGAGGCCGAGGTGGGTGGATTTCCTGAGGTCAGGAGTTTGAGACCAGTCTGCTCAACATGGTGAAACCCCATCTCAAAAAAAAAAAAAAAAAACAGATGAACTGGATGCTGCAACAACTGCCCTCTGTGTTTAGGTGTTGTTCCTTCACGGAACTCATGCCTGAATCTGCAGTATACAATCTTCAGGTGCCTCATTCAACCAGCCCCGGTGGGATTTCGTCTTTTAGCCTTGGCACTCCAGTTGCACTTTCTCTTGTGCTTGGTGAGGTAGCCACACTCGCCACAGGTCGACCTTCTGAAGGTGGTGGGCCTTAGAGCCACGGCGGTGGCACAACGTGTGCGTCTCACTGCAACGCTTTCCAAACGATGACATTCCCCTCATCATCTTGCTTCTGCGGCAAAGACCAGAGAGTGGAGATTTATTATTCCCATACACAGGAAGGGTGTTCTGTTTCACCACAGCATAGCAACACTTCCAGTACTTTCCACCCAACAAAGACTCTAAAAAACAAAAATGAAGCTGAAAACTTAGTGGCCACAAGGGCTGAATCCAGCCCCCAGACAGGCTTGGCTTGGCCCTTATATGATTTTGTAAAAAGATGAGTTAGTTACCACCTAAAAATTAAGAGATGCCCATTGAAAATCTAGATTTCCAATTTGTCTTTAAAAATTGGAAGGTTCAGGCCAGGTGTGGTGGCTCACGCCTGTAATCCCAGCACTTTGGGAGGCTGAGGTGGGCAGATCACGAGGTCAAGAGATCGAGACCATCCTGGCCAACATGGTGAAACCTCATCTCTACTGAAAATACAAAAATTAGCTGGGCGTGGTAGCGTGTGTCTGTAGTCCTAGCTACTAGGGAGGCTGAGGCAGGAGAATTGCTTGAACCCAGGAGGCGGAGGTTGCAGTCAGCCGAGATTGTGCCACTGCACTCCAGCCTGGCGCCTGGTGACAGAGTAAGACTCTGTCTCAAAAAAAAAAAAAAAAAAAATTGGAAGGTTCGGCCGAGCAAGGCGGCACACACCTATAATCCCAGCACTTTGGGAGGCCGAGACGGGCAGATCACTTGAGTCCAGGAGCTTGAGACCAGCCTGGGTGACATACTGAAACTGCGTCTCTACTAAAACATGCAAAAATTAGCTGGGTGTGGTGGCATGCACCTGTAGTCCCAGCTACTCAGAAGACTACTTGGGAGGCTGAGGTGGGAGGATCACTCCCAAGTGGGAGCCCAGGAAACAGGTTGCATTGATCCAAGATGATGCCACTATACTCCAGCCTGGGTGACAGAGCAAGACCCTGCCTCAAATAAATAACTAAAATAACAAATTAAAACTTAAAATATGAGAAGGTCTGTCCACAGGGGAGCCATTTTCCCACATTGTCGCAATTAGCTAGAATGGAGTGGCCACTGACCCCTCCCCATGGGCCATGAGCTGGCCAGCTGTCCACAGCTGCCTCCTAGGAGAAATAACAGCTGTTAAATTCAGCGAAGATTAGAGATAGTGAGGAGATTGCTGTGCCTCAAAATAAGTAGTGATTTTATTATGGTTAGGCAGTAGGGAGTGGTGAAGACTGGCTAGGGAGATGTGTGCTCTCCTCTCTTGGCCCTGGCCCACTTCATCTTGGGGGTGTCTGACTTTCTCACCCCACTGCATCTCTGACTCTTCCCTTGAACATACAGCAGCATGGCCTTGACTATCTTTTTTTTTTTCTAGACCCTGGAGAACCATACTCAGAACTCCTCTGAGGTGAGTCCGCTGAGACTCAACACTGACAAGCCTCTCAAGGAGTCACCTTCCACCCCACTGGCACCCAGCCAGCCTCAGGACAGTGTGAATGGGCCCTGCAGCCAGCCCTCTGGGGACGGATCCCTCCAAACCACCAGTCCCCCAGATGTGACCCCTGGAAATGAGAACGGCCTGGCAGTGCCTGTACCCCTGAGGAAGTCCCGACCCATGTCAATGGATGCCAGAATTCAGGTAGCCCAGGAGAAGCAAGTCACTGAGCCAGGTGGGGACCTCAGCCCAGCAGCCAACAGATCCCAAAAAGCCAGCCAGAGCCGACCCAACAGCAGCGCCCTGGAGACCTTGGGTGGGGAGAAGCTGACCAATGGCAGCCTGGAGCCCCCTGCCCAGGCAGCTCCAGGCCCTTCCAAGGGAGACTCGGACTGCGGCAGCCTCTGCACCTCTGAGAGCATGGACTTCGGTACCAATCTCTCCGCCGACCTGTCCGTGAACAAAGAGACGGGCTCTCTGTCCATCAAGGTAAGCCGCCTCTCCCACCATGGGCTTACAGCAAGGGCATTACAGGATGTTCTGTGGCTCCATTTGGGTTTCAAAAGCATTTAGGGGCTTCCTTGCATTTTAAGCGGTTCATTGGGGAATTTTTGGTTTGACTTACAGTTTAATCTCCAAAATATCTGGGTTCAGTATGGGATTTAGGAACATCAAGCAGATGGTTTGGTTTGGGATTTAGGAACGTCAAACTTGGTAAAAAGGCCCTGGTAAAATTTGGGAGAGAGAATTCTAGGCCTTTGCCACCAATGAAGTTCTCTCATCTAGGGGTCAGCCACAAGACCCAGCTGATAACTGGTAAATCCAGCTAAAGGAAACGGGCTCAAAGCTGCCTTCCCTGCCTCCGGGGCCTTTCTGGAGTTGGGCAGTGTTGGGAATGACGCCTCCACTGCACCAGAGGCCTGGGCGTGAGGCAAACTCTGTACAAGTGCTGTAAAAAAGAACAGAGGGGCTTCGTCCTCTCAGTTTACAGAGCAGCAGATGGAGGCTTAGAGAAGTGAGGAGCTAGCCCAGGGCTTGGTAGGAGCGGAAAGGTGGTCAGACCCCAGGCTCCAAGCTCTGCACTTTCCCAGTGGGAGCCAGGGCCTCCATCTCCTTAGGCAGCGGGAAGGGGCTGACTCCTTTCCTGGCCTCCCCAATAAACCCCAGGTGTTACCTAACTCACCACTGGTCACCTGACTCTCTACCCAAGGCTGATTTTAGGGGAAATACTATATGATTTTGTTTTTCCTTCCCAAATTTACTTGGTGAAAAGCACGGAGTAGAGACTCAAACGTATTTGTTAAGCAAAAGGGACTGACAGGAGCCGCCATGGCCAATCAGCGTCAGGCAGGCAAAGGAAGCACAGCTCCCACAGGTCACCGTGACAAGCATGGACAGCAGCTGTCACCTATGAGCAGTGTCTCCCTTAGGACAGGCATCCTGCCCCTTCTCTTCCTTAAGACACTAAGTGAACAAACAAACAAAAAAAGGCGTTTTTGCTTGTCTGTTTGTTTAATAACACAGACCCACCTAGAGCAAGGGTTCCCCAGCTCTTCACCAGGCTATGGAGAATGTTCCTGGTTGACTGCAATGCGTCAGGGACCTCAGGCTGTTGTGATGAGAGCCCCCCGCTGTGCCAGCACCCACGGGCGTGACTAGGAGGCCCCATGACCAGGAACAGTTCTCAGCAGAAGGCTGTGGCTGTGGATGTCCTTTCTTCCCCTCCACTCTCTCTCCTGCCAGCCTCTACTTCTCACCGCTGGTCTGCCCCATCCTGACTGGGTCCTGGCATGTGAGCTTAGAGATGAGAGTTGGGCACACTAGATCCATGCTGATGCTGTCCAGAGCCCTTGGATGAGATGCCACGGGCAAGAGACAGGGGCCTAGACCTCAGGGAGCAAGGACCGTCTGCCCCTCTTAACTCAGCAGGAGTAGAGCTTAGCATAGATTTCAAGGGCTCAGAGACCTGCCACGCTGGCTCCTCACTCCTCTTTCAGGGATGGGAGGCCCGGTGTTAGGAAGGCAGGACTGGGCTTCACCAAAAAGAGCCTTTGAATCCAGCCAAGAGGCCAGCGGCAGTGGGCAGAGCAGGAACACCTTCAGAATCAGAGCTGAGAACTTCCAGAGGGTACCATGTATTATAACACCCTAACACCTCCAGTATTCCTGGTGGCGCCCTGCACAATTGCTTGTGACGTGTGCGATTTCTCACAGTAAAACATCAAGATTATGCATAATCTCACAGCGGCTCCGGGCAGGTGGGGAGTTCAGGCCAGGTTAGCTTTGGCTACCAAACCAGTTATGAAAACAGCCTTTGGTTTTCGGGCTCCTTTGGATTTTGGCAGCATGCATGAGGGCTGGGTATAGTCTGCAGTAATAACTGTCAGAAAGAAATGCCAAGCATGGAACACGCACCAGGAGTGGGCCCTGCTCTGTGTGCCCCCCATGTGTTCTCTCGTTGAATCTTCACAACCTCCCCGGGAGGCAAGTAGTGTTATTATCTTCCCGGGACAGGTGAGGAAGCTGAGGCTGAGACAGGACGAGAGGCTGGCCCCGAGGGACAGAGCCAGTAAGTGGTACAGTGAGGGTTAGAATGCAGCTCTTTCTGACACCATGTCCTGGATACATGAGAGGTGCTGGCAGCAAGGTAGGGGAGGCCTCAGCCCGGGGTCTGAAGGTTGAGATCAGGGAAAGGCAAGGGCTTTTAGGTTAAGTTGAGGCAAGAGGGACGATGGATGGCCACATCTCTCTGGGTGGGGCTGAAGCTGTCGGCCCAGCAGAGCTGTGGCCTCACCTGCTGCAACAGCCACTAGTCCTTTGCTGAAGTGCTGAGACTTACCTAATGGTTTTCCCTGGCCAGGACCCGAAGCTACACAACAGAACCCTCAAGCGGACACGCAAATTTGTGGTGGATGGTGTGGAGGTGAGCATCACCACCTCCAAGATCATCAGCGAAGATGAGAAGAAGGATGAGGAGATGAGATTTCTCAGGCAAGCCTGGGAAGGGCCACCAATGGCGGTAACAGGGTGGGGCTGTGGTAAGAGGAGTGGGCATTGGCCCTTTTGCTAAGAGGACTCTCTGTCTACAGCATGAAGTGGGGGAATCAAGGAGACAAAAGGAAACTCATTTTGCCTGAGATCCTGCACTCCTCCATCTACCCAGTCATTCATCTATCCATCCATCCATTCATTTATCCACGCATCTATCCATGCATCTATCCACCTGCTCGCCTATCTACTTATTCATCTATCTGCCCATCCATCTACCCACCCTTCCACCCACTCACTCCTCCACCCAGCCACCCATCTACCCACTCACCTTTCCATCCAACTGTCCACCCATTCATCTACCCATCCACTTAATCATTCATCCTTCCATTCATTTATCCACCCATCCATCCACCTACTTACCTCTCTGCTTATCCATCTATCTACCCATTCATCCATCCATTCATGCATCCATCCATCCACCCACCCACTCATCCACTCACCCATCCATCTACCCACCTAATCATCCACCGATCTATCGACCCACTCACCGTTCTGTCATTCTCTCCATCTGCCTAATTATCCATCTGTTTATCTATCTATTCATCTAATCACTCATCCATCCATCTGTTCTTCCATTCATTTATCTACCCATCCATCCATTCACCTACTCCCTATCTGTCTTTCCGTCTGTCCACCCAGTCATCCATCCACCCACCCACCCATCTACCCATTCATCTACCCATCCTAACCATCCATCCATCCATCCATATTCCATGTGTCCACCAACCCACCAGGTTGCGATAATGTGGTGACCCAAACAGATAAGGCCATTGCCCTGGTAGAACTTACACCTAATGGGCCAACACACAGTACACAAGATAATCCCTGATTGTGGTACATGCCATGAAAGAAGTAACAAGTGACATGATGGTGAGTGCCTGGAGTGGGGGCAGCTCCTCCAAGGGAAGCCAGGCCTGAAGGATGAGGGGAGCAAAGCTCGGGGAGTCCAGGGGAAGCTGCAGTTGCTGAGGCCCTGAGGAATAACTCCTCAGCTTGTTTAAGGGACTGGTGGAGGCAGGCAGGGAGATCTTGACTAGGATGGCCAGGCTCTGGGCTCAGGCTGGGGCAGTGGCTGGGAAGAGGGAAAAACATGGTCAGATTTGACCTAGATTTTGGAGGCAAAACCAGTGAGCTGGTGAAGAATTGGAACAGGGAGGAAGGGGTGAGGCAAAGCTGTTTGCTAGGATCCATCTGTATACTTTTCAGCTGCTTATCCCCCACTTACAGCCCTCCTTCGGGAGACCCTATTGCCACATTTTGTAAACAAATGAGGAAACAGTATTTTTGAGCAAGTGAGTCACTTGCCTGGTCTTCCAGTTGGGCAGGGATAAAGCTGAGATTCTAATTGGGTCTGTCTGTGTGAGAATTCTGGACCATGTAGCTGGCCAGAGCTGGGGGAGCTTAGCACTTACAGAGGACATGGAGCCATGGAGTTCTTTTGGGGCCAGGTCTTTGTAGGGTAAATTCATGATTAGTGTGGAGAAAATTTCTAGAACATCAATCACATATTTTTATACATGTGAATTAAAATTTTTAATATTCATATTTTTTAAAAAGCTGAAGCATGCAGCCGGGCACAGTGGCACACACCTATAATTTCAGCACTTTGGGAGGCTGAAAGGAGTGGAACGCTTGAGGCCAGGAGTTCGAGACCATCCTGGGCAACATAATGTCTCTACAAAAAAATTTAAAATCAGCTGGGCACATGCCTAGTCCCAGCTACTCGGGAGGCTGAGGTGGGAGGATCATTTGAGCCTAGGAGGTCGAGGCTGCAGTGAGCTATGATCATGCCACCACACTCCAACCCGGGCAACAGAGAAAGACCTTGTCTCTCAAAAGTAAATGAAAATAAATTGGAAAAAATAAAAGCATAGGCAGGGCGCAGTGGCTTACACCTGTAATCCCAGCACTTTGCAAGGCCTAGGTGGGTGGATCACCCGAGACAAGCCTGGCCAACATGACAAAACTCAGTCTCTACTAAAAATACAAAAATTAGCCCTGCGTGGTGTGGTGGCGGGCACCTGTAGTCCCATCTACTCGGGAGGCTGAGAGGGGAGAATCACTTGAACCCAGGAGGTGGAGGTTGCAGGGAGCCAATATTGCGCCACTGCATTCCAGCCTGAGTGACAGAGTGAGACTCTGTCAAATAAATAAATAAACAAACAAACAAACACGCCAAAACCAAATAAAAATAGTTTTAGATGTTCTGGATCATTTCTCCCCCCAGGAGACAGTAGGAGGAAAGACAGACTTTCACTGGTGTGGTGTCTGCACGCGCGCACACACACACACACACACACACACACACACATGCACACACACACATCATCTATGTGGATTGGGGAGGCTAGGGCACAGGTTACTTTGGCAGATGACACCACTTTCTGTTTTAGTGGTCACCTGATAGCTACCCTGGACTCTGAGCTTCAACCTCAGGAGCTGGGTTTCCATCACCTCCCCTCTGGGCAGTTGAAGTTCCCAGGGTTAAAATTCTAGATTGGCCACACCCCATGGAGAAGCGATGCTCTCTGGCCTTGGCTGTGGGTCCCCACCCTCCTCCTAAGCAGAGCAGCTGCGTGCTACTCAGGGTCAAAATGTGAGACCTCGAGGAGGTGAAGAGGTGCTGGTCAGGAACCAGGATTTTCTCATTTGCCTGCCATGGTCTGGAGGTCTGAGCACCTGTAAACCAGGCTAGGCCGCCAGACCACAGGGGTGAGGAAGGCCCTCATTCCCTGCTGGCCCAGGGCCCTGGTCATACCTGACCCCCGGCATTTGTGGAGAGTTGGGTCACACCTAGGGTTTTGAACCATGTAACTGAGCGTTTATCACATTCCCAGAATGATGACGAGGCTTCTGGGCAGAGGTCCTCCTGTCCTTCCCTAAAACCGCTTCTGCCGTTCCTTCCCTCTTGAGCATTACCCTTCTCTTTGCCTGCCTTTCTGAGAGCGCAGGTGGGCCAGGGAGGTGCTAGAGCCTGGCTGCCTGCCTTCTTTCTGTACTCCTTTTATGCTTTTTGTCAATTCTTCTCTAAACCTTAGTTTCTCTTGAGTCAGGATTTCCATTTCTTCGTTAACACCCTCAAAAATTGCCTCCTCTCAGCCGAGAGCTGTGGCTCACGCCTGTAATCCCAGCACTTTGGGAGGCCGAGCAAGGCGGATCACGAGGTCAAGAGATCAAGACCATCCTGGCCAACATGGTGAAACCCCCTCTCTACTAAAAAATACAAAAATGATCTGGGCTTGGTGGCGTGCACCTATAGTCCTAGCTACTAGGGAGGCTGAGGCAGGAGAATTGCTTGAACCCAGGAGGCAGAGATTGCAGTGAGCCGGATTGCGCCACTGTACTCCAGCCTGGCGCCTGGCGACAGACCAAGACTGTCTCATAAAAAAAAAAAGATTGCCTCCTCTCTTCTCACTTTCCAGAAAAGCAGAGGCTCAGACAGTCTTCCCTCTGTGGCTGTGGAAGGTGCCTCTGGCTTTTCGCAGAGGCAGGGCAGCCATTGCCTCTTCCTCCTTGTTAGAATGTGAGCAGTTGCCACTTACAGACGGCTGGTCAGGTGCCTGCCACGTGGACACTTTACCTGTGTCATCTCAGTTATCCCTCAAAGGACCAAAGAGGGAAAGATCGTTAGCCTCATTTTGCAGAGGAGGGAATGAGGCCCACAAGGATGACTGACGGACTGAGAGGGCACCCAGCTGGAAAGCTGATAGAGCCTAGATTCAGACAGGGGTGCTCTGACCCCAGAGAATGTGCTTGGCCTCGCTGCACTGCTCAGCCCTTGCTTGTGCTGCTCTATGAGCAGTTATGGCCCCTCCGAGCCATGAGGAAGGCCACTGGGGTCAGAGCGTGGCCTCATGGGAATCACCATGGTGCCACCCTGGACTAGGACACAGGTCTCATGGACTTCGACCCCAGTTCAGTCAGGAGGCCCAAGTTCTTTCTGTAGCAGTTTAATTTTTTCTTTTTCTCTGATTATATAAATAATACATAGCAATTTTTTCTTTCTTTTTTTTTTTTTT
>NW_016107515.1:1034840-1043689 GCF_001604975.1 Cebus imitator
AAAAAAAAAAAAAAAAAAAAAAACTTTCTACAAAGCTAATATAATAATTTTAAAACTGTGTGATTTTAGCTTATAAATAAGTGTACAGATCAGAAGACCAGAAAGTCAAAAAAATCTGGTATATATTCAAATTTAATACGTGATAAAGATGGCATTTTAGTTCAGTGGGAGAGAAAAGGGTTTATTTAATTATGCTACTAACGTAATTGGTTACTGATCTGGAAAATAATACTTCCAGCCATGAATAAAAGCATTATGAATGAATTAACCCTAAATGAAAAATTAAACAAAAGATAATAGAATAAAAAATATCTTAAAAAATCTGAAACCCAAAACACTTCTGGTCCCAAGCTTTTTCAGTAAAGGATACTCAACCTGTATAAGGTCATGGTTCAGAATTCAAGAGAAAAAAAAAAAGATTAACAGTGAAAAATCTCCCTCATTTTCCTATTAGAAATCCAATTCCCTTCCCTGTGTTAATGTTTTGATTTAATCCTTCCAGAGATACTGGAAAAGTAAGAAATAAATATGTATGTGTACATAGACCTATTGTCGTCCTTTTTTCTCCCAGATAAGGTAGCAAAACAGGCCTATTCTTTAATAACTTGCTTTTTTTAACTAGAGATTATTCCATATCTATTCATAAAGAATTATTATTTTTAATAGATGTTTCCTCATGTAATTAAACATTTTCTGAAACCATTTTTTTAAGGTTGCATAGAGTTCTATCATATTGATATATTGATACACTTTATTTACATATACCTATATTGATGGACATTTGCTTCTGATTTTTCACTCTTATAAATAACATTGATTATAAATAACTAAATATTCTTTGTTGTTGTTTTGTTGTTGTTGTTGTTGTTGTTGTTGAGATGGAGTTTCCCTCTTGTAGGCCAGGCTGGAGTGCAATGGCATGATCTCAGCTCACTGCCACCTCCCCTCCTGGGTTCAAGCGATTCTCCTGTCTCAGCCTCCTGAGAAGCTGGGATTACAGGCACGTGGCACCATGTCTGGCTAATTTTTGTATTTTTAGGAGAGATGGGGTTTCTCCATGTTGGCTAGGCTGGTCTCAAACTCCTGACCTCAAGTGATCCGCCCACCTCGGCCTCCCAAAGTGCTAGGATTACAGGTGTGGGCCACCGTGCCCGGCTGAATATTCTTATTCAATGGCCTTGTGCATCTGTAAATATATCTTTAAAATCAGTAACCAGAAGTGAAACTACTATGTCAAAAGACATAAACTTATTACCAAATTGTCCTCCAGAAATGTACCAGTTTCTACCATCAAATTTTCTACATCATGAAAATGTAGTTTCTACATCAAATTTTCTGCATGTTTTCTATATCATGAAATTGTATTTTCTTTTTAATTTGCATTTTATACCTATATAGGTGATTCTAATTTTTTTTTTAAATCTTTTACTTCATGTCTGTTCTTGTTATTTGCCACTTTTTTGGTTAGGATAGTCATCCTTTTATTGATTTGTAAGCACTCTTTATATATCAAGATTATTAAGGTTTTGTCTGTCAATAAATATCAAATGAAGCCTGAGTTCTAGTCATGCCTGTGCCCAAGACTTGTATGATTTTGCCCCATGATGCAGCCCTCAGTGTTCCAAGCTGTGAATATTGTGACCTCTGAGGCCACTTTCTTACTGTGAAATATCTACATCCTTTAACCTTTCAGGCGCCAGGAACTCAGAGAGCTTCGGCTGCTCCAGAAAGAAGAGCATCGGAACCAGACCCAGCTGAGTAACAAGCATGAGCTGCAACTGGAGCAAATGCACAAACGTTTTGAACAGGAAATCAACGTGAGTGCGAGAAAAGATGGGTCCCTGGAGGGCTTCTTGCCTCCATGTGTTCTCTCAGTGGAAGTTACAAAGCAGGAATGATTGGGTCCTGGAGAGTAATTCACATCAATTGCCCAATTCCTGGGGTTTCCCCATCTTGTTAGGCAATGACTTGTTAACACAGAATCCCATGAAGGTCCCAGTGATCCTGAGTCCCACAGGAGGATCTCCAGAGGGAAAATAACCTTTACTGAGCACCATGCAACAACACATGGTCTGGTCTCCCCTTTGCCGATGAGGAAACGGAGACTCAGGTTAAGTAGCTTGCCCCAGGTCACACAGCAAGGAGGTGGTGGAGCTGCGATTCAAACCTAGGTCTGAGCACAAGCTCTGAGTTCTCCCTGTTCCACTCCCCATTATCTCTCCCAGGTATAAAGGGACTTTGCTGAATTTCTGCTCTTTTTAGGCCAAGAAGAAGTTCTTTGACACAGAATTAGAGAACCTGGAGCGTCAGCAAAAGCAGCAAGTGGAGAAGATGGAGCAAGACCATGCCGTGCGCCGCCGGGAGGAGGCCAAGCGGATCCGCCTGGAGCAGGATCGGGACTACGCCAAGTTCCAAGAGCAGCTCAAACTGATGAAGAAAGAGGTGAGTTTGTGCTGGGTTGGGGCAGGGGCATCTTGGAGAATCAGGGGTTTCTTGGTTGCAAGAGATCAAGGCTCCAGCTCAATCTCACCTTGGTGACAGAGGGTTATGACTGAAGAGCTCGGGAGCTGGCGAGCCTGGATCTGTGTGCCCCAGCTGCTCCATGAGGAGACACTTCTCCATCTTCTGAACTCTGTTTTCCTCTGTGCTGCTGTGGCTCAGGCAGGCCCTCACCATGTGGCCTCAGGCAGCTTCTTTTACATTCTCCCAGCCTAGCAACCCCAGCGGAGAAACAGCAGGGAAGGAAGAAGGAAGGGCTGGTGGCCCTGGGGAATTTGAGATGCTGTTCCCAGAAGGGCGAGTGGGTACTGGGTGGGTAGGTACAGACACCATGTCCGATACGCTCCCCGCTCTCTGCCTCCTCCTTCTCCCCCTGTTGGAAGAGGAGGGGGTGGGTAGAAGGAGGTGGGTGGTCCTGAGGCACATCTCTCGGGCTGCTCTGGAGAGAGGCTCCTGGGTGTCAAAGAACAGCCCATGCCTCCCTCTGTGGAGCGATACCGGGAAGCCAGGACACTCTGACCTAGATACCCTCAAGGAAGGAAGGAGACAAGTAGGCTGGACGTCCCCAGGACAGGAACACCAGTCCAGGCTGTTCCCAGTCTCCAACTGGGAGCAGTGGATAAGCAGCCTCTCTAGGGGTCTCGGAGCCGAGATTCCAGACTTCACCATGGTGGGCATGACATTCAGGGCATCCCAGGGGCTTGGACAGCTGCCTGTGGGAGCCAGGGCTCCTGGCCAGCTGAGCAGGTGAGGCAGTCACCTTAGGCACAAATGTACCTCAAAGATACCATGGGTTTGGTTCCATATCACCACAATAAAGCAAATACTGCAATAAAGCCAGTCCCTAATAATCAGTAAACTATGCTATACACAGATGTGCTGTCACCCAGGCTTTGTGGCTCCTTTTTAGAGCACAGGCAGAGTAGATTTAGCATGATTCTTTTTTTTATTTTTATTTTTGAGACAGGGTCTTGCTCTGTTGCGCAGGCTGGAATGCAGTGTTGTGATCTCCGCTCACTGCAATCTCTGCCTCCCAGGTTCAAGCGATTCTTATGCCTCAGCCTCCTGAGTAGCTGGGACTACAGGCACATGCCACCATGCCCAGCTAATTTTTGTATTTTTAGTAGAGACACGGTTTCACCATATTGGCCAGGATGGTCTCAAACTCCTGACCTCGTGATCCACCCTCCTCAGCCTCCAAAAGTGCTGGGATTACAGGCATGCGCTACCCCACCCAGTTTAGGATGATTCTTAAGGGCCCTGGGATTTTCAAAATAGTAAATGAGGCCGGGCACGGTGGCTCACGCCAATAATCCCAGCACTTTGGGAGGCGGAGGTGGGCGGATCACGAGGTCAAGAGATCGAGACCTTCCTGGCCAACATGGTGAAACCTCGTCTCTACTAAAAATACAAAAATTAGCCGGGCGTGGTGGCACGCACCTCTGGTCCCAGCTATTCGGGAGGCTGAGGCGGAAGAATTGCTTGAACCCAGGAGGCGGAGGTTGCAGTGAGCCGAGATTGCGCCACTACACTCCAGCCTGGAGACAGAGTAAGACTCTGTCTTAAAAAAAAAAAAAAATCAAAATAGTGAATGAGCATTGGCTTCAACTTCAAGTCACCATCAGCATTAACACCTAACAAGAGAGTCAGCCTGTCCTTTGAAGCTTTGACGCCAGGCATTGACTTCTCTGTAGCTATGAGAGTCCTAAGTAGCACCTTCTACAACAGAAAGCTGTTTCATCTACATTGAAAGTCTGTTGTTTAGTGCAGCCACTTTCTTCGATGATCTTAGCTAGATCTTCGTGATAACTCACTGCAGCTTCTCCATCCGCGCTTGTGGCTTCACCTTGCACTTTCATGTTATGGAGATGGCCTCTTTCTGTAAACCTCATGAACCAACCTCTGCCAGCTTCCAGCCTTCCTTCTGCAGCCTCCTCCCCTCACTCAGCCTTCACAGAAGAAAAGAGAGTTAGGGTTGTGTCCTGGATTAGGCTTTGGGGTAAGGGAATGTTGTAGCTGGTTTGATCTTCCACCCAGACCACTCAGACTTTCTCTACCTCAGCTTAGGTTGCTTTGCTTTCTCATCATTCGTGTTCCTTGGAATGGCACTTTCCTTTTAAGAACTTTTCCTTTGTATTCACAACTTGGCTAACCGTCTGGTGTGGGTGGCCTAGCTTTTGACCTAGTAAATTTTCTCCATGCCATCCTCACTAAGCTTCGTCATTTCTACCTTTTTTTTTTTTTTTTTTGAGACGGAGTTTCACTCATGTTACCCAGGCTGGAGTGCAATGGCGCGATCTCGGCTCACCGCAACCTCCGCCTCCTGGGTTCAGGCAATTCTCCTGCCTCAGCCTCCTGAGTAGCTGGGATTACAGGCACGCGCCACCATGCCCAGCTAATTTTTGTATTTTTAGTAGAGATGGGGTTTCACCATATTGACCAGGATGGTCTCGATCTCTTGACCTCGTGATCCACCCGCCTCGGCCTCCCAAAGTGCTGGGATTACAGGCTTGAGCCACTGCACCCGGCCCATTTCTACCTTTTGATTTAAAATGAGAGACATGCATCTCCTACTTTCATATGGACAGTTAGAGGCCATTGTTGGGATATTAATTGACCTAATTTTAATATCGTTTTGTCTCAGAGAATAAGGAGGCCCAAGGAGAGGGGAAGAGATGGGAAAGGCCATCTGTGGAGCAGTCAGAACACCTCCCAACATTTATCGATTAAGTTCACTGTCCTATATGGGCTCGTAGCGCCCTAAAACAATTACAGTAGTAACATCAGAGGTCACTGATCGCAGATCGCCATAATAGAGATAATAATAATGAAAACATGCGCAACATCGCGAGAATTACCAAAATGTGGACAGGGTGTGAGTACATGCTTTTGGAAAAATGTCGCTGATAGACTTGCTCGACACCGAATTGCCAAAAACCTTCAATTTGTAAGAATTACAGTATCTGCAAAGTGGAATAAAGTGAAGCATGATAAAATGAGGTCTGCCCCCACAACATTTCACAGGGCCTAAAAACTGAGTCATCACGATACAGAATATTTCAATGCGATGTTTTATAGTAAAAATGCCAAAAATTCGTAATGAACAGATATCAGCTATTAGAATAAAGACAGGATCTGTCAAGGCCAAGATTAGGGTGAGGCAATGAGGCTGGGTGCCCCAGGCACAGGCCTGGATCCTGTCTGTATTTAAAATTTTGATATTTTGTCCATGATTTTTTTTGCATGAATTGAGGTGTTTTTTGTTTTGTTTTGTTTTGTTTTGTTTTTAATGTTATTTATCTTGATTACTGAATTTTTGTCAGTCCTTTAAATTTTGTCCTGGGGTGAGTGCCTCATTGGCCTCCCCATGGTCCTGGCCAGCTGCAGAGATATGGGCACGTGGGCTGGGGGTGCATGGGGGCAGAGAGGAGAAGCTGACCCTAAGCACATCCAGCTCCTGTGCAGAGAACACAGACTTGGGAGTCAGGTTTTCGAGCCTTGGCTCTTTGGCTTGCTGGCTGTTTGGCTTTGGACAAGTCATTTCCCTGAGTCCCAGTTGCTTTCTGTCAAAATGAGTTATTCAGCAACTGTTTTGCTGAGGGTCTGCATGTGTGGCACTGTGCTGGCTGCCAGGAATGCTGCAGTAACAAAATAGATAGGGTCCCCGCCCTCAAAGATCTGTTAATTTCCAGAGAAGCCAGACAAACAAACAAAAAGTCCAATATTGAATAAATAAAACAGTTGCCGACATGCTAGGGAAGCATATATACTGGCTGACTAGCGATCTGGAGAGATCTGCTTTAGATGGGTCTGGGAAGGCCTCTCAGCATATGATGTGTGAGCTGAGATCAGAAAGATGCTGGCAGGCATAAGAACCGTCCAGGAGGGTGGGACAGCACGTGCAAAGGCCCTGAGGTATGGGAAAGAACTTGGAGTGTTCAAAGAGCTGGAAAACCATCTGTGTAGCAGGAGCTCAGGAAGCAAAGGGGAGAATAGCACAAGATGGAATCAGACAGGTAGACAGAGGCCAGCTCACGTACAGCAATGGGCCACAGGCAGGAGTGTGCTAATTAATAATACTGTTAACATCTAGTTCTTACATAGATGTTTTAGCATTCATTAAATGAGAAGTACATTCAGAGTTAGACCCAGTATCTCCTCAGAATAAGAGCTGGGGAGGTGCCCATTCCCTCCTTGGCTGTGCGCCCTGTCACATGTGCACACCTCGTGTGTGTGTGTGAGTGTGTGTGTGTGTGTGTGTAAGGACTTAAAAGTGGAAAAGGGAGGACATGACAGAAGAGGTTGCCTAGTTTAGGAGGGGGTGGGGGAAGCCACAGAGCTCTTCTCCCTTTCCCAGAACTTGCCCTTAACGGAGTTGGACTTCCTCACCAGCAGGGTTCCAGGAGGACCCTCAAGCCTGCCACTGAACGCTGAGGCAGAACGTGAGATCTGGCACCTAAGTTCTGCTCACATTCAGTTTTTAAAAATTTCTTTTTCTATGATGCTAATGATGCGGCTGGAGTGCAGTGGTGCAATCACAGGTCACTGCAGCCTTGAACTCCTGGGCTCAAGTGATCCTCCTGCCTCAGCCTCCTGAATATTTGGGACCCTTCTAATTTTTTAAAACAAGTTTTGTAGGAATGGGGGTCTCACTTATTTGCCCAGGCTGGTCTTGAATTCCGGGCCTCAAGTGATCCTCCTGCCTCGGCCGCTCAAAGTGTTGGGATTACAGGCGTGAGCCATGGCGCCCAGCCTCTTTTGGCTTGTTGAAGAGGGTAAGGCTCACACCATTTAGTAAGATGGTGTCCTATTTACTCATCTTTTGTGGAGGCAAACTGCTTGCTTTGATTCTGCAACTTGCTTATATAACAGAGAGCGATGGCAGGAGGCCAGTGAGAGGCTTTGCCCCATGGCACCCCCAGATATCCCAGATGGCACTGTCCTGCTATTGCCTACTCTGCACTCCTAAGACCTCCTTCTCTGATTCCAAAGGTCACTTCTGTGAGAGCTGCAAGGTGCTAGGTGAGGAAGTAGGAATTCTAAGTAGGAATGAGAGGTCTCGTCCATTGCCTTTGACGTAGTGGTCAGGATGCAGCAGCAGGAGTGAAGGGCAAAATTGGAAGGGATGAGACCACCCCAGATGAGCAGCCTCTGCACTACCCACAGGTGCATCAGCCATTCCAGTGCTGCAACAGAGTAATCCACACGTGGATGCTGGAGAGGGAGACCATACACAGATGCATGCCATAGGCACTTTCCTTTAACCAGCTCAGAGCAGGGAAGAGTGTACCCTGTCCATTTCCCTCTGATCTATTCAGTGTGAGACAGCATGTCATAATTTAAATTCAGGCATGGAAAACACACACTAAAATAAATAAATAAATAAAATAAAATAAAATAAAATAAGAGAAGCCTCCTGGGACCCTTTTCAGGATTATAGCAATTGGTATGGAATATTTATCATGCTAATCACTTTTCAATGAGGAGGTATGCAAATAGGAAAAATAATTATTAGCAAGGCAGTTGACCTATTTATCCTTTGTGTCAATTTCAAGTAATTTACATCTTCCTGCATATGTGTATATATGCATATACATATATTAATGTGGATACATTCTCACAGTTCTGTAAGAAGGGACTTGATGGTCTGCTACTCAGTTCCTGTATACACAGTAATCTTTAGCATCCATGAAAAAGTGGCTTGACAGTTGTAACTTTAAAAATAATAATATATCAAAATATAAAACCTAAAATTATAAAACTCCTAAAGCATGTGACCTTGGGTTAGGCAAAGATTTCTTGGATATACCACTAAAAGCATAATCCCTAAAAGAAAAGATGATAAAACAGTTGCTGGAATAAATAGATACCCATAAGGAATAATAATAATAGTTATAGCAATAGTAATGTTAATTTTATTGACCCTTTCAAAGAACCAGCTTTTGGTTTCATTGATTTTTCTCTTTTCAATGTTGTGGGTTTCTGGTTTTATATTAGGCTTGGGTTTAAGTTGCATCTCTTTTTATAGTTTCTTAATGTAGAGGCTCATTTAGAACATTGATTTGAGACTATTCTTTAAGCACTCAGTGCTGTAAATTTTGCTTATTGCTATAAATGGAGCACTGCCTCAGCTTCATTACACAAATCTTTATATGTTGCATTTTCATTTTTATTCAATACCAATTACTTTTTAGTTTCCTTCGCAACTTCCTCTTCGACCCAGGTTATTTAAAAACTTGTTAATTTTAAAATGTTTTGGTGCTTTCATATCTTTCATTTATTGTTTTTTAATTTGATTTCATTATGATCAAATAACGTGTGTGTGTGTGTGTGTGTGTGTGTGTGTGTGT
>NW_016107515.1:1043879-1045319 GCF_001604975.1 Cebus imitator
TAGTAGAGACGGTGTTTCACCATGTTGACCAGGATGGTCTCGATCTCTTGACCTCGTGATCCACCCGCCTCGGCCTCCCAAAGTGCTGGGATTACAGGCTTGAGCCACCGCGCCCGGCCCTTTTTTTTGAGAATAGTTTTGCTCTTGTCACCCAGGCTGGAGTGCAATGGGGTGATCTCAGCTCAATGCAACCTCCGCCTCCTGGCTTCAAGCGATTCTTCTGCCTCAGCCCTCCAAGTAGCTGGGATTACAGGAACCCACCACCATGCCCAGCTAATTTTTGTATTTTTAGTACAGATGAGGTTTCACCACGTTGGCCAGGCTGGTCTCAAACTCCTGACCTCAGGTGATCCACCGACCTTGGCCTCCCAAAGTGCTGAGATTACAGGCATGAGCCACTGTGCCCGGCTCATATATTTTTTAAGATTTTAATTTTTCAAAATGTATGGCTTGTTTTGTGGTCCAGGATATGATCTGTGTTACTGAGCGATATGCACTTGAAAAGGATGTGTATTCTGCTGTTGTTGTGTGGAATATTCTATAAATGTCAAGTAGGTCAAGTTAATTGATAGTATTGTTCAGGTCTTCCATATTCTTACTGATTTTCTGACGACTTGTTCTACTGGCTACTGAAAAAGGAATGTTAATGTCCCCAACTGTAATTGTGGACTTATCTATTTGTTATTCAGTTCTGTCAGCTTTTGTTTCAAGTTTTTGAAATTATTTTGCTATTTTAAATAGTCACATTTTCTTTTATGTATTTGTTTATTTTCTTTGCAATGGAAGTCTCACTATGTTTCCCAGACTGCTCTCAAACTCCTGGGCTCAAGTGATCCTCCTCAGCCTCCTAGTCTCTACCTAAGACTAAAATGGTCATCTTTTCTTAGTGAACAGACTCTTCCTTTTATGATTATATAATGCCCATTATTATTCCTGATAACATTCCTTGTTCTGAAGTCCTTGTCTAATAAGTGGCCGATCCCACTTTCTTTTGATAAGTGTTTGCATATAATGTCTTTTCCCCTCCTTTCAGTGTAACCTGTCTAAATCTTTATTTTTTAACATGAGTTTCTTGTTGACAGCGTATAGTTTGTCTTTGATTTTTTTTTAATCCCATCTGAAAATCTTTGTTTTTTTAAATAGAGGTGTTTATGCCATTTATTTTTAAATTATTAACTGCTTTGTCTCCTTTGGTTTTTGTTCCTCTCTTCCCCATTTTCCTACCTCCTTTTGGAGTATTTGAATGTTTTTAGTATTCTTTTTTAATTCATGAATTAGGGTTTTATCTTTGTGTGTGGCTGTATACGTTTAATGGTTGCTCTGGAGCATTATAATATATATACCTGCCGGGCGCGGTGGCTCAAGCCTGTAATCCCAGCACTTTGGGAGGCCGAGGCGGGTGGATCACGAGGTCAAGAGATCGAGACCATCCTGGTCAAC
>NW_016107515.1:1046709-1049716 GCF_001604975.1 Cebus imitator
CCTTTGTCGCCCAGGCTAGAGTACAGTGGTGTGACCTTGGCTCACTGCAACCTCCGCTTCCCGGGTTCAAGTGGTTCTCCTGCCTCAGCCTCCCGAGTAGCTAGGATTACAGGTGCCCACTACCACACCTGGCTAATTTTTTAACTTTTAGTAGAG
Source organism: Cebus imitator (assembly GCF_001604975.1). Taxonomy (NCBI): domain Eukaryota; kingdom Metazoa; phylum Chordata; class Mammalia; order Primates; family Cebidae; genus Cebus; species Cebus imitator. Next base: position 1,046,866 of record NW_016107515.1, read on the forward strand.
ATGGGGTTTCACTTTGTGGGCCAGGCTAGTCTTGAACTCCTGACTGCAGGTGATCCACCCGCCTCAGCCTCCCAAAGTGTTGGGATTGTATGCATGAGCCACTGTGCCCAGACGGTTTTATTTGAATTTAACCTGTTTGGGTTTCATTGAGCGTTTGATAATTTTCCCATAAGTCCCTGAAATCTTCATCCTTTTTCCTGTCATTCAGATTATATAATCTTTATTAATCAGTCTTCAAATTCACTGACCCTTCCATGTGAGCACCATTCTGTTATGAGCCCATCTAGTGCCTGTTTTATTTTAATCTCAGATTTCATATTGTTTAGTTTTAAATTTTCTAATTTTTTTAAAAAATAGTTTTTCTGTGCTGTGCACTTTCATCTTTCCATTATTTGAAGTATTAAAGGGCTTTACTGGCCGGGCGTGGTGGCTCACGCCTGTAATTCCAACACTTTGGGAGGCCGAGGCGGGCGGATCACAAGGTCAAGAGATCAAAACCATCCTGGCCAACATGATGAAACTCTGTCTCTACTAAAACTTCAAAAAAAAAATTCAAAAAAAATTCAAAAAAAAAAAGGGGGGCTTTACCTCATGGAGTATAGTTATAAGAGCTGCTTTGACATTTCTTTCTGCCAGTTCCAACGTCTGCTTCATCCTGGAGCTGACCTCTATTGATTGGCCTTTTCTTTGAAAATTGATTGTATTTCCTGGTTCTTTGTAGGCAGAATAATCTTTTATTGTTTCCTTGACATTCTATTTATCTATTTAGAGACAGGGCTCTGTTGCCTAGGCTGGAGTGCAGTGGTGCAATCACAGCTCACTACAGCCTCAACCTTCTGGGCTAAAGTGATCCTCCTACTTCAGCCTCCCGAGTTGCTGAGACTACAAGTGCACTGTCACCACACCCAGTTCGTTTTTTGTATTTATATCGTCTGTGGAGACGGAGTTTTATCATGTTGACCAGGTTAGTCTTGAACTCCTGAGCTCAAGTGATCCACCTGCCTCAGCCTCCCAAAGTGCCGGGATTACAGGTGTAAGCCACCATGCCTGGCTATCCTTGACATTTTAATGTTCTGTTCTGTAGACTGTGGGTCTGTTTTATAATCTTTTGGAGAATGTAGGTGTTTTTTGTTTAGCAGGCAACCCTGTAGACCGCAGGCTCTGTGTGATATTCCGTGGGTAGTGGTTCTAATCTTAGTTTAGTTGGGTCTTTGCTTTTTTGATTTTTTGCTATACTGCTTGGCACCTGTCTCACTCATGCTCAGCTCAGGGTTGAATCTCTGTGTTGACACATAGAATTAGGAATTTCCCTTTTCCTGTGCTCTTCTCTTTCCTTCCTTCCTTCCTTTTTTTTTTCAGCAGAGTCTTGCTCTGTCTCCTAAGCTGAAATGCAATGGTGCAATCTTGGCTCACTGCAACCTCCAGCTCCTGAGTTCAAGCGATTCTCATGCCTCCTTCCCAAGGAGCTGGGACTACAGGCACGTGCCACCATGCCCAGCTAAGTTTTGCATTTTTAGAGAGACGAGGTTTCACCAGGTTGCCCAAGCTCTTCTTGAACTCCTGATCTCAGGTGATCTACCTGCTCAGCCTCCCAAAGTGCTGGGATTATAGGCATGAGCCACCAGTCATGCATTCTCAGCAGGGTGTGGTGGCTTACATCTGCCCTTCTGTGCCCTTCCCTTTGGGATTCACTACACTGCACAAGCCTCTTTTCCTGGTACTCTGGCCAGAAACACAAGGTTTCTTACGAGCTTTAGCCAGCGTTTCTACTGCACCAGCGGGCAGGTCTGGGCTTGGTGCAAAGTCAGGAGAGCAAAGGGTGATGAAAAATAGGAAACTTCTCCCCTGTACCAGCCTCGTCTGCAAGTCTTGACTCCACTTCATGTCACCTGCTTTTGTTTGGTTTTCAGCGTCCTCAAGTAGTTGCTTTTGCATTTGATGCAGAGTTTTCACTATAATCATCAGGAGACATTGCCTGTGTTGGCTAATCCCACCATGCCAGAACTCCCCAGAATGCTCTTTTGTTTTGATCATGGGTAGTCTTTTCCCCCCACCAGATGCTTCTAAGAGCCCTCTGTCAGTGCAGGTTTTGGGTTATTGGACACCGTGAAGGTGTGGGTTTCTCAGGAAAGAACAGTCTGAGGAACTCCAGGGTCCGTAGAGAGAGGTATCATGGAGCCTGTCTCCCTCCTGTTACAAAAGACAGAAACTCAACCCCAGCTGGCTTAAGGAGGAAAGAACACTTGCTGGCGTCTGACCAGGAGGGCAGAAGTGTTGCCAGGAATTCTTCTTTCTCATCTCTTGGCATTGCTTCCCTGCATTGAGTTCATCTCAGGCAGTCCCCTCCAGGGGATGACAAGGTGACTCACCTTGGCCTTCATTTCCCCAATTTAACAGCTCCAGAGGACAGCAGGTAGCTTTTCTTCAGTAGTTCCAGCAAACATCCTGAAGTGGGCACTGGACCAGTGACGGTCACGTGCTTGTCTCTGAATCGGTCCCAGAGGCTAAGGGCATGGAATGTGCTACTTGGCCAGCCTGGGTCAGATGCTCAGCCGCCCAGGGCTGGGGGTGGGGTGGGTGTCAGCCCACCTGGACTTCAGAGACTGACAAGGAGGATCCTAAAGTATGCTTTCTGGGCCAGAGGCGGTGGCTTACACCTATAATTCCTGCAGTTTGGGAGGCTGAGGCAGGCAGATCACTTGAGATCAGGAGTTCCAGACCAGCCTGACCAACATGGTGAAACTCCATCTCTACCAAAAATATAAAAATAGCCGGGTGTGGTGGTGCACACTTGTAATCCCAGCTATAGGAGGGTGAGGTAGGAGAACTGCTTGGCTCCATCTCAAAAAAA
>NW_016107515.1:1050351-1052472 GCF_001604975.1 Cebus imitator
CAGGCTGGAGTGCAATGGCGCGATCTCGGCTCACCGCAACCTCCGCCTCCTGGGTTCAAGCAATTCTCCGGCCTCAGCCTCCCGAGTAGCTGGGACTACAGGCATGCACCATCATGCCCAGCTAATTTTTGTATTTTTAGTAGAGACGGGGTTTCACCTTGTTGACCAGGATGGTCTCGATCTCTTGACCTCGTGATCCACCCGCCTCAGCCTCCCAAAGTGCTGGGATTACAGGCTTGAGCCACCGCACCCGGCCCGGGACTGTAAGTTTTTAAAAAGGTTGAGAAACGCTGCCCTGCAGGAAACTAAGGTGCTATTACCAGAAGAAGGGGTGGATACCAAGCAGCTGAAAACAGCACCTGCCCACTCTGGAGCAGCTGGAAGCTGAAACCAGCAGCAGGCAGGAGTAGGCCAGTGCGAGGCACCTGCTCAGAGGGACTTGGTGGGAAGCCACGTAGGATGCTGGCCCCTGCAAAGCTGAGCCTCTTCTTGAGTCTCTGTGGCTCAGGAGTTCTGGGTTGAAGATTATACTGTAGGAAGCATGGAGAGGACCCTGACCCAGCCACTGTTTGCTGTCTCTGCTGCAGGTGAAGAACGAGGTGGAGAAGCTCCCCCGACAGCAGCGGAAGGAGAGCATGAAGCAGAAGATGGAGGAACACACGCAGAAAAAGCAGCTTCTTGTGAGTCCCTGGATTCAACTGCGGACTGCAGGGGCTGGTGCAGGGCTGCAGACCTGGAGTGGTGACCAGGCCCCTCTCCGCCTTTGCCCAATCCCTGCCCCTCAAATACCCTGTACTGAATACCTAAATCTGGCCTCATCCTTCATGGCCTCCATTATCCCCTCCTCCATGCAGCCTTCCTTAATTGACCTGACTCCAACTGTAAGTGAGCTCTTCCATCTCTGGATACCCAAACCCTTTAGCACCTCCTACCTTGTTTTAGGCTTATTTATTTGTAAGTCATATCTCCTTGACTAACCCAGTGTATTCCCTTGCCCACTTGGCATCTCTTAAGTCTAAAGGACATCAAACTCGTGCTGACCCAGACCTGGTCCTGTTCTCATACTCTGAGGGATGCCATCTTCCTTCCTTTCTGGTCTGTCATTCCTGACCCCTCCTGTCCCTCCAGTCCTTCATCACCTGCTGAAGCATGGCATGTATATTTCTTATCTCCTGTCTCTGGATCTATCAGCCTGTCACCATCTGCATAACCCCCCAGCCACTGTCCAGTGACCTCCCAGCGAGACTTCCTTTGCTGTTTTTCCCCTGCAGTTATTTTCTCTTGCCTGCAGGTGTGATCAGTGTGAATTCCAAATCTGATAATAGCACCCTTTTCCCCACAGCCCTGTTCCTTAAAACCTTTCCGTGACTCCCGCATTGTCCCTAAGATAAGCGCCCGCCTCCTTGCTGTGCCCTGCCCGGCCTCTCCAGCCTTTTCATCCCTTGCCAGAATGCTTCCATTTACCACCACTAGCATGTCTTTGTGTGTTTTGCTTCCTCAGCCCCCAAAGCAGAGAATATTTGAGTCCACATTTACAAATGCTTTGTATGTTACCTGGTTCAGCATTCATGGCTTACCAGGGTAGGGGCTTGTTCATTTTCCCATTCACAGAAGAGGAAACTAAGGCGGAGAGAGGTGACATTGCTGAGTTCACAGTCGGAGAGGGGGTCAAGGCCTCATGCTTGTGTTCTGTCCGGGACACTCTGTGACCTGTCCTGTAACACCACGATTAGGAGGAGAGTGCAGAGCTGGCGAGGGCGGGGCACACAGGCCCTCATCCACACAGAGGAACAGAGGATTGTATGGCCTGCTGCATGGAGAGCCCAAGATGTGCACATCCTTTGGCTTGAATTTTCTGCTTCTAGAAATCCTGAGGAAGCCTAAAAATCCTGAAGGAATTATCAGAGGTTCACAAATATTTAGCTACCAGAATTTGAAGAGTAGCACTATTTAAAATAGATAAAACCTGGAAACACGCTATTGTTTATTGGATAACTAGAGTGCATCCATTGCATGAAATATTTTCAGCCATTGACACACATATGATAGATCACATTATTTATTTATTTTATTTTTTTTGAAACAGAGTTTCATCCCTTTTTTTTTTTTTTTTTTTTTTTT
>NW_016107515.1:1054521-1056911 GCF_001604975.1 Cebus imitator
GAGAATCACTTGAACCTGGGAGGCTGAGGTTGCAGTGAGCCAAGCTCAAGTGACTGCACTCCAGCCTGGGTGACGGAGCGAGACCCTCTCTCAAGATAAAACAAAACATAGAAACATAGGAATAGGTATAATGGTATAATGTACTGCCATATACCTATCTCCTAATCTTAGTAATATGACCTCATGGGCACTCATTCACTCCCTGACCCCAAGGTATTATTTTGAATCCAATCTCAGACATCATATTATTTTACCTGTCAAACATCACAAAAATAACCACCATACCATAAACACACCTAGCAAATTCAACAATAATTGCTGAACAGCATCACATTGTCAGCATTCCAGTTTCCAGTGGTCTGGTGAATGTCATCTTTTAAAAAAAATAAAATTGTTCTTTAAGCCAGGATCCAGATGAAGCCCACATGTTGAAATTGATGTATCTCTAAGTCTCTCTTCAATTTCCCCTCCACCAATTTCTTTTTCATTTTCTGAATTTTCTTCTCTGATCACGTGGGCTTTTCTTCCATAATAGGAAGAGACATTGAGGTGCCAGCTCTGAGTAAAGGCTTGTCTTCCTCCCTCCCCATAGGACCGGGACTTTGTAGCCAAGCAGAAGGAGGACCTGGAGCTGGCCATGAAGAAGCTCACTGCCGACAACAGGCGGGAGATCTGTGACAAGGAGCGTGAATGCCTCATGAGGAAGCAGGAGCTCCTTCGAGGTAGGGATGTGCGAGTGGCAGCACTGTCTTGGCCCAGAGTTTCTGTCAATGGGCATCCCAGCCCTGGGAAGCAGGGATGGACAAGAAAAACCCCCAGACCTTCTCCATCCCCAAAACTAAACATCATTCTTCATGGTGAAACCTGGGGAAAAACCCCACTGAAATAAGGAACAAGGCAAGGACACCAGTTGTCACCAACACTATTTGACATTATTCCAGAAGTCAAGGGAAGAAAAGAAAGGAACAGGCCTAGAGTGGGTGGAAATTGTTAACAAGCGAGCTGGGTTTACGAAAGGTGGAGACAGGATGGGGAGCCGCATCCAACAGCTTGGCGTGGACTGAGCAACCACTCCACCAGGCCATGTTGCAGTCTGTTTTTCTACTTTATCTCATTGAATCCACACCTAACACTGTGAAGCTGGCCCTGGTCATCCCCATTTCTGTAGGTGAGGAGACCGAGGCTTGGAGACTTACTATTCTTTGGCCGAGTATCTTAGTTCATTCAGGCTGCTATAACAAATTACCACTGACTGGGTGGCTTATAAACAGCAGATATTCATCTCTCACACTTCTGGAGGCTGGGAAATCCAGTCTAGGTGCCGGCGCACTTGTGGTCTGGAGAGGGTTTACTCTCTGTTTCATAGATGGCTCATTCTCACTTCATCCTCACATAGCGGAAGGGAGACTAGCTCTGGGGTCTCTTTGGATTTTGGGTGTTTTGTGGTTTTGTTTTGTGTTGTTTTCAAGACAGGGTCATGCTCTGTGGCCGAGGCTGGAGTGCAGTGGCACAGTCAGGGCTCACTGTGACCTCTGCCTCTGGGGCTCAAGCAGTCCTCCCACCTCAAACTCCCAAGTAGCTGGGACTACAGGCATGTGCTACCGTGCTTGGATAATTTTTGTGTTTTTGGTATAAATGGGGTCTTCTGTGTTGCCCAGGCTGGTCTCAAAGTCCTGAGCCCAAACAATCTGCCTGCCTCGGCCTCCCAAAGCACTGGGATTACAGGCATAAGCCAATGTGCCCAGCCTGGGGTCTCTTTTATTAATAAAAGGGCACTGATCCCATTCACGAGGGCTCCACCCTTATGACCTAATCACCTCCCAGAAGGCCCCACCTCCTGATACCCTCACCTCAGGGGTTAAGATTTCAACACACACAAGCGTTCAAACCATAGCACTGAGGCTGCACATTGATGGGGGATAGAGCTGGGCCTCGGATGACAGTAGCAGGAAGCCAGGCCTGCCCTGGTGCTATTCGGAGTTCAAGGGTTTTCAGGGCTGACCGAAGAAAAATAAATGACCACAAGATGGCAGTAGCATACAAGCGGCTTTGCTTAGGGGGGCATTTGGACAGGTTTACATGCCAAGAGGCTCCCTTACAGAAAGAGGCCTTCCAGACATGATGGTGCAGGCCATCACCCAGCAGGGGAAGAGGGCAAAAGAACTCTTGGGCAAGAAGGGGACCTGAGAGGGGGGTCACATGTCTAAAGGAGTTGTCCAGCACAGAGAGCTCAGATGGAGCATCTCTGGGTCAGAGAACTGCAAAGGGCAGTAGGGTCTTTATGTAACCCTTGGGTCTACCTTCTCTATGGCTAGCAGATAATAGGTGCAGTTTCACAGGGTATTGAAAGTAGGCAGGCTCCAAATGGCTAAATATCTGCTTGGTTTGAT
>NW_016107515.1:1057784-1078579 GCF_001604975.1 Cebus imitator
TAAAGATGGGGTTTCACCATGTTGGTCAGGCTGGTCTTGAACTCCCGACCTCAGGTGATCTGCCCGCCTTGGCCTCCAAAGTGCTTGGATTACAGGCGTGAGCCACCACGCCCGGCCCCCATATTATGTTTTAAAAATAACAAGGGGATGTGTACAAATTTGAGTTTGGTGCCTGTGGACTTTTGATGGTCTGGGCCTGCTGTGAGGAAGTAAACAACATAAGGCCAATATCCCAGGGCCATTTATAAAACAGGCCTCATCCAGGCCCTTGATGACCAGTGCGGTTAGGCAACATACACCTCTTATTATTTGGTGTGGATCAGCAAAAATGGGATCCTTACGTTTTCAATATTCTGCATAGAGCACAGTTGTCTGAGAAAAGCCTTCACTTCCTTTTCTTAGTCCATGATGTTGGTAAGAACCGCCCTATTTACAGAACTATGGTTCTGATTTTGGTGTGGAAGCCAAAATCACGATTCTGATATACCAAAAGCAGACAGCGTTTTGCACAGAACAGGAATGCAGTGAAATAAACAACATTCGAAGTGAACGAAGCATAATCTCCTGTCTCAAAGGGCGTGAGATTCTCCCTTTGACCCCAGGTCTCCACCCAGGTGCTGTGCATAAGAGTCGATTAATTGACCTCCAGTGATAAGACGCCAGATATCATTGTCACCATAACGCATGCATGGGAGATGCAGGGGACAAGGAGGATTTCACCCATTTTTCAGAGGAGGAAATAATGACAAGAGGCCATTGTGTCTTCTTCATGGGGGTCTCCATCTGAGTCCTTCCCATTTGCCCTTCAGGAAAGCAGAGATGCAGTGTGGATTGCACTTAAAAGTGTCTCCCAAGGATGCTCCTCCCTCCATGGTATAGCTGTGTCCATTTGACAGAGATGGCAGCTGATGCCTAGAGAACCTCTCCATTCCTAATCCCACTGGTGGAGCTGGGTTCCAGCCTATATCTGCAGTTTCTCTGGCTCCTGACTTTGAACACTTCCTGCTATACCATGCTGCTGGGAGCTATCATTCCTTAGGCTTACAGGAAGTTTCTAGGCCTCAGCTCAGATCAGCCAACATGGTCTGATGAGGTAGCACACGTGGCGATTCCTGAGCCCAGCAGGTTGGTTGTCGGCTCCGGCGTGAGGAGGCCAGACAGAAGGGTGGGGCCAAGGGCCTGTCAAGTCTCCGGCTGTCAGCACCTCACCAGGTGGTTGGCATGTCCTCCGCAGACCGGGAAGCGGCCCTCTGGGAGATGGAGGAGCACCAGCTGCAGGAGAGGCACCAGCTGGTGAAGCAGCAGCTCAAAGACCAGTACTTCCTCCAGCGGCATGAGCTGCTGCGCAAGCATGAGAAGGTGAGGTTGCCAGCGGCTCGGGGCTCGGGTCTGCTGCCGGGCCGACCCGGGAGAGCTATGAAGCTGTGCATGATGGGGCACCTCGTGGGTACCATCTGTGCCCCCAAGAGGAGCTAGGGCTGGCTGCAGTGAGGCCCCAGGAAGTTCTCCAGGGGTGTCCTGCTTCAGCTCAAGGGACTGGGAGTAGGGAAGACCATGCGATGGCCCAAGCAGCTCCCTCGCTGACTCTTGTTACTTGCTGTGATTTTTTTTCTTTCCTTTTCTTTTCTTTTTTTTTTTTTTTTGAGACGGAGTTTCGCTCTTGTTACCCAGGCTGGAGTGCAATGGCGCGATCTCGGCTCACCGCAACCTCCGCCTCCTGGGTTCAGGCAATTCTCCTGCCTCAGCCTCCTGAGTAGCTGGGATTACAGGCACGTGCCACCATGCCCAGCTAATGTTTTGTATTTTTAGTAGAGACGAGGTTTCACCATGTTGACCAGGATGGTCTCGATCTCTTGACCTCGTGATCCACCCACCTCGGCTTCCCAAAGTGCTGGGATTACAGGCGTGGGCCACCGTGCCTGGACCTTTTTTTTTTTTTTTTTTTGAGGCAGAGTCTCACTCCGTCACTCAGGCTGGAGTGCAGTGGCACAATCTTGGTTCACTGAAACCTCCATCTCCCGGATTCAAGTGATTCTCCTGCGTCAGCCTCACAAGTAGCTGGGATTAGAGGGGCTTGCCACCACACCCGGCTAATTTTTGTAATTTTTAGTAGAGTCAGGCTTTTATCTTGTTGGCCAGGCTGGTCTCGAACTCCTGACCTCAAGTGATCTGCCCGCCTTGGCCTCCCAAAGTGCTGGGATTACAGGCATGAGCCACCACACCCGCCCAGGGTGTGTCTGCCTTAGCTCTTTTTTCTCTTTTCCCTCCTTGTCTTCCCTTTCCATTTCCTCTTTGTTTCTCTCTTTCTTTTGCATCCCCTCAGAATACTTTTAGGTCTGCACTTAAACACCACCTCTACTGGGAAGCCTTCCCTGAACTCCCCAGGTGAGAGCCCTGCTCTGTGTGGCCAAGCACCCTCTCCTGTGGGAATTGTCTGTCTCAGTTCAGCCTCCATAGTGGGACAGTGACAGACAGGCCAAGGTCTGGATGCACAGCAGCTGTGGATAATTCCAGTTTCTTATCTGAGTGCAGAGACAGGAGTCAGCATAGGGCCATGGGAGTTCAGAATAAGGCTACCCAACCAGGCGAGGAAATCAGGGAAGGCTTCTTGGAGGAGGTAATGCCCATGCTGAGCTTTGAAATACAAATAGGTGTTAGGGGAGGGAAAAAAATTTAAACGTATCAAGTTTTTTTTACAATATAAATTCACATCTGCATCACTAATGATGAACTATCCCTTTTAGTGTACATTTTGCTTTGAGATACTAGGTCATGATGGCATGCCATCATTGATAAGATGAGAAGGCATTTAGAAGGTAAGAATCTAAAATATTAACAAGAATTTTTAAAGTCAGAAGGAAAAAAAAGTTAATAGCAGTAGAAGTAAAATAACAAGCCTTGCATTGCTGAACATTGTGGGCTGAGTTAGTCCTGGGCCTCTGAATGGAGTGTGGGGGCCTTTGCAACTGACCTCAGTGCCGCACCGCCCCCCCTCCCCCCACCCCCACCTCGCCCTGCGATGTTCCTCCCCAGGAGCGGGAGCAGATGCAGCGCTACAACCAGCGCATGATAGAGCAACTGAAGGTGCGGCAGCAGCAGGAAAAGGCGCGGCTGCCCAAGATTCAGAGGAGTGAGGGCAAGACGCGCATGGCCATGTACAAGAAGAGCCTTCACATCAATGGCGCAGGCAGCGCGGCTGAGCAGCGTGAGAAGATCAAGCAGGTGGGAGCCAGTGTGCGGGTCTGCGGGTGTGCTGGGGTGCAGGCACAGCCAGGTTTGGCCGGGCCTGGGCTTTATACGATTTGGGAGAATATGAAAAAAGATACAGGCTGGGTGTGGTGGCTCACGCCTTTAATCTCAACACTTTGAGAGGCCAAGGCAGGTGGGTCGCTTGAGCCCAGGAGTTTGAGACCAGCCTGAGCAATATAGCAAAACCCCATTTCTACAGAAAATAATTTTAAAAATAATTAGCCAGGCATGCTGGCTACTTGGAAGGCTGAGGTGGGAGGATCGCTTGAGCCTGGGAGGCGGAGAGCTGAGATCTCGCCACTGCACTCCAGCCGGGCAACAGAGCGAGACTCTGTCTCAAAATAAAAAGGCCACACATGGTGGCTCAATCCTGTAATCCCAGCACTTTGGGAGGCCAAGACGGGCAGATCACCTCGGGTCAGGAGTTCGAGACCATCCCGGCCAACATAGTGAAGCCCTGTCTCTACTAAATACAAAGATTAGCCGGTGTGATGGCACATGCCTGTAATCCTAGCTACTTAGGAGGCTGAGGCAGGAGAATTGCTTGGGAGGCTGCAGCGAGCCAAGGTCGCACCACTGCACTCCAGCCTGGGTGACAGAGCAAGACCCCATCTCAAAAAAAAAAGAAAGATACACCTTGACCCTCCCACCATAAGGTCTTGGGGTGGGGGGGTTGTGTGAGTCACCAGGTGTGCCCTGGAAGCTTCATCAGCCTCATGGGGAATTCACCTGTGTGTAGACAGAGGTGGGAGTGTGGTGCTGTGCTGCAGATTCTCCTGTGCTGTTCCCTTCCACACTCCCATGCTTTTACCTGGGCATCTTCCCCACATCCTGTGTTGCCGTGTGGCTCGGGCACATGGGCCCTGTGATTTCTGCCTGGCACACACACTTTCCTGGCATGTGTAACATTACAATGTCACGTCCCCACCATCCTGGGAGCTCCTTGAGAGCAGGCACTTAACACGGGCACTGCCTGAGGTGGTGCTGGGTACTGGGACTGGGCACAGACCAGTCCCCTGAAGGGCCTCCCTGGGCCAGGGCTGAGGTGGGCTCCCTACCCAACCAGCCAGGCCCTGGCCCCCTGAGGCACCCACCCTCTCTCTGGTGCAGTTCTCCCAGCAGGAAGAGAAGAGGCAGAAGTCGGAGCGGCTGCAGCAACAGCAGAAACACGAGAATCAGATGCGGGACATGCTGGCACAGTGTGAGAGCAACATGAGCGAGCTGCAGCAGCTGCAGGTACCACCCTGCCTGTCCCTGCCCCCAGCTGCCTTGGTTTCCCCAAGGCCATCAGCTCTCAGGGGGCCAGAAACTCCACAGCAGGGAAGGATCTTAGTCAGCCAAGCCCAGGGTGGGCGGGTTGCAATCCTGCCATGCTGCTCTCGGGCTGTGTGAGGTTGGGCAAATCACAGCGCCCTCCCAAGCCATAGCTCTCACACCTCTAAAACGGGTGTGGGGTGGGGATGCCCATTCCTGCCGTGCAGGATTAGGGCGAGGACTTGTGACTGCAGTGATGCTGGAGCTGGCAGTAGGCTGCGGCAGGGCTTCTGAGTCATCGCTGTTTTGGGCAAAGGCGGTCGGGGTGTGGCCGAACCCCTTGTGGGTTGCTTTCCTGCCATAATTCCTGACCTCTTCAAGTTTCCTAGCCCCAGGAGCTGGTACTTCAAGCCCCCTTGTGGGGATTGGGCCCGACTCGAACCTCAGGAAATTGCAGGGACTGTTGGACCCATCGAGCAGTTTCTGGAGAGGCAGGGAGGCGTGGAGGAGACCTTCCAGGTGTTGAGGCCTGCCCGGCAGGGGTCTGCTGATTACCACTGTGTGACTTTTGGCTAAGCCACTCACCTTCCGCATCTGTTGTCCTATCCCTGCCTCGGGTTTCTGTGAGCACTGAGAGCCCATCTGAAGTGCCGAGCACAGCTCCGGGCAGGCCACGGGAACTCAGCGCTGCTGCGATTATTACTTCTCACTCAGCCAAGCTCTAAACTCCTGCAAGCCTCTAGCATGCAACCCAAAATGAAAATCTCCGATTTTCCAACCCCAATAGGGTGGTGGTATCTGGATAAAGGCACTTTCCAGGCCGGGCATGGTGGCTCACGCCTGTAATCTCAGCACTTTGGGAGGCCGAGGCAGGTGGATTACCTGAGGTCAGGAGTTTGAGACCAGCCTGACCAACATGGTGAAACCTCGTCTAAAAAAAAAAAAGATTAAAAAAAGGCACTTTCCACTTGCTTTATAAGCTCCCCATGACAAGACTGATACCTTGCAAGAAATCAACAGGGACTTGTCACTTCTGCCTCTGAGAGAGATTTACATTTTATAAAGAAGATAACTTAACTCTGAGAAAGAACACTGAGGTTGGAAGAGTATCATGTCAGTGACCCTCATTCCTCACCACAGATCCCCCTGAGGAAATTATATGTGAAACACAAAGTACCTTAGCTCAGGCTGCCAGCACGAAGTACCACAGTGCTTTAAACAACAGAAACTTCTTTCTCACAGTTCTGGAGGCTGTAGGTCCAAGATCAGGGCGCCAGCATAGCTGGGTTCTGGTGAGGGCTCCCTTCCTGGCTTATAGACAGCTGCCTTCTTACTGTATCCTCACATGGCCGATAGTATATGAGAGCACTCAAACTAGGAAAGCTCTGTGTTGTCTCTTCTTATAAGAGCACTAATCCAGGCCTGGCACAGTGGCTCACACCTGTAATCCCAGCAGCACTTTGGGAGGCTGAGATGGGCGGATCACAAGGTCAGGAGTTCGAGACCAGCCTGGCCATCGTGGTGAAACACTGTCTCTACTAAAACTACAAAAATTACCTGGGCATGGTGGCGCATGCCTGTAATCTCAGCTACTCAGGAGGCTGAGGCAGGAGAATCACTTGAACCTGGAAGGCAGAGGTTGCGGTGAGCAGAGATCTCGCCATTGCACTCCAGCCTGGGCAAGAGAGTAAGACTCCATTTCAAAAAAAAAAAAAGAAAGAAAGAAAAAAAAGAGCGCTAATACGTTCCTGGAGACCCCACCCTCATGGCCTCATCTAAACTTAATTATCTCCCACAGGCCCCATCTCCAAATACCGTCTCATCTGGGGTTAAGGCTTCAACCTGAATTTTAAGGGGACACAATTAGGTCTACAGCACAAATGTTTAGCACAGTATGATTTATAATAGTGAAAATTAGAAACAACCTAAGCGGCCAAAAATAGAGAAATGTTTAAGTAAATTTGATAAATGCATACTGTGGGATATTCTATAGGCATTAAAATAATTATGAAAAACATCACTTCCTCGTAGAAATGTTTACATTATAACGTTAAGCACATGGCAGGGGTTGGTTTCAGAACTGCATGCACAGGGTGAGCTGAACAACATGGGACAGAGAGATACAGGAGAGAAATCAGAATGTTCATAGTGGTGCTTCTGTGTGGTGGGATTAGGGCATACATTGTCAATAGTTTTATTGTTTTGTTAAAATGATATCTGTTCTTTTTGAAACATTCAAACCATGTAAAAAGCGCAAAGAAGAAAGTTGCAAAATGGCCAGGCTCAGTGGCTCATACCTGTAATCCCAGCACTTTGGGAGGCCTAGGAAGGTGGATCACTTGAGGTCAGGAGTTAGAAAGCAGCTTGACCAAGAGATGGTGAAACCCCATCTCTACTAAAAATACAAAAATTAGCCAGGCGTGGTGGTGGGCACCTGTAATCCCAGTTACTCGGTAGGCTGAGGCAGGAGAATCGCTTGAGCCCAGGAGGTGGAAGTTCCAGTGAGCCAAGATCGTGCCGCTGCACTCCAGCCTGGGCGACAGAGTGAGATCCAGTCTCAAAAAAAAAAAAGGTGGGGGGGGCCGGGCGCGGTGGCTCACGCCTGTAATCCCAGCACTTTGGGAGGCCGAGGCGGGTGGATCACGAGGTCAAGAGATAGAGACCATCCTGGTCAACATGGTGAAACCCCGTCTCTACTAAAAGTACAAAAAATCAGCTGGGCATGGTGGCGCATGCCTGTAGTCCCAGCTACTCAGGAGGCTGAGGCAGGAGAATTGCCTGAACCCAGGAGGCGGAGGTTGCGGTGAGCCGAGATCGCGCCATTGCACTCCAGCCTGGGCAACAAGAGTGAAACTCCATTTCAAAAAAAAAAAAAAAAAAAATTGCAAATCTACCACACATCCCCACCATAGAGTTAATAAGAACTGTTAACATATTCTAGACTATTCCTCCAGGCATCTCTGGGTGCATGTAACGTACATAAAGAGTTTGAATAAATGGGGTTTATAGTCAAGAAGAAGTAATAATGAGCGATGCTGGTGCCCTTGTGGCCTCAGCGTGAGGTGTGTCTCAGTCTTTAGGGCCTGTGTCTTTTTCTAATTTCTTACCTGTTCTGCCTGGAATTTGTTCCAGAATGAAAAATGCCACCTCCTGGTAGAGCATGAAACCCAGAAGCTGAAGGCCCTGGATGAGAGCCATAACCACAACCTGAAGGAATGGCGGGACAAGCTTCGGCCGCGCAAGAAGGTAACCGTGTCCCGGCGGGTGGGCTCAGTCTCGGACTCTGCTCCGTGCCGTGCACAGGCCTCTGGCCAGAACATGATAGGTCTCCTTAGTTTGGTGGGCTCTTGCTTTGCCGCACCATAAAATGGATCTCCAGCCTGAGAGAGAGGGGCACTTTCTAACCCTTTGTGGATGAATGCCCTGCGGCTTCCACCCGTGGAGGGCATCCTCTTGCTCGGCTCCCTCTCATGGACCAAAGGACCCCTGCCATGTAGTGTCCACAGAGGATGCTCCAGTGAGTCGAACCAGCCATGCTGCCAGGCCAAAGCCCAGCCTATGGGGTTTTCTCTTAGAGGAGGTTATTCTGAGAAGTCAGAACCCAGCACCAGGTGGACTGCTTGCCCGTTTCGTTTTCTGTTGCTGTGTCATGAACTGCCACATACTTAGCAGCTTCAACCAACATCCGTTTACTGTCTCCTAGTGATGGCAGTCAGGAGTCTGGGTGGGCTTGCCTGGCTTCTCTGCTCAGGGACTCACCAGCCTGCAGTCAAAGTTGTCAGCATGGCTGGGCTCTTAGCTGAAGCTTCTGGGGAAGAATCACTTCCAAATCCATTCAGCTTTCCACAGAATCCAGTTCCTTGTGGCTGTAGGTCTGAGGTCCCTGTTTCCTTGCTGGCCTCAGACAGGGGTTACTTTCTTTTCTAGAGACCATTGGCATTCCTTATCATGTGGCCTCCTCCACCTGCAAATAGCAAATGTGCATTCAGACCTTCTCATGCTTTGAATGTCTCTGATGTCCCCTTCTGCCACCAGCCGGAGAAAACTCTTTTACTTTTTTTTTTTTTTTTTTTTTTTTTTTTTTTTTTTTTGTTTTTTTTTTTTTTTTTTTTTTTTTTTTTTTTTTTTTTTTTTGAGACGGAGTTTCACTCTTGTTACCCAGGCTGGAGGGCAATGGCGCGATCTCGGCTCACCGCAACCTCCGCCTCCCGGGTTCAGGCAATTCTCCTGCCCCAGCCTCCTGAGTAGCTGGGACTACAGGCACGCCCCACCATGCCCAGCTAATGTTTTGTATTTTTAGTAGAGATGGGATTTCACCATGTTGACCAGGATGGTCTCGATCTCTTGACCTCATGATCCACCCGCCTCGGCCTCCCAAAGTGCTGGGATTACAGGCTTGAGCCACCGCGACCGGCAGGAGAAAACTCTTTTAAAAGGCTCATGTGATTAAATCAGGCTCATGGGATAGCTTCCCTGCTTGCAAGAATGATATTACATTCAGAGGTTCCACCCACACTCAGACAAGTGGGGAGTATACGAGAGTGAGTCACAGGGGTCATTTTTGAATTGTGCCTGCCATACTTTCACCTTCAAAACCCACGCCGTCACTCAGTCCTGCACCTTTCTTTACTGCCCTGTCACTCTCTCTCCTTCTTTGCAAAGCATTTTGAGCAGCCCATTACCCTGTCCCAATTTCTTCCTCAGCCCGCTGAGAAATTTCTTTCACAGCCCACTGCAGCTGCTCTTGGCAAGGTCAGTAACAGCATCCTGCTGGCCAGCTCCCAAGGTTACGACTTGCTGGACCTGACCGCCTGGAGGCAGTCAGTGCTGTCAGTCACTCTCTTCCTTGCCTGTCTTGTCCTCCTAGGCCCACCTTGTGCTGGGTTACTTCTCTGTCACTGGCCCCTCTGCAACGTCCCTCCTGACTCATCTGTTGATTTCTTTATTTTATTTATTTTATTTTTTATTTAGAGACAGAGTTTCACTCTGTCGCCTGAGGCTGGAGTGCAGTGGCGCGATCTCGGCTCACCGCAACCTCCATCTCCTGGGTTCAAATGATTTTCCTGCCTCAGCCTCCTGAGCAGCTGGGATTACAGGCACATGCCACTATGCCCGGCTAGTTTTTCTATTTCTAGTAGAAATGGGGTTTCACCATGTTGGCCAGGCTGGTCTTGAACTCCTGACATCAAGTGATCCACCCACGCTGGCCTCTCAAAGTGCTAGGATTATAGGCACGGGATCTCAGCTCATGCAGCCTCTGCCTCCCTGGTTCAAGTGATTCTCCTGCCTCAGCTTCCTAAGTAGCTGGGACTACAGGTGTGCACCACTGTGCCTGGTGGATGTAATTTTTTCTTTTTTTGAGACAGAGTCTTGCTCTGATGCCCAGGCTAGAGTGCAGTGGCTTAATCTCAGCTCATTGCAACCTCCACTTCCCGGGTTCAAGCAATTCTCCCACCTCAGTCTCCCGAGTAACTGGGACTACAGGCACCTGCCACCATGCCCTGCTAATTTTTGTAATTTTAATAGAGACAGGGTTTCACCATATGGGTCAGGCTGGTCTCGAACTCCTCACCTCAGGTGATCCACCTGCCTCGGCCTCCAAAGTGCTGGGATTACAAGCATGAGCCACTATACCCAGCAGATATAATTTTTTAAAAAATATTGTATAATGAAATGTGTCAACTTTTGGAAGATCTGCATAACTCAGTAAACCAATATTGTCCAAGTGACCAGTGCATGATGTTACAAGATCATGGCTGGGGCAAAGTGACATCCAAAGTGCAAGACAGACCATCAGATTTTTTTTTTTTTTTTGGAGATGGAGTGGCGCTGTCTCACTGCAACCTCCACCTCCCAGGTTCAAGAGATTCTCCTGCCTCAGCCTTATGAGTAGCTGGGATTACAAGCGCTGGCTACCACTCCCAAAGTTCTGAGATTACAGGAGTGAGCTCAGGAGTTCGAGACCAGCCTGGGCAACAATGGTGAAATCTCATCTCTGCAAAAAATACAAAATACAAAAATTAGCCAGGCACAGTGGTACATGCTGTGGTCGCAGATACTCTGGAGCCCGAGATGGGGGGATCACATGAGGCCAGGAAGTCAAGGCTACAGTGAGCCATGATTGCACAATTGCACTAGCCTGGGTCACAGATTGAGACCCTGTCAAAAAAAAAAAAAGAAAATTGAGAAGCTGTCAAGTCAGGCTGGTGGACACAGGTTTTCCAAAGTTCTAATTTTTGCTTAAATGTTCAAATTTTGTCATTAGCAATAAATATCCTTAGTTGTTTTTCTTGAGGTGATCAGCACAATTTGTTCATTTTCAAGAAAGTGTTTGCTAAATACTCACATTTGTAGTTTTTTTGTTTGTTTGTTTGTTTGTTTGTTTTTTTTAATGGGATCTTGCTATGTTGCCCTGGGCTCAAGCAGTTCTCCTGTCTCAGCCTCCCAAGTAGCTGGAACTGTAGATGCATGCCCCTGGTTGTCAGTTATTTTTTTTAATAAAAATGATATTCTAGGCTGGGCGCAGTGCTCATGCCTGTAATCCCAGCACTTTGGGAGGCCGAGGCGGGTGGATCGCCTGAGGTCAGGAGTTCAAGACCAGCCTGGCCAACATGGTAAAACCCTGTCTCTATTTAAAAAAAAAAAAAAAGAATGATATTCTGTAAAATAAGCGGCTAGTTCAGCTGACAACTTAAGACGATTGCAAAGAACAAAATCTCTAGAAAGCCTTCATGCTTTGACGGGCAATAGACATGCCTTATGCATAATTTCCATTGTCCTCACACAGGACATTAAAGGGCCATGACCTTGAAGGTCAGGATTTAATAAAATGAACCATTTGTGTTGCACCATCAAGGTGATCTTAAGTGCAATTGGCTTTATTGTTTTAATTGAAAAACTTTCTAAAATATTGTGAGTAGGCCTGGCTTGGCGGCTCACGCCTGTAATCCCAGCACTTTGGGAGGCTGAGGTGGGTGGATTACCTGAGGTCAGGAGTTGGAGACCAGCCTGGCCAATACGGCAGAACGGTCTCTACTAAAAATACAAAATTTAGCCAGGCATGGCAGCAGGTGCCTGTAATCCGAACCATTCAGGAGGCTGAGGCAGAAGAATTGCTTGAACCTGGGGCGGTGGGGGACACAGGTTACAGTGAGCCAGATCATGCCACTTCACTCCAGCCTGGGTGAAAGAGTGAAACTCCATCTCAAAAAAATAAATAAATAAAGATAAAAATAAATAAGTACTGAGGGTGCACAGTGGCGAAGAATACGCATTCAGTTTGGTGCCATTGTCTTAATCCTCCAGAAGCTCCAGAAGTTTTACCCATCATTGCTTTTGTACCATTAGCATGAATATCAAAACATGATATGGCTGCCCCGCCCCCGCCCTGAGAAAGGGTTTTGGGCCCCCTAGGGGTTCATGGACCACACTTTGAGAACCACTCTTCTTGCCTTATCTCCTGTGAGTCTCATCCCCCACTTGTGCTCTGAACAGATTTCAGTACCCAAATAGATCTCCATACCATATGCACTTCCCTCGTTCCCTGCTGGGCTTTTGCCCAGCCTCTTCCCCTTGCCAGGAATTCTCTACCCAGCAGCCTTGCTTGGCCAACTTCTGTTTGTCTTCATTATTCAGGCCTCCCCCACGGAGGCTGTAGGGTGTCTCTTCTGGGCTCCAGCAACTCCCTGTCCCTGCCCCTGTCATGGTGCTTATCACGTGGGATGGCATTTGTGTGTCGTTAGCTTGATCATTCATTCATTTGTGTATTAATGCAACACATATTTCTTGAGCACTTACTAAGTGCCCTACACTGTTTCAGGCACTAGAGACACTACACCGAACAAAAGGGACAAGTCCATGCTCTCAGGAAGGACTGACCTCCTAGTGAGAGGCCAAGAAGCAGGGAGGGAAACGGCATGCAGGGTCACAAAGCTGGGCTGCTTCAGACAGTGTGGCAGGAAGATGATGTCTAAGAAGATGACATCTGAGCAAAGATCTGAAGGACCTGAGGGAGGGAGCTGTGTAGCTGTGGGGGGTCTTAGGGGGACATTCCCAGCACAGGGAAGAGCAACCGCAAAGGCCCGGATGCCTTGCTTATGAAACAAGGAGGCCCCGCAGCCAGAGAGAGCGGCAGTGATGGTGGGAGGTAATAAGAGGTAAAGTCAGGGATAGTGGAGCTACTGGAGGGCTCTGAGCACGTCAGGGTAGTCTGACTCATGATTTTTGTTTTTGTTTTTGTTTGAGACTGAGTCTCGTTCTATCACCCAGGCTGGAGTGCAATAGTGCAATCCTGGCTCACTGCAACCTCTGCCTCCCAGGTTCAAGTGATTCTCCTGCCTCAGCCTCCCGAGTAGCAGGGATTACAGGCATTAGAGTAGCAGGGATTACAGGCATTAGCCACCACACCCAGCTAATTTTTGTATTTTTAGTAGAGATGGGGTTTCACCATATTGGTCAGGCTGGTCTCAAACTCCTGACCTCGTGATCCGCCCGCCTCAGCCTCCCAAAGTGCTGGGATTACAGGCGTGAGCCGCCATGCCCAACACTGACTCATGTTTTGAAAAGGATCCCGCTGGTTGCGCTCAGGGGTCAAGAGTGGAAGCAGAGAGACCAGTAAGGAGACTATCGTGATAACCTTGGTGAGAAAGTATAGCAGCTTGGACTAGGATAGTATCAGAGGCGGAGGGAATTTGTCCGTTTCCTCTCTGGCTGGCACTCTGGATGTTCTTGCTGGTCATCAGCTTTGGGATGTTGGGCAAGCCATCTATCTTCCCCACTCTAGGCCTGCATTCGTCTTTATTTATTTTAAGGAATTGGCTCACACAATTGTGGGGGTGGAGTCTGAAATCTGCAGGACAGGTCAGCAGGCTGGAGACCCAGTGGTTGTTGCTGTCTAGAGGCAGAATTCCTTCTTTCTTCTTTTCTCTCAAGGCCTTCAACTGATTGAAGAGGCCCACCCTCATGATGAAGGGTAATACTCAGAGTTTACCTATTTAAATGTTAATCACAACTAGAAAATACCTTTATAGTGATATCTAGTCTGGTGTTTAACCAAACAGATGGATACCATGGCCTTGCCAAGTTGACACATAAATTTAACCCGGCACAGTGGTACATACCTGTAATCCCAGCTCCATGGGAGGCTAAAGCAGGAGAATCGCTTGAACTCGGGAGGCGGAGGTTGCAGTGAGCCAAGATCGCATCTCTGCACTCCAGCCTAGGCAACAAAGCAAGACTCTGCCTCAAAAAAAAAAAAAAAAACAGGCCGGGTGCGGTGGCTCAAGCCTGTAATCCCAGCACTTTGGGAGGCCGAGGCGGGTGGATCACAAGGTCAAGAGATCGAGACCATCCTGGTCAGCATGGTGAAACCCCGTCTCTACTAAAAATACAAAAAATTAGCTGGGCATGGTGGCGCATGCCTGTAATCCCAGCTACTCAGGAGGCTGAGGCAGGAGAATTGCCTGAACCCAGGAGGCGGAGGTTGCAGTGAGCCGAGATCGCGCCATTGCACTCCAGCCTGGGTAACAAGAGCGAAACTCCGTCTCAAAAAAAAAAAAAACAAACAAAAAACATGGGACCTCAGCATGGTTGTTTGTACGGTGAAGCTATCAAGACTGCAATGTTATGCCAAAAGTTGCCAGCACATAGTACAGGCCAAGGACATACTCATTCCCTTCCATTCCCCTAAACTCTCTGAGGAGAGAGCTGCCCAAAATACCCTTAATCTCATGTCCCTGGGTCCTGAAGTCCTGAGGTTTGTGAGGTTTGTTCTGCCATCTTACATCAGTTCTGCTTACTGGAACTGTGGTCTGAACAGGAGGCAGCTGCCCATCTCAGCTGTGTAATGGCCTTGGAAGTCCTTGAATCGAGGCCTCCCTCCCCGCGCTAATGGAGCTTTCTGGCTGGAAGCTGGCCAGGGTCCCAGACTTCCTGTTACCAGGCCCATGCTCATCAGTTTCTGTAACCATGGTCTGCTGGGACTTTCAACACTTGATACTCAAATCAATAATATTCCTGCTGACATAGGTTGGTTCTGCAATCCGGAAAGAAACGTTCAAACTGGTTCTCTTACCTGGGGGATCTATACCTGTGGCACGTCCTGAGAGAGTTTGAAAATGAATGATCACATTGCCTCTAGCTGTTGCCTTATGTCTCATTGCGTCAGAGAGGGGCCTGGGTTCAGGGGAGGTACCGAAAGTGTGCAGTTGGGAAGCTGGCATTGGACTTTGCCTGTGGGGGCTGCCTCTTCGCAAAATTCTTTATAGAATTCTTCTGTCATTAGCTGCTTGGGTTTCTGCTAGAACAATGACCCAGAGGTGATGATTTTCATTTGAGAATAAATGGTCTTTTACATTCTCGAATTATGGTCAGTAGCCTGTGAACCCCCTGCCTTGTATGGAGGCAGGGGAGATGATTGTACATTGTGGAGTATTTTTAGAAAAATTCAGATGTATCTCAAGTAAATACAAAATATCTGGCAGAGTCAATAAAGTGTTGCTTGGGTCAGTGTTAATACAGAATGTGGCCTCAAACAAGTCAAATATTCCCTCCTGAATCCTGGCTTTTTGGGCTGTAAAATGTAGACAATACTTATTTCCTTAAAGTAGGTGTTAGCAATCTACCGCCAATGGCCTAATCTGGCCCACCACCTATATTTGTAAATAAAGTTTTATTGGAACACAGCCATGCTCGTTCATTTACAGATTGTCTATGGCTGATTTTATGTTATGGCGGCAGTTGAGTAGTCACGACAGAGACCAAATATGTCCTGCAAAGCCAAAAATGTTTACTTTCTGTCACATAACAGAAAAATGATCACTGACTCTGGCCTTAGAAGATTGTACTGAGAAATATATGTGGTGGGTTGACAGAATAGTGCTTAAACAGCCCAGGCTTCGGAGTCACACAGGTGGGATAAAGTCCTAACTAGTTGTGAGACCTTGGCCAAGTTACTAAGCCACTCTGTGCTAAAAAAGCAGAGGCTATATTATTATATTGTTGGTATTCCTAGAGCTGAGGTCCCAAACTGATAGCCTATGTGCTGGAATTGGCTTACAGACATGGTATGTTTGGCCAACATAATGATGTACCTTTTTTTTTTTTTTTTTTTTTTTTTTTTTTTTTTTTTTTTGAGACAGAGTCTTGCTCTGTCACCCAGGCTGGAGTGCAGTGGCACAATCTCAGCTCACTCCAACCTCTGCCTCCCCTCGAGTGATTTTCCTGCATCAGCCTCTTGAGTAGCTGAAATTACAGGCACACACCACCAGGCCTGGCTAATTTTTGCATTTTTAGTAGAGATGGGTTTCACCATGTTGGCCTGGCTGGTCTTGAACTCCTGACCTCAGGTGTTCCACCTGCCTTGTCCTCCCAAAGTGTTGGGATTACAGGCATGAGCCACCACGCCTGGCTTGTAAATTTGTTTTAAAGATGTCCACATTTAAGTATATAAGGAGATTTTACATTAAAACCTTGATTTCCAGTTTCCTTAGAAAATCCCGGGCTGGGTGTGGTGGCTCACACCTATAATCCCAGCACTTTGAGAGGCCGAGGTAAGTGGATTGCCTGAGGTCATGAGTTCAAGACCAGTCTGCCAAATGATAAAATCTTGTCTCTATTAAAAATACAAAAAAGGGCCGGGCGCGGTGGCTCAAGCCTGTAATCCCAGCACTTTGGGAGGCCGAGGCGGGTGGATCACCAGGTCAAGAGATCGAGACCATCCTGGTCAACACGGTGAAACCCCGTCTCTACTAAAACTACAAAAAATTAGCTGGGCATGGTGGCGCCTGCCTGTAATCCCAGCTACTCAGGAGGCTGAGGCAGAAGAATTGCCTGAACCCAGGAGGCGGAGGTTGCGGTGAGCCGAGAGCGCGCCAGTGCACTCCAGCGTGGGTAACAAGAGCGAAACTCCGTCTCAAAAAAAAAAAAAATACAAAAAAAATTAGCGGGGTGTGGTGGCGTGCATCTGTAATCCCAGCTACTCGGGAGGCTGAGGCAGGGGAATTGCTTGAACCAGGGAGGTGGAGCTTGCAGTGAGCTGAAATTGCACCACTACACTCCGGCCTGGGAGACAGAGCGAGACTCCACCTCAAAAAAAAAAAAAAATTCTGGAGCTCTGGCGACATTGCCGTCAAGCCCATGTTCTTTGCACTGCACTTAGCTTCCGTTCTTAATTGCATGTTTATTATGGGAGAACCCTTAAAAACTCTTTCAGGGCCGGCTGCAGTGGCTCATGCCTGTAATCCCAGCACTTTGGGAGGCCGAGGTGAGTAGATCACCTAGGTCAGGAGTTTGAGACCAGCCTGACCAACATGGTGAAACCCCATCTCTACTTAAAATGGAAAAATTAGCCAGGTGTGGTGGCAGGTGCCTGTAATCCCAGCTACTGGAGAGGCTGAGGCAGGAGAATCTCTTGAACCTGGGAGGGTGAGGTTGCAGTGAGCCAAGATACTGCCACTGCAGTCCAGCCTGGGCCACAGATCTAGACTCTGTCTCGAAAAGAAAAGAAAAATCTTTCTAGTAGGATCCAACTTGTCTAAATAAGCTTGCTTGTGCCCAAGGGAACCTCCCGCAGTGCTTTTCAGCTAGAGCTCTCCTCCAAGTTACCTGCAGAGTTTGTACAGTGCAGAAGCCCTTGGTCCCACCACAGTCTTCAAAATCAGAACCTCTGGGGTTGGGCAAAGGCATGTGTATTTTGAAAAAAACCTCTGACATCTCTGCTTCCTTGCTGCTAAATCTCTCTCCGTCTCTCTCCGTCTTCTCCCTTGGGTTTTTCTCTAGTCATTTGGCTGTTTTCTTGCCTGGGGATTTGCATCTGCCTTTTTCTTCCCTGCCCCATCTAGATTGGCATTTCCGCCAACTGTACCCTTCAGTCCATAGGGAGCTTCTCAGTAGCAGTGGCAGGAGGTGTGCTTAGCTCCTGGGAGAGGAGCTCTAGGGTAGGAAAGAGGGAAGACCTAGTTTCCCAAGCACTGAGGCCAGGGAGGGAACTTTCCAGAGAAGACCATGTCAGTGGGGGTCCTGTGAATGGGAGACTCATGTGTGGCCTGCAGATCTGACCCAGCACCACCCTCCTCTCTCTTCCCTAGGCTCTAGAAGAGGATCTGAACCAGAAGAAGCGGGAGCAGGAGATGTTCTTCAAGCTAAGCGAGGAGGCAGAGTGCCCAAACCCCACCACCCCAAGCAAGGCCACCAAGTTCTTCCCCTACAGTTCTGCAGATGCTTCTTAACAACCGCCCAGGGCTGTGGCTGGCAGCTTGGGAGGGCCCAGGGCCTTCTCCTTCATTCTCTGTGAACATGTAACTCAGGACCTCTTTTCCCTC
This sequence comes from Cebus imitator, assembly GCF_001604975.1. Classification (NCBI taxonomy): domain Eukaryota; kingdom Metazoa; phylum Chordata; class Mammalia; order Primates; family Cebidae; genus Cebus; species Cebus imitator. The sequence continues at coordinate 1,075,607 of NW_016107515.1, forward strand.
TTGCATCTGTGCCAGCTCAAATCCAGCCCCTCGCCCTGTGCCACCCCAGCTATGCCCAGCAGAGCTGCCCCGGCGTTCCTGACTTCTTGCTGGCCTGTGGAGGGCGAGGTGTTACTATGTGTCACCTGACCCTAATGTATGTTCTCCTTGAGCCCTAGATCCCTTCAAGCTGGAAGGGATGGGGCTGCTGGTGGGGTCAGGGTCCAGGAGGAATGGGTGTTCTGTCACCTTGAGTCTTCTCTGTTTGCCAAAATACCAGTTTTGCTCTCTCTGGGCACAAAGCACTGCTGATGAAAACCCCATGGGCTCATCTGTCTGTAATTCTTGGTGGTTTTTCAGTCATTCCCAGAAGAGTCACGGAATCATTGAGCCATTTCTGTTCCCAGTGGAGCCCAGCCTGCAGTTGGCTGCTCAGGAGATGGCCTCGTTCATCGTGTTCTCCCAGCTCCCAGTTTGCTTTCCACTTAAGATAAAGCCATGTCTATGTGGGAGGTGGGGACCGGGGAAAGAGGGAGGCTGAAACATTTGTTCTGCTTCTTGGGTGTTTCATGCCATCTCGCATCCCTCTTCTTGCACACGCGTGTGAACGCATGCGCACACACAGGACTTGGTCTGCTGGCCTGGCCTCTTCTGCCCAGGTGGGTTGGAACACATTTGCTGCCTGAGCCGGTGCCACTGAGCGTGTTAGGTGGAGCAGTTGGTGTGGTGTGTGCGAGTGTTGGCACCAGAGGCACAGAGAAGCACAGGCTGTACTGCCAGGCTGCGACTCATGCTGGCCCCACACAGGCTCCTGTGTTCAGGGACTAATTCCTCAGCACACAAGGCTTCCACAACCCCGTCTGCTCCAGAGCACTCTTGCCCACCCTGTCTGCAGGTGAAAAAGGAGGGCTGTTTCCTCTGCCCCATGCCCGCCCCACCATGTTCAGGACTCCCACCTTGCATTTCAGACCGGGGCTGGCAGTCTCTTGGACTTATCTTCAGGAATAAAAAGCATCAGGGGGAAATGGAATGCCCCCTGCCCCGGGAACCTGGCAGAAGCACAGGTTCTGTACCTCAGATGGACCCCTGGGCCTTCGCTTCTCAGTTGGCTTCCCCAGATTCTGATCCCATGGCTGCAGTGTATATAACTCAATAAAAGCAAATGTTGAAAGCAGTATGTGGGTTTATTTACAAAGAAAACCTTTTTTCACCCTGATTTCTAATTGTTTCATTGAAATAGCTATAAAATGTATGGCTTCTCCAAGAAGATATCTGCTTTTAAAAAACACAAACAAAAAAAAATTGGTAAGGATTTGAGTGAGAGGAATTTTTCCACCTTCCCTCCTACAGGTTTATGATTCTTTTTTTTTTTAGGCTGGTCATGGTGGCTCACCTGAGATCAGGAGCAAGAAAGGGTCTCTCATATGTTGCCCAAGCTGGTCTCAAACTCCTGGTTCAAGTGATTCCCCCCACTTAACCCTCAAGAGTAGCTGGAATGACAGGCACATGCCACTGTGCCCGGCTAGGTTAAGGTTCTATATACTCTGTCTTTCTTTTTTTTTTTTTAAATTGAGTCGGGGTCTCGCTGTGTTGCCCAGGCTGGGGTGCAGTGGCTATTCACAGGCACGATCCCACTACTGATCAGCATGGAAGTTTTGACCTACTCCATTTCTGACCTGGGCCGGTTCACCCCTCCTTAGGCAACCTGGTGGTCCCCCGCTCCCGGGAGGTCACCATACTGATGCCGAACTTAGTGTGGACACCCGATCGGCATAGCACACTACAACCCAGAACTCCTGGGCTCAAGCGATCCTCCCACCTCAGCCTCCCAAGTAGCTGGGACTACAGCCACGCGCCACTGCGCCCGGTACTCTGTCTTTCTAAAGCAATTTCCTGGAAATTCTCTCAACATTGGTTATAACTGGATGCTTGGGAAGGGAGGGGCAACCCTTCAACAGGAAAAGGGGACTGCCCAAATCTTAGGAAAGATACTCTTGGAGCTAGGTAAGGCAATGGTTCTCAGGTTAGTGAGCATTTAGCTTGCTTGCTGCAGAATTTGACCCAGATGGGACGTTTTTTAGGCCTCTCACAAATGAGACAAATGAAACAATCGTCTCCTTTTATTCTCTTTGGTGCACAGATGCTGGGGAAACATGAACTAGCTGCAGTGTAACTGCAGAACACAGACCCAGTTCTAGCAGGCCAGGTCAGCATTGGGAACTGTCAGGGCTGCTTTGGGCTTTGCTTATAGTATTTTTTTTTTTGTAGTCTCGCGTGTGAAAAAGTATTAGGTGAAATGCCAGCTTCATGGTTCAGGTGAAAGTCTCATTATTCCCCTTGTGGCTCGTCCTTCACATCATGTTCTTTTTCTTTTTGAGACTGAGTTTCGCTCTTGTTGCCCAGGCTGGAGTGCAATGGCGTGATCTCGGCTCACCACAACCTCCGCCTCCCTGGCTCAAGCAATTCTGCTGCCTCAGCCTCCTGAGTAGTTGGGACTACAGGCACGTGCCACCACGCACAGCTAGTTTTTGTATTTTTAGTAGAGACAGGGTTTCACCATGTTGACCAGGATGGTCTCGATCTCTTGACCTCGGGATCCGCCCGCCTCAGCCTCCCAAAGTGCTGGTATTACAGGTGTGAGCCACCGCGCCTGGCCTCCTTCACATCCTTTTTGCCCTTAAAGGAGTTGCTGCTTCCCTGCTTAGTGCCGCCTGATCCCTCAGAGCTTCCCTGTACTTTTTTGGATGGGGACTGGCAGGGTCTCCTAGCCTTACAAGGGAGCCACCATGCAATGCCCATCTGAGAGGCCCAGGCAGTTATTCCTTGTGCTCTGTGCTAGTGTTTTTTGTATAAGAGACAGACAGAGCTGATTTTTCTTTTTTCCCTTTGTCTGGATTTAGCAGAGTCAATGTAACTAACTTATATTTTCTCTTTATGAAACGTAGAAGTTATTTTTATGTAGTTTCTAGCCTTTATACAAAATTTTTGTAAAAG
>NW_016107515.1:1080999-1082471 GCF_001604975.1 Cebus imitator
AGCTGGGCATGGTGGCACGTGCCTGTAATCCCTGCTACTCAGGAGGCTGAGGCAGGAGAATTGCCTGAACCCAGGAGGCGGAGGTTGCGGTGAGCCGAGATCGCGCCATTGCCCTCCAGCCTGGGTAACATGAGTGAAACTCCGTCTCAAAAAAAAAATAAATAAATAAATAAAAGAAAATATTATTTTGAGAAGCCACCAGGCAGTGGCTCACGCCTGTAATCCCAGCACTTTGGGAGGCTGAGGCCGGCAGATTACTTGGGGTCAGGAGTTCGAGACCAGCCTGGCTGACATGGTGAAACCCTGTCTTTACACTAAAAATACAAAAATTATCCAGGCATGGTGGCACACCTGTAATCCTAGCTACTCAGGAGGCTGAGACACAAGAATTGCTTGAACCCAGGAGGCGGAGGTTGCAGTGAGCCGAGATCACACCACTGCACTCCAGCCTGGGCAACAGAGCAAGACTCTGTCTCAAAAGATATATATTATTCTGAGAAGGGATTCATATTTTTTGTGGAATGCCAATGGAGTCTATGACACAAAAAAATGATTTAGAACCCCTGTTTCTCCAGCTTTGAATTGTCTTTGTCCCAGAAACCTTCTGACTAGCAGGGGGCAGGCCGCAGCCATGAGGTCAGTGCGGACTTCACGTTGATTACTGTCTGGAAGATGCAAACAAACAAGCAGCTGGCCTGCCTGCCATTAAGGGCTAGAAAAATGACTGGGTTCTTGTGAAAAATAATTCATGAAACTGACAAACCAATAGTGCACTAGGGGATTCATAGGACTTGGGAAATGAGATCATTCCACATTCACTGACACCTCTTAAGTACCATGTGCTAGAGATGCCAAGATGAGTAAGACATTGACACTGTCTCCTTGTCTGCATGGGGAAACAGACCTGGAAAAGCAGAGTGTAAGTTCAGACTGACGTTGCCTGGGAGAATCAGGGAAGACTTCCCAGAGAAGGTGATGCTAAATCTTGGAAGACAAAATAGTACGTGCCAGAAGAGGTACATTCAGAGATAGGGATATCGTTTAGGATAAATGCTTTACGGGTCATGAGGCTGAAGAGATGAGCAGGTCCAGACCAACATGCTAGGCTAAAACACCTTTATCTACCCCAAGGGCAGTCAGAGGAATGGGAGTTCACTCAGGGAAAGGACAGTTGAAATTGTTGTATTGGACCGAGCATAAAAAGTTACCACAAGACAAAAGTATGCCAGATTGCAGGGTCATTTATTATGCCGGCGACCACAGAGGACTCACGTCTCTCCAACCTGTGGTGCCAAAAGGAGGGTGCCATGATTTTTTACACCCGAAAAACCACCTTGGGAGTGGGGGTGAGGGGCGGGGATGGGGATGATAAGGTTTCGGACATTCCAAGGGCTAGGGGACTTTTGTCATTCTGTTTGTTACTCAGTGGTTTACAGAAGTCAAGATATACATTTGTTTACACATCGTCTGGG
>NW_016107515.1:1083407-1084772 GCF_001604975.1 Cebus imitator
AAAAAAAAAAAAAAAAGAAAAAAAAAAGAAAGAGTTTATTTATTTTGAGACAGAGTTTCCCTCAAGAGACTGCCCGAAAAGAACTGAGATTATGTTGAAATATTTTATTTATTTATTTATGAGGCGGAGTTTCCCTCTTGTTGCCCAGGCTCGAGTGCCATGGTGTGATATTGGCTCACCACATAAGCGATTCTCTGCCTTAGCCTCCCGAGTAGCTGGGATTACAGATATGCTCCACCACACCTGGCTAATTTTGTATTTTTAGTAGAGACAGGGTTTCTCCATGTTGGTCGGCCTGGTCTTGAACTCCTGACCTCAGATGAGCCACCCGCCTTGGCTTCCCAAAGTGCACCATGCCCAGTGAAAGTTTTTTGGCCCAGAGTTTTGTGGCTTTCAGAATGAAAGGGAAGACTGCAGGTTCCATGAGGGCAAGAAGTAGGACTTTTTAGCTGACCCCTTGCTGTGGTGTAAATGTCCCCTCCAAAACACATTGAAATTTAATTGCCACTGTAAGGATATTGAGAGGTGGAATCTTTAAGAGGTGATTAGGACAAGAGCCCTCATAAATGAACTAATGCCATTATTGCTGAAGTGAGTTATTTATCATGGGAATGGATTCCTGATAAAAAGGTGGGTTGGCTGGGTGTGGTAGTTCACGCCTGTAATCCCAGCACTTTGGGAGGCCAAGGTGGGCGGATCACCTGAAGTCAGGAATTCAAGATCAGCCTGGCCAACATGGTGAAATCCTGTGTCTACTAAAAATACAAAAATTCAGCTGCTTCAAGATGAAGCTGAACATCTCCTTCCCAGCCACTGGCTGCCAGAAACTCATCAAAGTGGACGATGAACGCAAACTTTGTACTTTTTATGAGAAGCGTATGGCCACGGAAGTTGCTGCTGACGCTCTGGGTGAAGAATGGAAGGGTTATGTGGTCTGAATCAGTGGTGGGAACAACAAACAAGGTTTCCCCATGAAGCAGGGCATCTGAACCATGGCCGTGTCCGCCTGCTATGAGTAAGGGGCATTCCTGTTACAGACCAAGGAGAACTGGAGAAAGAGAAAATCAGTTCGTGGTTGCATTGTGATGCTAATCTGAGTGTTCTCAACTTGGCTATTGTAAACAAAGGAGAGAAGGATATTCCTGGACTGATACCACCGTGCCTCGTCGCCTGGGGCCCAAAAGAGCTAGCAGAATCCGCAAACTTTTCAATCTCTCTAAAGACGATGCGTCTGCCGGTATGTTGTAAGAATGCCTTTGCCGGGCGCGGTGGCTCACGCCTGTAATCCCAGCACTTTGGGAGGCCGAGGCGGGTGGATCACGAGGTCAAGAGATCGAGACCATCCTGGTCAACATGGTGAAACCC